>NW_023270377.1:72568430-72830243 GCF_011800145.1 Mirounga leonina | reverse complement strand
CTTCCTTCCTTCCTTCCTTCCTTCCTTCCTTCCTTCCTTCCTTCCTTGATCTTCCTCGTCCTCAGCTTTCCATTGGCCACGAGGGTGCCAGATATAAAATCTGCAAAAATATACACCTACTAATATTGCATGTATACACATGGGCATGAATTGTATAGTGAAGTTATATAGCGATTGAACACTCGACTGGCTGGCTGACATGTATTAGAGACACCAACATTCTGAGAAAAGTCCAACTTGAATGACATTATCCAGAATTTTATAGGCAGAAAATTTGGAAAAAACATATTTTATATCAGCATATATGAAAAATTGTGTTTAATGACTTAATATTGTGTTTACTTTGAATTCCATTTGGAGGTACACCATAATCTTTTCAGTGTTAGGGCTTGTGAAAGTCTGAATGTAATCCTATTTCATGTTGTATTTATTTATTTATTTTGAGATTTACTTATTTATTTTAGAGAGAGAGAGATCATGAGCTGGAGGGACAGAGGGAGAGGGAGAGAATCCCAAGCAGACTCTGTGCTGAGTGTGGAGCCCAAAGCGGGGCTTGATCCCACAACCATGAGATCATGACCTGAACCAAAACCAAGAGTTGGTCGCTTAACCAAATGCTCCACCCAGGATGCATCCTGAAATATCTCATTCTAGATAATGCTGGTCTACCACAGTGAGGTCTTTTCAGTGTTTCTGGTAACAAGGCAATTGTTACCAGGTTGGATAGCTCCTAAATCAGACTGGTTGAAAAAGGAGTCAAAGTACAGTGGGCATGTGAATTTACATATATATACATACACACAGGAAAAATCTTTTGGGGGAGAATTCTAAAATGGTGTTCTCTAATTTTATAGGTTTTGCCTTTTCAAATTTGGCTATGATTGTAACAGATTGATTAAAGTGAAATAAAACTCTGTTCCATATAATAAGATGATACTTCCAGTGGTGAAATAAATACCTAAATAACCCCTCCCCCACAATTCTCTATTTAGCTATGGACTAACTAGGAAACCAGAGGAAAGTAATTTTTATTCTGCCAGTGTAAAGTAGAAAACCCAAACCAAAATCTTTATCATAATGTGTTTAAATACAGCTTTTTTTTCCTTCCTGACTCCAGTTTCATTTTTAAAATGTGGATATTATGGCATTTATTCTTTGAAAACCTCCTAGTGCCCAGGTCTCACCTTCAGAGAATTTAATTAGTCTGGGGTGGGACCCGAACATTGGGGTTTTTTAAAAGTTCCACAGGTGATTTTTGTGTGTGGTCAGGGTTGAAAACCACTGCCTTGGAATCTGAGCATTAACCTTGAGGTCAATTGCACCAGGAGCCGGATTCAGTATTGAACAATGGCACGTAGGAGTCAAGTCTTAAGGTTCATCTTTCTCATATTTCCTTATCTCTCACCCGTTTTTCACTTATAATCTATTTGTTGTGGTTCAAACTTTAAACTGGAGAAGATCATTAATCATATATATAATTTAGTGACAGTGGGGTCATGTCCCACTAAGTAAGTACACCTTATTTGCCTCAAAATGCTAATCGCTTCTCTGCAACATTAATGAGGGACAATTGATATTGAGCCTAACAATCATGTATGGTCTAGTTGCTGTTTTATTGAAATAAAGTACTTTCTTAGGTTATGGCAAAATACAGCAAGCTATAATTATGCAAATTCCTGAATCATATAACACCATATTTATGCAACTTTGGCATAAGAGGAAGAGGGGAATTTTTAATGATTTTCAAGGTTTTCTGGGAAAGTAAGTACAATTATGGACAGTATAACCTTGTACCTTTCCTGCAACAAGACACCTCATTCTCAGAAGGGACTAATACTTCAGTTACCTCTGCTTTCAGCTGCGAGGTCATCAGAGGAAAGGATCCTCAGTCTGCTTCTCTGGCCCTCGGCTGCTGCTTTCCATTCATTCATGCATTTATTTAGAATTGCCACGTTTGAAAGAAAAGTCCTCAAATTCTCAAAGCAAAATGACAAGTGTGCGGCAAATTTGTACTGAAAGTCATCATGCTCGAAGACAGCTTCTCTGAATCCCCATTAAAAGTTACAGCTCACAATGAGTATGATTAGAATGTTTTTTACGTGCAATTCCTAAGCATGATCTTGGCACAGGTTGTTGGACTTTATGGGACATCAGGGTACTTTTAGTCGCTTCTGCTTGGCCCCCATGTTTCTATTGGCATCTGTTTCAACCCTGATAGAAATGTCTGATTTTTATATGATTTACCAAGGTTGTTTAAGTATAACAAAGATGAGTCCCTCAGTACATTTCAGTTCCAGGAATCCTGATTGCCTTTAAGAAGACAGTACAAAATATATTGATTTCATTCAGCCTCAAAGATCAATTGATAAATAATAGATGATAAAAATCCATTTGAGAGTAAGTAAAAGGGCCAGGTCATAATTTATTGAGAAATTCCCCATTCCCCAACTGAGATGAACTTGCATCATTTTAATTGTAGAAAGAACTTTCAATTGGCACCTATGATGAGTTGGTGAGTGTGCGTGGGGCATGTGTCTATGTGAAATTGGTTGGTTAAGTAGATTATGAACTTGTCACAGGCAGAGACTTCATCCTATTTATGTTTGTGTCCACAGTGCCAGCTACGGAACCTGGTATGCGATAGGAGATATTCAGACGTCTGTCAGATTATTTGAATGGAATGACTAAAAGCATGCACAGTTGAATTAATTTTGTAATAGCAAACTATGATACTTGCTTTCTAAAATACTCCTTGGCTTAAGTGAGAAAGGACAGTCATAGGTTTTTAATCCTCTCTACAGTTAAATTAAATTCAAAATATCCAAAAAAGAAAGATATTTTAAGAACTGAACATTATAATCTTTGGTGGTTTGGGGAATCTGGGAAGGAGATAAGGATATGTTTTTATTATGTTTAGTTGGGTAAGAAATTATTGGAATATACAAAAATTTATGTAGACTATTAAACTCTGCATTTCCCTCCTTTTTTCTGAGTCGATCAATTCTGTAGGAAAATTTTCAAGAGGAAGAGAAAGGGATGGAGTCACATATACAGAGAGGAGAAGCGCTTTCTGAAGTGTTCTGAATGATGGCTGTGTTTGAAAGGCCCACTTTCAAATAAGACAAGACCATCTTTTGAGCCCCACAGGATGCCACTGTCAGCGGCGTTTGAAAACCCGTTTGAAACCAGTGGATCAATCTGGTGTTTTTAAGCTCTAGTTTGAATGAAGCTATTTATTTCTGAGTGCGTTCCATCATCTTCACTGAAGACTAAAAGTTGTGGGGGCAGCATTCACTATATCTTTTTTGATGGGCTTTAAAATGGCCGGGATGTCTTACAGGAAAATGCAGTCTGTGTTTAGACATCAACAACTTGGGCTTAACGTGAGTGCACACAATACACCAGAAAAAATCTCCTAACAAGAGAAACACCATGTTGGTGATGTTCAGATGGGCGCAAGCACTGTGAATTGTGCAAGACTTGAGGTCTATAAGAATATTTCATGTTTTTTTTAAAGATTTTATTTATTTATTTAGAGAGCACGAGCAGGGGGAGGGGCAGAGAGAGCATCCCAAGAAGACTCTGAGCTGCGCGCCGAGCCCGACACAGAGCTCGATCCTACAACCCTGAGATCAATCACCTGAGCTAAAATTGAGAGTCGGATGCTTAACCGACTGAGCCACCCAGGCGTCCCAAGAATATTTCATGTTTTAAGGAAGCTGGGAGTCTGTAGCCAATTGTCTCTTATGTTGATAATGCAGTTAAGAAAAAGCTCATCCTGAGACAAGCCTGCTTTCTGACAATAGCAAACACATGAGACCAAGCCTAGGCACAGTTTTGGGGGGACTGTGGAGTTTGTCTTCTATACCTATAATCCTGCAAATCTTTGAGATTCTTCATAGAAATATGAATTTCATGGTAGCATCTTATTCCACTGCTTTCTCAGTTTTAGGTAGTTAGGAAAAACTTTCTATTTTTCTCCCTTCGACGTACAGTTATGAAAACAAAACTCCATATTCATTTATTTAGTACTAGCCCCTGATAGATCTTACATTTTCTGTAATGAATTGTAGGTTTTCTGAATTGACTAGAACATAAATTATTTAGGAAATGATATAATAAGCAAAATGCCCAAAGTAAATCATTTTGATTTCTTTAATCACTGAAGGATTAATGTGCTATCTTATGTTGAGTCCTGTCTGACCTAGGACATTCAGGTACAGAAATATAAAGATAATTTTTTTAGAAGAATAAGTCACAGATTTTGTTCTCAATGAAATGTTAGGCAAATACAATATTTAGGTGTTTTATGTTTTATATAAGTTTTAGTTTTTGATTGCTGTCGTAACAATGTAGCACAAAATTAGTGGCTTAAAACATCTATTTGTTATCTTCCAGTTTTGTAGTTTGCAAGTCTGAAGAAAGCAAGTTTCCTCTTTTCTAGGTTTCACAGGCTGAAAGCAACGGGGCAGGGCTGGGTTCCTTTCCGAAGGTTTTGGGGAAGAATCTGCTTCTAAGCAGTTACAGATTGTTGGCAGAATTCCGTTTCCTGTGCTTGCAAGTAAGGACTAAGGTCCCTGCTTCCTAACAGCTGCTGGCCTGGGATTGTTCTCAGCTTCTGAAGGTTGCCTGTACTCCTTGTCCTGTGGCCCCCTTTTTCCATCTTCAAAGCCAGGAATGGCAGGTAGTATCCTTCTCTTGCCTTGAGTCTATGATCTTGCCCTCTGCCTGATTCTTCTGTCTTTGTCTCTGCCTTTTTTTTTTTAAGTTTTTTTTTTTTTTTTTTTTGAGAGAGAGAGAATGAGGGACAGAGAGCATGAGAGGGAGGAGGGTCAGAGGGAGAAGGAGACTCCCTGCTGAGCAGGGAGCCCGATGCGGGACTCGATCCCAGGACTCCAGGATCATGACCTGAGCCGAAGGCAGTCGCTTAACCAACTGAGCCACCCAGGCGCCCTTTGTCTCTGCTTTTAAAGTCTTGTGTTGTTGCATTGCATTATCTACCAAGATAATCTTAGATAATCTCCTTGTTTTCATATCAGCTGATTGTAGCCTTAATTCCATCTGCAAATTCCTTCTGTAGTACCTAGATTACCAGGGCATGGGCATCTTGGAGGACATTCTTAGAATTCTGCCTAATATAATAAGTACGTACAAAATCAAGAGAGTTATTTTCTGTAAGAAAGCCAACTGTAGAGGGGCGCCTGGGTGGCTCAGTGGTTAAGCATGGGGCTCTTGATCTCAGTTTAGGTCTTGATCTCAGGGTCGTGAGTTCAAGCCCTGTATTGGGCTCCATGCTGGGCATGGAGCCTACTTAAAAAAAAAAAAAAAAAAAGCCAACTGTAGAAATTATGGCAGTACCTTATTCCATTGCAACATGACTATAATTCTTCCAACTCCGCTTGAAAACCAGTATCTCACTCAGAAGGAAAGGCAAGGTCCTCATGATGGCCTATAGAGCTTTGCAGGATCTGGCCAGGACTGCCCCTCACCTGTGCCCTGTGTCTCCTGCCCCCCTCCCCTGCCGCCGCGGTTCTCCAGTCCAGTCCAGACTCTGATGACTGAGGACTCCTGTCTGTTCTCCCAGTACATCAGGCATGCTGCCACCTCTTGGCTTTGCACTTGCTATAACTGCTCCCTCCCATGTCATAACCTAAATGAAGTCATGACTCAAATGTTACTTTCTCAGTAAGAGTATTCCTGGCTATCCTTAACAATCGCAAGCATTGTTCGCCCCATGCACTTCCTCTCCCTCTTCCCCACCATTTTTACCCCTTCACTCTAGCAGTTATCAACTACTAATCAGTTAGCTATTTATTTGATAGGCTTTATAAGGCAGGAATTTTTGTCTGTCTTATTCTCTGGTGTATCCCAGCCCCTAGAATAGTATTTGGCATATGGTAAGCACTCAATAAAAATTTGTTAAAATAATGCTGAATTAATTAAAATAATGAGCCAGATTCTCATTCTCTGAATTGCTAATTTTTTATCAGTGAGAAAGTATATATTTTTATGAATTGTTCAAGTTCATTATCTACTCTATCAATTTCAGCAATAAAATCATGGAATAAGAAATTTCTTTACTTCCTCTTATTTCTAAATATTTTCCTCCTTGTCTATTTTTTCGTTCAGTTTATCATGAATAACTCTTAACCTCAAGTTGTAGAAAGCTTATGAAAGCTTCAATAAGTGGTCTGAAAAAAGTAATGACGCACCTGTTTCTACGTTGCATGTACTCCAACTGTCACCAGCTCCTCTTTCTTTTAATTTAATAATATCGATGTGCTACGTTAAATGCATTTTATATACTTTTTATAAAACCTTGTTAGCATGTTATACATCTGGTGTGGTCCAATATGAAGAAAGAAATGTTACGAAGTAATCAATTGCTGCTTTAAGCATTGGGAGTTTAAGCATTCTGTGCCTTTCTAGAACTTCAGTACTTTCTTCTGTCATGGTAACTAGCTGCATGCATTCTCCCATCTCATTCCGACACGGGTTATCTCTCATGATCTCTGCCCACATGCAAGAGCAGTTAGATGTAGATGTTCTCCAGTTTCTATCCCTAACGAGCTTATACTCCCATTCTGACTTCCCTCTCGGCAATCTTATGAACTTGGGTGACTTCAACCATTAACTTGATCCTGCTGTCTTCCAAATCTATATGCCCAGGCCCACATTTTCATGAGGTCCAAATCTCTGGACTAATGAAAGCACTTCAAATTCTACATGTCAAATATCAAACTCATCCACCCCAGTCTGCTCCTACTCCTTTGTTCATCTGTCCCTATTAATCATACCTCCAGCCTTTCAGTCGCCATATCCAGAAACCACAAAAACATCTTTGATATTTCCTCTGGGCCCTTTCCTCCCACACATCTGATCACATACCAACCCCCTGGAATTCTGCTGCTGAAATAACTTTCCAATCTTTTCCCTACTTTCCACTGCCATAGCTTTACTAACTCAGGTACTCACCTGGACTACTATACCAGTCTCCTAACAGATCTATTACCTACTGGTTTCTACCTCGTTCTCTACCTTTCATATTTGTTCTAGAGAAATTTTTCAAAATGGAGATCAAAGCATGATATCACACTGAATTAAAAATTATCTTAAATTTTAGCATGGTATTCAAGACTTTCCCAATTTGAGCCCAAATTCATTTTGCAAACTCATGTTTCGTCTTTCTCCCTAAAACAAAGACTAATGGATCATCTCCTAAGCACATGGTATCATTTTAAATTTTTATGCCTTTGCTTAGGCTTCCCCTCTTCCTGGAATTTTCTTCACATCTCTCCTTTCCTTCTCTGCTCCCCTTTCCTCTCTCATATGACCAGTTTCTAAGACCCAGATCTAATAGAACCTCTTTGGTGAAACCTTCCTTGACTGTCCCAGCTTTGGACAGGTTGCTTCTCCTTCTGTGGTGTTAAATCACTTCATCATAGTGATTTATCATTTAATACCCCTACAATAATATGGTAGTGCATATTGCCAATTTACCCCCAACCTGTGACTTCTTTGGGGAAAGTAACAGTAATTTTTTTTTTTAAGATTTTATTTATTTGACAGAGAGAGACACAGCGAGAGAGGGAACACAAGCACGGGGAGTGGGAGAGGGAGAAGCAGGCTTCCCGGTGAGCAGGGAGCCCAATGAGGGGCTTGATCCCAGGACCCTGGAATCATGACCTGAGCCGAAGGCAGACGCTGAATGACTGAGCCATCCAGGCGCCCTGTATATATATTTTTAAATCTTAGTGTCCCATGCATAAAGCAAAACTCCTGGCAATTAGGAGATTTGGCACATATTTGATTAAAAAATGAACGAACCAAAAAGATAAACAGACTCATAAATACAGAGAACAAACTGGTGCTTGCCAGGGGGAAAGGGTTGGGGAGATGAGTGAAACAGGTGAAGGGGATTAAGAAGTACAGACCTTTAGTTATAAAATAAATAAGTGACGTGGATGAAAAGTATAGCATAGGGAAAATAGTCAATAATATTTTAATAGTGTTGTATGTGCCAGATGGTAACTAGACTTATTGTGGTGAGCATTGTGTACAGAATCTTCAGATCGCTACGTTGTACATCTGAAACTAATATAATATTATACGTCAACTGTATTTCAATAATAAAAAATTTTAAAAAGATAAGGAGTAGAAACAAATTTATAGATACTGAACTAGAATCTCCTTATTTTCTGGTTTAATTTGGTCTCCATCTACTGAAATGAATAAAGGAATGTCATTTTAAAAAATTCACATATTTACCTGTATTCTCTCTCATAGCTTTCTTTACCTGTAGACGTGAGTGAGTTATTTCTCTGGAGAAAAACCAAACCCACCCCTAAATCCCAGAAAGATCCAGAATCTCTATATCCTCAGCTCTGCTGCGTGTTTGTTTCATCTGCTTCTCTGGTCAATCTATATGCACAGAAACTTTTCACATCACAAAATGTCCACACTACCCCTCATAATTACAGCCGATGCCGTCAACTTACTTTCATATCAGCACAGTGCAGCTGTGCAATGCAATGGGTTTTTGTTTTTTTAACAACTGAATAGGTACATCCAACAATGTTGGAGGGATGGGCAAAGAGAGAGACAAAGCTTTCAATCTCCTTTTGGGCTTTGTTAATAATGACAGCTCAGCTGATAGGGTTTTCTGAGAACAAGGGGAGTCCTGATAGAGGGAACTCTCCCATTCCCAGCAGACCATCATCAGTGGTAATTTGGGGGACAGCTTTCCTTGCTGGGAATAGTTAGGGTAGGAGGGCTTCTGACCCTGTCACTGCTGCTAATTTTAGGCATCATTCTCTACCTGGTATGTTCATGACAGCATAAGTCTCATCACGGTCTCGAGCTGATCCCCCTGAACTCATTATATTATGATGGGGTAGTTCCTAAGAGGTCATTGTCCCCACCAACATCTTTCATTTGGTTTCTTTTTCTCATCTTCAAGATAAACATGATGGAGCTGGTTTATTATATACACATTGTTTTACTAATTAAAGTTAAGTCCTTCAAATATCCAGAAGAGTATGACTGCAAAGAGAACAAACAGTGATGCATCCCCACCCAACTCTAAATAAAATCTTGAATTTTGCCAATATTTGTTTCAGAATTATTTAAAGAGGTAAAACATTACCGATACAGTGGAAGCTCCTTTTATCACCTCCGATCCTTTTTCTCTTTCTTCCCTGAGGCGATCACTTCCACAAAACTCGGTATTGATTACTTCCATTCATGTTTTTATTCTATTTCTACATATGTATGCATCCTAAATAAAAACTTCTCATGTTTTCAAACATGACTCTCTGCATATAATTTTGCTTTTTTTTTACTCAATGTTGTTCTGGGAGTTTATTCCTATTAACACCTGTCGCTCAAGGTTATTCATATTAAATACTATGTATTATTTCATTGTATTTCATTAGTCATTCTTTTCTTAAATTACTTATATATTTTTAATATTACCAGCTCTGGTGTATTGAATATTTTTGTCTGTGTCTCATTTTGTGTATGTATCAGACTTTCTCTTCAATGTATTCTTCAGGTGCAGTCGCTATATTACATAATTTGTATAAAATCTAACCAACTAGATCTTGCCAAAGCAAACATTCCAGTCTACAAACCCAAAAGCAGGAGCTGAGAGTTCTTCATGCTCTACAGTCTCACCACCACTTGAAATTGTCCAACTTTTAAATTTTAGTCAATGAGAACATGTCAATTTTATTGTTGTTTTTGAGTATTGCTGTTGAGTTCAATACGTGGATTGGCCATTTTGATTTCTTTTCTGTGGATTTCCTGTTCATCTCCCCTCCATTTTAAAAAAAATGTGGTTTTTTTTTCATTAATTTTTTACGTTTTCTAATTTTTTTGGATATTCATCTTTTGTCAGTTAACGAAAGGTAAATATCTTCTTGTAGGTTGTGCTTGCCTTTTCATTTTTAAATACTGTCTTTTCGAGTAGTTTTAGGTTTACAGAAAAATAGCACAGAAAATAGAGTTCCTATATACCCCATCTCTGCCAACATTGTTTCTCCTATGATTAACATCTTGCTTTGGTATGGTACATTTGTTACGGTTGATGAATTAATATTGATGAATTATTATTAACTAAAATCTACAGTTTACATCAGGGTTCACTCATTGTGATGTAAAATTCTACACATTCTGACAAGTGCATAATCTCATGTGTCTACCACTGTAGTAGTATACAGAATAGTTTCCCTGCCCTAAAAATGCCATGAGCTTCTCCTATTTATCCCTCCTGTCCTCCCCCCCACTGAATCCCTGGCAACCACTGTTTTTTTTGCCATCTCCACAGTTTGGCCTTTTCCAGAATGTCATATTGCTGGAATCATAACCATATGTTGTTTTGTCAGATTAGCTCTTTCACTGAACAATTTGCATTTAAGGGTCCTCTGTATTTTTGTGGCTTGATGGCTCATTTCTTTTTATCACTGAATAATATTCCATTTTATGGATGTACCATCTTTTGTTTATCCATTTACCCCTTGAAGGCCATTTTGGTTGCTCTGATTTTTGGCAGTTTTGAGGGTTTATTATCAATATTCATGTAGAAAGTTTTCTATGGTTCTAAATTTTCAGCTATTTGGATAAATATCTAGGAGTGTAGTTGCTGGTTCATATGCCAACCTGTGGTTGATTTTGTAAGGGCTGCCAAAATATTTTCCAAAGCAGCTATAGGATTTTACATTCCCACAAACACTGAGAGTTCCTGCTGCTCCACGTTGTCTCCAGCATTTGATGTCAGTGTTTTTGGGTTTTAGCTATTCTGATAGATGTTTTGTATTAACCGTGTTCCTTATTTTCTGTATTTTATAATGCATTAGCATCCTGAGGCCTTCCTGACAGTGAGAGACTTTTCTCAGAACTAGCTTACTCCCAGACATAGTAGATGATTCCCTTGTGATCACATCATTCATATGCAAACCAAACAATCCCAAACCCATAAACCCAACCACCAACTTTATAAAACTTTCACGCGCCAGGTCCATATTCTCCTGACCTAATCAACTCAGGGCCAGGTACCAGACAACTCATGACAACCTCTACACCCCACGCCTGCTGATATTGTTCAAACTAGCCAAGTCTACACCTGTTTATCTACCATACCAATTTCCCCCTGTGAAAACCACAATAAAGGCTATTACCCATGTTTTTCTCTTGCTCCTGCTGCCTCCTGACTGACAACATATCCCCCATATGTCCCTCTGTGCTGTGCTGTAGCTCCTGTTGTTAGGGATCTGTGAGTCTAGAAACTTCTTCCTTCACTGAAGTCATCTCTGTGTCTATTTGTCCTAACATAATTGATCAAACACATCCTAGGCACATATGTAGTGGTGTCTCATTGTTTTTTAATTTGCACTGCCTTGATGATATATGATGTTGAACATATTTCCTCATGCTTATTTGCCATCTGTATATTTTCCTTAATGAGGTGTCTGTTCAGATATTTTGCCCACTTTCTTATAGTTGAGGTTTAAGAGGTGCTTTTTGGGGGCTATAGTTTGATTATAAGTCCTTTATCAAGTATGTGTTTTGTAAAGATTTTTTCCCAGTCTGTGGCTTGTTTTTTTATTTTCTAAACAGACTCATTGGTAGCACAGAAGTTTTTAACTTTAATGAAGTTCAATTTATCAATTTTTTTTTCATGGACTATGTTTTTGGTGTTGTATTTAAAATGTCATTGTCAAACCTAGAATTTCTTTTCTAACTTCTAGACATTTTATAGTTTTGCATTTTACATTTAGATCTATGATATATTTTGAGTTAATTTTTGTAAGAGGGGTAAAGTCTGTATTTAGATTCCTTTTTTTTTTTTTTTTTACATGTGGATGTTCAGTTCTTCCAGCACCACTGGCAGAAAAGACTATCCTTTCTCCATTGAAATGCCTTGTCAGAGAAATATTGACAATAATTGTATGGTCTCTCTATTCTGTTCCATTGAAATATTTGTCTATTCTTTCACCAATGCCACACTGTCTTAGTCACTGCAGCTAGTAAGTCTTAAAATTGGGTAATGTCAATCCTCCAGTTTTTCTTTTTCAGAATTGTGTTGGAAATTCTGGCTCTTTGCCTTTCTATATGAACTTTAGAATTAGTTTGCCAATATCAACAAAATAGCTGTATGGGATTTTTATTGTGGTTGCGTTGAATCTGTAGATCAAGTTGGGAATAACTGGCATTCAGTAAATTTGAGTCTTCCTATCCATGAACATGGAATATCTATTTAGATTCTCTTTAATTTTTTTTCTCAGAGTTTTGTTGTAATTTTTCTTATATAGATCCAGTTTATATTTTGTTAGATTTATAAGTAAGTATTTAATTTTTGGTGGCGCTAATGTAAATGCTGTTCTGTTTTAATTCCAAATTCCAGTTGTCCATTGCTGGTATATAGGATATATAGGAAATAGCTGTCTTGTGTATATTAACTTCTGAAACTCTCCAACCATTTTTTTGTTGAGTCTTTAGGATTTTCTACATAGACAATCAAATCATCTGCAAGCAAAGATGGTTTTATTTATCTCATCTCAATTTATATACCTTTTATTTCTGGACTCTGATTGAATTAGCAAAGATTTCCAGTATGATGTTGAATAGGAATGGTTGAGAATGTACCTCTTTTTTTTTAATATCATGACTCAATGTTGAACTTGGCCAAATGCTTTTTCTGCATATACTGATAATTATTTTATGCTTTTTCTTCATTAGACTGTTGTGATGAATTACATCAATTGAGTTTTTGAATGTTGAACCAGTCTTGTACACCTGGACTTAATATGACTTGGTCATGGTGTCTAATTCTTTTTACATATTGTTGGATTAAGTCTGCTATTTTTTTTTAAGTTTCTGCATATATATGTATGCAATGTCATGAGACATATTGGTCTGTAACTTTCTGTCTTTGTATTGTCTTTGTCTGATTTTAATATTAGAGTAATTCAGACCTCCTAAAATGAGCTAAGACTGTTCTCTCTGCCTCTATTTTCCAGAAGTTTGTAGAGAATTGGCACTATTTCTTCCTTAAATGTTTGAATTCACCAGTGAAACCATCTGGGCCTGGTGCCTTCTGTTTGGGAAGATTATGAATTGTTGATTCAACTTCTTTAATAGATATAAGTCTATTCAGAATATCTATTTATCCTTGTGGGAGTTTTTGTTGATTTTGTCTTTCATGGAATTTGTCCATTTCATTTAAGTTATTAAATTTGTGGGACACAGACTGATTCATAATATTCTTTTATCATCCTTTCACTATCCATGGAATGAGTAGTAATGGTTTCTTTTTCATTTGTGATAGTAATTTGGTTTTTTTTTTTAAAGATATTATTTATTTATTTGAGAGAGAGCACATGAGAGGGGGGAGGGTCAGAGGGAGAAGCAGACTCCCTGCTGAGCAGGGAGCCCGATGCGGGACTTGATCTTGGGACCCCAGGATCATGACCTGAGCCGAAGGCAGTTGCTTAACCAACTGAGCCACCCAGGCCCCCTGTGATAGTAATTTGTGTCTTCTCTCTTTTTTTCCTTGGTTTGTGTAGCTAGAGGTTTACCAATGCTATTGATCTTTTTAAAAAGAGTGCATTGGTAAATATATTAACTTTTTGTTCAATTAAAATTACTTAAATTACTTAATATCCTGTGACCTAAAGACTAAATTGTAAAGAGAACCAGCTCCTACACACCTTGTATAAAATAGTATGGAAAAGGGAGAAGAGAAAGAGAGGAAAAATTTAAATACATACACATATATTTCTAAGAAGCTATTACCATTCTCATTTTGCAACTAGTCATGGGGCCTTAGTATTTCACACTTCATTCCACCTCTTCATGTTTTCTTTGCCTGCAGTCACTGCATCAGCTGGTTTTTATTCTTTACCTGATGATTTTCCATTGCTATTCATTCTGAAGGTGTCTTTACCATTACAGGTTTCACTGCTATTGAATTGCAGTAAGCTTCCATTAATTTCCTTTCTTGTTATGAAAGTATAAAAGACACCTCAAAGATTTATGTTGCAACTACGAGATTTTTCCTTGATAACCAGAATCAGTCTTCCCATCCATAGTGGTTTAAAAATGTCTGCAACTTCTTCCTTTAAATGATGGAATATAATTATTCACTCCTTGAATACAGACTGGCTTTAGTGACTCCTTTTTATGAATATAATGTTGCAGGAATGACATACAGGTCAAAGAAGGTGATACTGCTTCCATCTGAATTTTAGTCCTTAGTTTTTGAACCACACTAACTGATGCTGAATAGGGCAGAGACAGATGTCCCAGGTTTTTTAAAAAAGATTTTATTATTTATCCGAGAGAGAGAGAGAGAGAGTAAGTGCACGAGCCAGGGGAGGGGCAGAGGGAGAGAAACAGAATCCCCACTGAGCAGGGAGCTGACGTGGGGAGCACAAAATGGGGCTCCATCCCAGGACCTTGAGGCAGACGCTTCATCGACTGAGCCACCCAGCCACCCCAAATTTCAGATTTGTCATAAAAACAAACATTGTCATTTTGTACTACTAAATTTTGAGATGGTTTATTACTCAGCAATAGAGGACATGTTTTGGTACTTGGAAGCAGGTTGTTGCTGTAATATAAACTTCAAATATGTTGCAGTGACCTTGGAATTGGGTTATAAATGGGATCTTCCAGGACCAGGAGGACAAGACAGTATAGGTGAAAGCATAAACCCCTTGAAGAGATTGTCAGCAGAAGACTGATGGCTCAGGAAAGGACTATGACTGAGGCTTAACAGAAAGTGAAGAAAATATTATTGGAAGCCAGAATAAAGGAGGCTCTTGCTCTGTGGTGGTGAAAAGTTTAACAATATGATTGCCTGCGGTAATATGGAAAATAGAAACTACACGCAATGAACTGGATGATGTAGCTGAGGATAATTGCAGGCATAGTAGTGAAGGTATTTCCTGGCTTTTTCTAGCTGCCTGCAATAAAATGTTAGAAGAAAGAGATTAGCTGAAGAAAAAAAAATTTAAAGGATCCAAAATTTGCTTTATTTAAAAAATAAAAACAAGCTGTTTTTTATTCTCAGTCTTTCCAGATGGCAAACAACGCTAAATTAAAAGAAATAGCTTCTGGGTAGATATGAGATCTAGGTTCCTGTAAGGAATATAGTCTAAAGATTAAGCCTGGGGCATGAGTTTAAAACCCTTTGATAGAACCTGGAAAAGATTTAATTTGGTACCTCAAACAGACAAAAGTCCCTCTAATAATATAGACATGACAACATAGAAAGGCTATATATAGATCTTCCAATCCCAGACCCATCTGACATACCAGCCTACACCCAGATTTAACCACCAGACATACAAGTGATTGAGCTTTCAGTGGATTCCAGTCCCCAGCCTCAGAGCCATCTTAGCTGAGGCGAGCAGAGATAAAATGTTACCCTAAGCCTGATGACTTGAAGTTCTTTTTTAAAGATTTATTTATTCACTTGAGAGAGAGAGAATAAGTGGGAGAAACAGAGGGAGAGGTAGAGGGAAAGAATCATCAAGCAGATTCCACGCTGATTGCAGAGCCCGTCACAGGGCTTCGTTTAACGACCCTGAGATCACGACCTAAGCAGAAACCAAAGAGTCAGATATTCAACCGACTCTGATACCCAGGCACCCCAATTGAAGATTTCTGAGCAAACTAAATGTCATTATTTCTTGAAGTCCCTGATTTGGGGTAGCCTGTTACATACTGATACAGAACCAGAGCATCAGGAAATAGAGCAGTCCAGCTCTTTGCTTGTTGATTCATTGGCATGAGAAGCCTCAGCTTTCAGTTCAATGGAAAAATTATTATGCAGTATTACTATTATTATTATCATTATTGTACATTCTGGTGGAAACATTCCTTCATTGGTAACTATGACTTCTAAACTAGTAGCAGCAAAGGAAAGATGTAAAGCCACTTGTTTTCTAGTGTACTATTTCGTGTAATCAGTGCTATTTCTACTTCCATCCCTTGGTTATTGGTTTAATGCACACTGGTAATGTGAGACATGGGAATATATATATATATTTGTGGCACAGAACGTGAATTGCATCTTGTGCAACCCAGTTTGCCAGGTTTAGCAAATAAAAATAGAAGATGACCAATTCAATCTGAATTTCACATAAACAAAGAATACATTTTATGTATGAGTAAGTCCCACGCAACATTTGGGATATACTATACTAAAACAATTTAGTCATTACCTGAAATTCAAATTTAACTGTGTGTTCTGTGTTGTATCTGAGAACTCTATGTAGAATAAATAAATTTATTTATTTAGCCTCTCTTCACAAAAGGTTATCCCCAGCTGGCCATTCCACCATTGTATAAAGCCAACTTTTCTGGACATTTTTACTGAAATCTATCAATATATGCCTCATTTCTTTTATTATAAGATTGTTCATCACAGTAATACTGTTTTTTTTTTTTTAATTTTACTTATTTATTTGTCAAAGAGAGAGTGCGGCAGGCAGAGGGAGAAACAGGCTCCTTGCTGAGCAAGGAGCCTGACGCGGGACTTGATCTCAGGACCCTGGGATCATGACCAGAGCCGAAGGCAGACACTTAACCAACTGAGCTACCCAGGCATCCCCATCACAGTAATATTGTAAAATATATTTGGCAGAAAATAAAGCATTCAGTGAGTAGATGGATGGAGATAAGCTCAAAAGAATTGTGAGGAGTCAAAGAAAATCCTTATTTGGGACCAAGAAAGGTAACTAACTTCCTTTTGAGAATCATTCTGGTCCAGTATGGTAAATCTGCCTCTAGGCTGGCTGATCTCCCTGGGCTATGACTCCATATCAGCAGCTCAAGCAGGACCCAAAAGTACAAGTAAGTTGGAAGAGTAAATGGCTCAGACTCATTGCATCCACTTAGGCTTCACTGTCTCCTCTCCTTCAAATAAATCTTATGCCCTCATGGGTGGTTTTCTACAAAAAGTTAACTAAAGAAGAAAAAAAAGGTTTGCCGACTTTAAAGATGCTGCTGCCCAGTGTGGACTATGGTGACATTATAGCCCTACACAGGATTGCCCTGAAGGACAGTGGGGAAGGCAGAACCTCTCAGGTCAAGAGTGAGAAGCAGTACTTCTGGTTGTCCTATTTTTCTGGAAGAACTCATGGTCAGGGGCTATGGATCTGTCCTGATCAGCAAACAGTGGGAAACAACCTGTTTTACAGGGTCAGGGACCTCAAATGAACATGATTGTAGATAAGGATGCTACTGTTGAGATGGTGTGAGGAAGAAGTATGTGGCTGTTTCTATGAGGAAGACTTTTAATGATTAGGTAGAGACCTGTTGTGTGCGTGTTATTTATCTCTATCATATGACCCCTTAGTGTTTGCTTGAGCAAAGATGAACGAAGTAGCAAAAATGTAGAGATAAGGGCTCACAAATGTTGTCTAAGCTACAGTGGGTTGGGCAGTGTTGTCAAACAGACCCTCAAATTTACAATGGCCCAAGCATCATGAAAATGTATTTGTCATGCTCATCACCATCCAAGGCACGTTTTTTTTGGTAGGTAAGTGGCTCAGTCCCATAAAAGACTTCCATGTTTACTGGAATGTATGCTAACGTTTTCTAGTGAATATGTAAAAGAATATGGTCAGGGCAGTCTATTTAAACAGCAACAGAATGCTGTAGTTACCAAGCAAATAGACAGGGAATCAGATATTGCCTAGAGTCCGACAAAAGTTTTATTCAGTAGTAGTGACACTTGGGAAATTATTTCTGATGTTTTGAATTCTTTAATCTTTTCAAATATCCAATCAAAACCTATAGTATTTGAAAGTATTTCTAGAACGCTGAGAGCCATTGAAATGATTCCTAACCATTGGTATAAGAATGATTTGTTTACATGACCATTTACATGGCCATCTTATCCACTAGATGCGCATTCCCCTAGAACAGAGACCATTTTATTTGTCTTTGATTCTCATTCTGCAGAGAGTGCCTGGTAGAGGGACGGTGCAATGAAATTAAGTGCATTCACCCTAAAGAAATGATGTATTCCTTTTAAAGAATGTATGTAAATGGACTCAATGACACATCATCAGACTGAGAAGATTAGAACTAATATGGAAAACAGAATCTTGAAGTCTTGACTTTTGTGCTCTCAGCACCTGCCACAAAAGCAGTTCTGCATTAGTTTCTTAGCTGAGTTAAATCTGGTCAGGGCATAGGAGATTTTGCTTCCTGATGAATATTTAGTTCATGATAGAAAATCACTCAGTCTCTGGGTGGGGTGTATGAAGAGTAACATGAAAAACAAAGAAAATAAGACCTATTTGGTACAATTGTCTTTTTACAAGATGCAGAAGAAAGTGCTTTAAGTCTCGCTGTATTAGGAAACTGCTAAAAAAATAGAAAGAGAAAAGAGCTTACCATATGCATTAGGCAAATTCAATTTGCACATAAATTAGAAACTTGAGTAGCAACAATTTGAAGAGTGGGAAAGAAAAGCTACTGTATCAGCAGGTTTACAATCTAGGCAGTTTGGTATCTTGACTGAATTATAAATAATGAAACCTCAATCTGTTCTTCAAATGTATTTTATGAATAGTTTAGAATTTTTAGAGCACGCGTCATAGGTTCAGAAATAAAGTCTAATTAACTAAAGGGGAATGTACTAGCACAAAAACATTCTGACTTCATAAAAATTTCTTCCATGTGCTGATTAAAATGGGTCATGCTCACACCTAGAAAATACTGTTAATTTTGAAAGATGTATTTAGTTTCAGGTTAAAGGTTTGACATGAACTATGTAGGCCCTTTGGAGAAAGGCTTTTTTTTATGTCTTTCATATGACATGATCAGTATTTTCTTAGTTGCTGTTTATTTGTCAGAATTACAGATAAATGAATCATATTCTTCTAAAACAGGGCCCAATCTCTTCTTTGATGTTATTTCTGAGAGAAATCCTGTATAAAATGAGATTATGAAATCACTGAAATTATAACATTTAAAATTCTTATAGGGAGGGCCGTGTGGAGATCAAACCACAGCAGAGCCGAGTGACTTACTCTTGTTCTAGACAGCACGAGTCACATTTCTCTTTTCAGTTGTCTTTCATTGAGAAAAGTGCAACTTCCTCTGCTAAAGAAAATTTTAGAAGAGAATTGTGATAATTGATGTCAGAGGTGACATAGAGACTCCAGATATGGTAAAGAGCGCTAGCTGTTCACCAAAATCTCTTTCCTCTTCTTCCTGGACACATGGCTGGATTCCATTTCCCAGCCTTTCTTGCCATTAGATGTGGGCATTTGTCTTCATCCAACCAAATGGACTATGAATGACATCTCCTAGCAAGACTCAGGAAACCTCCTTGATAGGCTCCTCTGTTTTCTTTCCCCTTCTGCCTACTCAATGTAGATGATGACAAGACTCGAGGAGATAGGGGTACCATAAGAACGAAAGATTATTTTAAGTGAATCACCGTATGGAGGACAATTCTCTGTTGGTAAAGAACATGGGTGTCTTGGACTATTAGGGAATGAGAAATAAATTCATATTGTGTTGAGTGTGTGTGTGTATGTATATATATATAGTTTGAGCATATATTAGTAATAATATATATTAATATGTGTTATTATGTATTTACACTATTTTCAGTATTAACCTATCCTAATATGCCTGGTTGAAATAATTTTCTTATATCTTAATTCATTGGCAGATAGGGAGTAAAAGTAGACTGAAAAAACCCCACCCTTATAGGCTGGACTGCACCAGGTACTTGCTTTTGAAGCAAACTCTGCAGGCTTCACTGGGGGTTCCTTAGAAAATGCTTAACAGGGACAAATGTTAGCTTTGGTCAGATAGCTGCTGAGGTCTGGAGCCCAGGGAGGTTGTGATATGCCCACAACACACTGTGACTTAGTAGCAGTAGATCTAGGTTTCTCAGTTCTAGTTCTCTCTTTTATTTCCTAGGATTTCCAGGTTTTGCAGGCTTTGGCTCTGGCATACTATAATGTAAAGACCCATTCCAAAAGCAATAAGGAAAACAGTTTCTCTTTTGTAGAAAACTCTTACACATCTCCATTTGTATGCAATGTTTTTGTTTTAGTATATTTTGTGTTGCTGTCACTGATATGCTAATGATATGCTATTGCTATCTGGAATGCATTCAGCTACACACCACTGATTTCATTTTTGTGCAGAGAAGCAAAAACCTGAGACTTTAGCAATGATTACAATCTTTTGCTCAGTGAAGAAAGGCCGGGAGACACAGATTTAGATACACACACACACACACACACACACACAAAGGAACAAAAAGAAGGAGAAGAAGAGGAATTGTGATAATCCTATTAACCTTGAGTTTTTCATCTCCTTTGAGTCTTCATGTTGTAGAGTGACAATTCTGGCAAGTGCTGGCCAAATTTTAATTCTGTTGTTGATTTACTACCAACCCAATACTCTATAAGGAAATAAAAGAAAAAAAAAAACCCTGATATGGAAACAAGTGAGAAACTGAAATTTCAAAAAAAATGTTTAAATTTGTGTGCTGTTAACCAAAGTGAAAGTTATTCTGTTTCTATCAATACTTGTTAAAAAGTTAAAATACGGGGCACCTGGGTGGCTCAGTCAGTTAAGCTTGTGACTTTAGCTCAGGTCATGATCTCAGGATCCTGGCATGGAGCCCCAGCTCAGGTCAGGCTCCCTGCTCAGCAGGAGGGGAGTCTGCTTCTCCCTCTGGCTCTGCCCCCCCCAAACTCATGTTCTCTCTCTCTCTCAAATAAATAAATAAAATCTTTATTAAAAAAAGTTAAAATGCATGACCATCTGACAGAAATACATATGTGTATACATGTTGTTTTTTGTGTGAATATATACAGGTTTCCCCTTTCTGCATTACATCACTTTACTTTTAGGACAGATCCACATCAGTAACTGCTAACCAAAAGAAATCCAAAAAGGATTTTTGCTTTTAGGAAAAAAAATCCATTACTGGATTGATGTAGGTCTTTTGTAGAAGCGAAGCGGCAAATGCAAACTTTCAGAGTGGGGAATACATGCATCCTTCATCATTTCACATTTAATTTTGAATAATAATCCTCGGAGAAAATTCTTTATTTTGGGAGAATAAGACACTACACATATCCATGTGTTTCACTAATCCTCCCTCATAAGCGGTTGAAAATGTTTTCATGTCAATTTCCGAGACATTTAATAAAAGCCAACTATATGCCTCAAAGACACTGTGCTAACTGATGGAGAAATAGGTGTGAGTAAGACATGCTCCATGCCCTCAACCTCTAGAGAAGCAATCTTTGCCTAATCAGAAGTGAATGTTAATTGTATTCTACCTTACTGGGGATAAGTGATCACTTTCCTGTGATTTTCCTTGCACATCTGCTAAACTAAATACTGTTTCCACCTATTGGAAAGTTGTATAAATCCCATTTTTGGAATTAGAAAGTTGGGTTCAGATTCCTGGTTTCAACTCTGTGTTGGGGAAGTTCCCTGCAGCCATGTTACTTAATTTTGCTTTGCCTCAATTTCCTCATCTGAAAATGTACATAACAAATGAATCTAATATATGTAAATGACTTAGCAAGCACTGGATACCTGGTAAGTGATTAAAAATAGCAGTGCTAGAAGAAGGAGGAACACTATCCACAAAGAACTTGGAAGCATTGGGCAAATAACTGAAAAAATTAATTTAGTACAAATTGTTCATGTTGCATTTTCAACATATGTAATTTCATTTAGTCCTCATAGACCCCTTTTGACGTCAAAGAGCTCACCTTTTCCAGAGGGGAAGCTGAGTTTCAGACGGGTTGAGGTTTACCCAAGATCATCAGACCAGTACATGGAAAGCATTGAGATTTTGATCCAAATATGTGTGACCCCACCGCATCCCACAGCCCTAAAAGCTAAGTTGTTAAGCAATGGCAAAGGTTATCAGGAGTGAAAATACTCGCACAAATCAGCATGACAAAAACACATATATTAACAAACCATCCAAGTCAAGATCAAAATTGCCTCATCTTTAAAATCAGCTTCTTTAAATATTGGTTTCCACTTAAGGACCAAATTAAGTATATTCTGGGGCAAGCAGAGCTGAAGAGTGAGAGAGCATCTCTGAAATTATGTGTGCACGGTCCAAACTGTGGTCCTGAGTAGGGCGGTCCCTTAATCTTTGACGTGACACATGCTCTTTGATGCAGGTAGCATTAGCTGCTCTTCATAGCTGCTATTTGCTCTTAGGTATCCGACTGCATAGTGACTAGGGATAAAAATCCCACCACCTACAGTTTGCAAGGATGTTGCTTTGTGAGTCTTAGAGTGAAAGAGAGCATATTTGTGGCTGGAAATATGCCTTGGGAGAAATGGCTTCCTTTGGGGGATGTACAAGCAGCTTTGCCAGATGATCAGAAGGTCTTTTTTCCCTTCTTACCATTCTACTGTCCCTGAGTTAAAATATACCCCTTCCTAGTCACCAATCCCTTTCCCCGCCCCTTGACCCCAACATTTCACTCTGGGCTGAAAAAAATCCACTTACCCCTCGATGAAAGAAAGGGTTTCTGCATTTAATAAAGAGGGTGAATTATTCTTTATATTCTTTAAGAGGTGGTTTTCAGATTAAGGAAGGGACCTAGTGCTCGAATAATTAAGAAATGGTAGTAATTGAATGGAGCATGATGTTTTAGTTCCTTACTACCTGAGTTTTTAGTAATATTTAAAGTCCTTCTGAATATTTTACAGGAAAACAAGTTTACTGCTTACTCCCTAAATTCATTGAAATTCAGAAAAACAAAGACAAGAGTATCTAACAATTGTCTAAAAGGGATTATTAGATCTTTTCTAAAGGGTATTTGGGAATCCTTAAGCCGTGAAAGTGGCCCTTATGTTTCACAAGGCAGCCACTCACTAGTTATTTACCTCAAGCTAGAGATTTCTTAAATTCCTTGTAAAATTGGACAGGTGCAGGTTGAGACAAGTGGCATTTAGCAATTTGACTGTGGAGCACATTTTCCAAGACTAAAAATGATGGCAAATGTGTATACACGATGCTTTAGCGAGTGCTTTCCAACTGAGGTTTTTAGGATGAAGGAAATATTTTCTACCTACACTGTCCAATATGGTGGCCACTAGCTTCATGCGGCTGGTATGATTTTAATTAAATTTAAATTTAAATATTCAGCTAGTGTCTCCTGTACTAGCTACTGCAGCTTGAGACTATCGATGTCATTTGGTCATTGCTTTTCATGACTTAAAGAGATAAGATCGAGGGAATAGGGCTTTAAACTCTAGGAGATGATCCTAGCAGCCATTTTACCTTGTAGTTAGTGGCACTTACTTTGTGGATTTCCTTTTAGATTGAGACTTATTAATAATTCCAAAGTAGGAAAAGAAAGTGTTCTTTGTTTAAATATGGCCCTTTAAGAAAATTGTTGCTACCATTTCCTAGCTGAGTTAAATACTTTAAGCTATCATTCATTTTTTTTCAGGGATAAATTTGTTTTCAGTATATCCAATGATGGGGAGTCATGCCTCACAGGTCAGACAGGTTTCGCATGAGAGCGTGTTGACATATTTATTGGCTATCAATGGGTATAATAAAATGGGCAAAATGAACAGAGGATAAGGTAGTTCATGTAGCATGTAGTCCCATTATTTTGCAATATAAAAAACCCTCATCTTATTGCAGATCAAAAAGCATTTCACAAATTCCCCAAACAAACATAAATAAGAGAAGAAACATAAAACTATATAACTCCATGAAATAATGTTCAGCAGCATTGGGAAATGTAATGGTTCAGCATTAAGTCATCAGATTGAACAGAATCAGTGCATGAAGAAGTCAAAAGTTATAAGAAACCGATTGTCCGCTTCTATTTGTGATTATTTTTCATCCCTACATGGAGAGGCCTGTCTGCCCCAGAAGCAGCATATTGCAGAGATTCGGGATGCCGTGGGGACACCGAAGGCTGAGTGTGAGAAACGTGTACCAGTCCTACTACTCTGAGGAAATTCCTGCCTCAGAGGGGTTTGGACCTGAATCGCTGTTGACAATGTGAGGCGAAGAGAGGATGAAAAATTAAGGGGAGGAAAGTGCTTTGGAATGGGGTAATCCAGCAAAGAATTCAACAATGGCAACAGCAGCAACACACACAAACAGACACACACACACACACACACACACACCACCCCCCACCCAACTAGGAAATATGAAATAAAAATCAGGCTGTACTGAGACCAATGGTTTCTTAGACTTCTCATCATAATGAATTTATTTATTTATTTTATTTTTTAATTTTTTAAAAGATTTTATTTATTTATTTGAGAGAGAGACTGAGAGAGAGAGCACATGAGAGGGGGGAGGGTCAGAGGGAGAAGCAGACTCCCCGCTGAGCAGGGAGCCCGACGCGGGACTCGATCTGGGACTCCAGGATCATGACCTGAGCCGAAGGCAGTCGCTTAACCGACTGAGCCACCCAGGAGCCCTCTAGTTCTATTTCCATGATTATTTTGAGGGTTAGAAACATTAAATACAATTAATGGTCATGAAGGGTGACAGAGATAGGCATAAAACAAGAACACAAAACTTTCAGGACCGATGAAATATTTTTATTTTCACTTTCTTTTTTTTTTTTTTTTAATGTTTTTATTTATTTGTTTGAGAGAGAGAGAGCATGAGAGGGGGGAGGGTCAGAGGGAGAAGCAGACTCCCTGCTGAGCTGGGAGCCCGATGCGGGACTCGATCCCGGGACTCCAGGATCATGACCTGAGCCGAAGGCAGTCGCTTAACCGACTGAGCCACCCAGGCGCCCTCATCATAATGAATTTAATGTTATAATCAAAAGAATAGAGGAGACAATTATTTCTCATATTTTGACAGAAATTTAATAGTTGATTTCCCCCAGTAAGACTTTGCTAAAATCTTTTTAAAAGACACTTAGGAAAAAAAAAAGACAGGAATAAATCATAAATAGGTGGAATTAATTAAAGCATGTTATATGAAATACAAAATGGAAAGAAATATCTGAATAATTCATTTCATGAGCAGTTTTTTCCTGAAATCTCTATATAGTCACCTTTGTTTCTTTCATTGTCATTTGGTATTCATACACCATAACTTATATACGTCAAACTTACAGATAAACTAGTGAATGTGGTTGAGGATTCTTAATGTAGGAATCAACTTTACCTTATATTTTCATCTTTGTTTTCTTGTAATTTTTATTTGATGGTTTGCCTTGACAGAAATTCTTTTTAGTGCTTCTCAGTCTCTCTAATTTTATGAAAATTAACCAGAAGCAATTACTTTATGAAGTAAGCTTTTTCTGTTATCAACTATAGGAGATAAGACTAAAAACCTCTATTCTGAATTCTTCTTTTCTCTTGTAGTAAAAAAACCACATTAAATTTACCATTTTAATGATTTTTATTTTATTTTATTTTTTTAAAGATTTTTATTTATTTATTTGGCAGAGAGAGACACAGCGAGAGAGGAAACACAAGTAGGGGGAGTGGGAGAGGGAGAAGCAGGCCTCCCGTGGAGCAGGGAGCCCGATGCGGGGCCGGATCCCAGGACCTTGGGATCATGACCTGAGCCGAAGGCAGATGCTTAATGACTAAGCCACCCAGATGACCCAATTTTTTTTTTTTTTTTTTTTTTTTTTTTTTAGAGAGGGAGAAAAGGCAGCAGGGCAGGAGAGGGAGAGAGAAAATCTTAAGCAGGCTCCATGCCTAGTGTGGAGCCCGACGTGGGGCTCGATTTCACAACCCTGAGATCATGACCTGAGCCGAAATCAAGAATCAGATGTTTAACCAACTCAGCCACCCCAGAGCCCCCATCTTAACCATTTTTAAGTGTACAGTTCAGTTTTTTAAGTATCCATTGCACTGTTGTGCAATGGATCTCTAGAACTCATTTCTCTTGCAAAATTGAAACTCTAAACCTACTAAATACTAATATCCCCTCCTCTCTTCTCTTAGCCTACCTTTCTATTTTTTGTGTCTATGATTTTGACTACTTTAGATATTTCATATGGGTCAAATCATACAGCGTTTGTGCTTTTGTGACTGGCTTATGTCACTTAGCATTAATGTCCTTGAGGTTCATCCATGCTATAGCATGTAACTGATTTCCTTTTTTAAGGCCTCATAATATTCCACTGTATGTATATATCACATTTTCTTTATTCATTCATCTGTTGATGATTATTTGGGGTGATTTTACCTCTTGGTTACTGTGAATAATGCTATAATGAACATGGATGTACAAATATCTTTTTGAGATTCTGCTTTGAATTCTTCTGGATATATACCCAGTAGGATGACCTGATCATACAGTAATTCTATATTCAATTTTCTGAAGGATTGTCATACCATTTTCCATAAAGAATGCACCATTTTACATGTCCACAAGGGTTCCAATTTCTCCACATCATCATCAGCATTTGTTATGTTCTACTCTTATGATAGTGGCCATCCTAATGGGTGTGAGATGATATCTTATTGTGGTTTTGATTTGTATTTCTCTTATGATTAGTGATGTTAAACATCTTTTCATATGCTTATTGACAGTATATATGTACCATTTGCGTATCTTCTTTGGAGAAATGTCTATTCAATTCATTTGCACATTTTTAAATCAGGTTATTATTTTGCATTTGAGCTGTAGAAAGTTCTTATATAGTCTAGATGATGACTTAACGACTAAGCCACCCAGATGACCCAATGATTTTTTTTCAAAATTGTGT
Source organism: Mirounga leonina (assembly GCF_011800145.1). Classification (NCBI taxonomy): domain Eukaryota; kingdom Metazoa; phylum Chordata; class Mammalia; order Carnivora; family Phocidae; genus Mirounga; species Mirounga leonina. The sequence continues at coordinate 72,803,505 of NW_023270377.1, read as the reverse complement.
AGTTTTGGCACGCTTGTCAAAAATCATTTGGCCTTATATGCAAGGGTTTATTTCTGTGCTCTCTATTCTGTTCCATTGGTTTATATTCTGTCATTATGCTAATACCATATCATCTTGATTACTATTGCCTTGTAGTATGTTTTAGAAAAGGAAGTATGAGTCTACCAATTTGTTTTTTTCAAGATTGTTTTAGCTATTCAATTCATTATTCAAGAACCTTTAAGGTTCCTTATAAATTTTAGGATTTTTTTCTAGTTCTACAAAAAATATCATTATGATTGTGATAGAGATTGCATTGAATCTGTAGATTGCTTTGCGTAGTATGGATATTTAAACAATATTTAACTATGTTAAGTCTTTTGAACCATAAGCATAAGATGTCTTTTTTTTTAAGATTTGATTTATTTATCTGTCAGTGAGAGAGAGAGAGGCAAGCAGAGGGAGATGCAGGCTCCCTGCTGAGCAAAGAGCCTGATGTAGGACTCGACCCAGGACCCTGTAATCATGACTTGAGCTGAAGGCAGACACTTAACCGACTGAGCCACCCATGCCTCCCAGCATAGGATGTCTTGCCACTTACTTGCATCTTCTTCAATTTTTTCAGCAGGGTTTTACTGTTTTCAATGTACATATCTTTTACCTCCTTGGTTAAATGTTTTCCTAAATATTTTATCCTTTGAAGCTATAGTAAATGGAATTGTTTTCTTAATTTCCTTTTTGGATTATCCTCCTCTGAATTCTTAAGTAGGCAACTTAATGTTCTAATATAAAAACAAGAACTGACCATCTTAAGTTCTTTATCACCAAGGCAAGAAGTCAGAACAAAGCGCATAATTTTATCACCAGTTTGTCTCCTGTTCCTGCAGTACTGGTTATTCTGACTTTAACATAGGAAAGACATTTTAAAAAATATTCCGTGCAGGTTGCTGCCTACTTGAGGACAAACACTTTTATCATCATTTTCTGTAAAAACTGTATTAAGAATCAGGAATCTAATTTAAAAAATGTTTTTCTTTATAGCATGTTGAAAAACATAGACTTTCTGAAAAACATGATATTGAATTAACCATGCTACAGCAGCAAAAATTATAAATGAATATGTAAAATAGTGGAACATATAAATGTATACACTCATGTTGCATCTATGCATATCAAACTGTTATGTTAATTTTTTCTGAAGACTGCAAACCTGTTTTAAAGGCATACAGAAATTTCTAACAAGAAAAACATTCCAGGATTTATATCTATATTTCTGTAAGTCCTTATTGAGTGTCTACTATGTGCCACTGAATAAGATAAACTAAGACCTATTTCTAATACAGTTTGTTCAATATTGATGGCAGAGAGAGGAAACAAACCAGCAAGTAAATGATCTGAATAAGACAGATTATAAGTTCAGGCTGTAAATTCCATGACAGAAATAATGTAGAGGCATTGGATAAAGAGAAACTGCAGAAGGGAAGGTAATTGGTTTTGGTGTATAGGAGCAGTTTTTCTTAGAGAGAATTCTAGAGGAGACAGGAAAAAAAGAAAGAAATGGCCATGTCAAGATTTGGGGACAGGATGCTCATGAATATGAGGAAAATGAATAAAAGTGTAAAACTGTAGGCATCATGACCTTGGCATATTTAATAAAAATGAGTTCAGTGTTGCTGGAGTTAAATAAGGTCAAAGTAGGGTAGGAGTTGAGGTAAGAATGAAAGGCAGCATTCATTTTATCCAGGGCTTTGTGGACCATAATGAGGAGTTTGAATTTTAAGTGTAATCAAGAGCCATTGAAGGGTTCCCTTCTTTGGGAATGAAATGGTAGGAGCTCCATGTTCAAAAGATAGTGTTGGTTACCAAACAGAGAATAAAGTCAGGGAAGAGAGGAAGCAGTGAGGTTGGTATAGTAACCCAGGCAGGAGCTGATGGTGGCTTGGATGAAGCTGGACCATAGATCTCACAAGATGGCAGCCTGTCCAAATAACATACAGCAAAATCAATGACTAGAAAAAATAAGAAATGTATATGATTTATGGGGCATACCAGTGCTTTGCTAAATGAACCTGATGACTTCCCTTTGAGTTAAACTTTTAGATATTCCATCCTAAAAATTATTGACAAATAATTATCCAATTTGTATTTACAGGAAGATAAGAGAAGGAAAATCGATTTAAAACAGGCAAATTAAAAATATTTATACTACTTTGGAGTAGAAGAGTTATGTTTTCCACCTAAACCGACAGAAACAAATATTTTTAGAGGAAATTGATTTAATTGAAGTCATTGTTAGGCATTGCAAATATGTTTGGTTCATGCCACAGCGCCCAGGAATTTATAAATGGGTTCAGAATGTTGTTCAGGCACCAGAAAATAAACCTCCAAGCTATTTACTACCTCCATGATATATAAAGTTTGCAGTTTTGATTTTGTGTGATTATGTTCAGCAATGGTGACCTTTAGAGGCAACAATATTGAAGTGTAATGAGGAGATGTTTGATCACTGATACACAATGAAGTGTTGGTGCTACTTCCCCATTTCTTCCTGGAATTCGTGAAATTCAACTGACAGGCTTTAACCTTTAGACTGCTGAAGTTATAAAATGTATAGGGATTTAGGCTGTTTATACAACACGTTAGATATATGAAATTTTTAGACACTGTAGCTTCTTTTATCATCTGGTAAAATGATTTTGTATATTTAATAATATCAGTCACTGGTAACCATGACAGGCTGCACTCAGGTATATCATAAAGCATATGAAGTACAGTCTGATGAAAGTAGGAGTGGGGGCCAATGAGGAAAATAAATAGAAAGTGGGTATTCTCCCCAGAACAGGTGTTTTCAAAACAGATGAATAAGGCTCGTCTCCTCTTTCCTTCCCATTTAGGCTAGCATAGAAGCTAGTAAGAGATAACCCGAGGCCTGCTTCCTAAAAATTCACTGAACTCAAGAATGTTTTTTGGGCGCCTGGGTGGCTCAGTTGGTTAAGCGACTGCCTTCGGCTCAGGTCATGATCCTGGAGTCCCAGGATCGAGTCCCACATCAGGCTCCCTGCTCAGTGGGAAGCCTGCTTCTCCCTCTCCCACTCTCCCTGCTTGTGTTCCCTCTCTCGCTGTGTCTTTCTCTGTCAAATAAATAAATAAAATCTTAAAAAAAAAAAAAAAAGAATGTTTTTTAAATACAAGAAAGCTAAGTGTGAGGTGCTAATGGATTAGAGGCTCTGATGACCAGGTGGAGTCCCCTTTGGAGGTGTGATCAGTGATGAGAATTTTGGTGAGGCGGAAAGGAAACTGATAAGAACAGCAGCTCAGGATTTGTAGCTCCAAAACGGAATTAATTTATAATAGCCAAGCAGTATCCCCAAAGGAAGGAAGTTATTCCTAATCCTTATTTAGAAAACATGTTATTGGGGCGCCTGGGTGGCTCAGTTGGTTAAGCGACTGCCTTCGGCTCAGGTCATGATCCTGGAGTCCCGGGATCGAGTCCCACATCGGGCTCCCTGCTCGGCAGGGTGCCTGCTTCTCCCTCTCCCTCTGCCTGCCGCTTTCCCTGCTTGTGCTCTCTGTCAGATAAATAAAATCCTTGAAAAAAATGGGTATCATTCCAACGTAAACAAAATTATATACACGAAAGAAACCACCTGTGCACATACTCCCAGTTGCCCGTATGATGCCCTCTAGTTCTCCTTCAGAATCTAGGCCTCATGGCGCCTGGGTGGCTCAGATGGTTAAGCGACTGCCTTCGGCTCAGGTCATGATCCCAGGGTCCTGGGATCGAACCCCGCATTGGGCTCCCAGCTCAGTCTAATGCTTGGACAGGCATTAGGAAGCAGGCCTAATTTTAGGAAGCAGTCTGCTTCTCCCTCTGACCCTCCCCCCTCTCATGTGCTCTCTGTCTCTCTCATTCTCTCTGTCTCAGATAAATAAATAAAAAAGAAAGAAAACATGTTATTAAATCACTCATTTCTTGGCTGATGCTACAAACACTAATTAATAATACAATCAGCCTCCCCTGAGTAACCATAGGATTTTAGTTTTCTGGTTAGGAATTTATAGAGTACAGAATATGTATGTGCCACTTCTAAGTAAGCTTGTGATTAGAGGCGTGTGTATTAGTGATAGGAACTTAATTTTTAGGGAGGAAAGAACTTATCCTAGGTATTAGTTGAACAACTGATATATAAAATAAGCAAATGATTAGAAATTTAAATACAGAAATTATTCTGGACATTCACGGGAATAAGACATTTTCACCAAAACGCAGTGTTCGTTGAGTCTTGCCTAGATGATGACTCCATGGCAAGGGAACACATTTATTAAATACCTAGCTACATTCAAAGATTCCAGAGGTAAATCAACCAGCATGGTCACTGGGCTCTAAGAGAGTTTTGTTTGTTTTTAGGACAAGTTCCTGGTTACTGGTACAGAACGTGGCAGATAAACACTGAGTAAGTTTTTACTGAATGAGTGGAGGAAGGATAGGAGATGAAGACTACTCGAGAAGAATTAAACACCTCAATAAATGACATAATTAAAGAGCTGAGAGTTTGTATTCCACACATAAATAAAAAAAGAAGGCAGTGTGAATAATGTAGCATGTTTCCAAAAGAAAATCAAGTTCATTGTATGTTTAGAAGAGCTGGAGCCAAGAAGATACCTTTGAAATCTCATTCAGTTGGATGAAGAGGTGTTTGAAAAGGGGGTGAAATTCAAAATGTAATTAGAAGAAAGAGTGATTTGTGGGGCATGGAGGGATTTTCCTTGGGATGTTTTGCATATCCTTGGATCAGAGCCCTTTTAAAAGACATAGGTTCTTAGGGTCCCATATAAAATAAAACCTCACCTGCTAAAACTTGAATGATCTATGCTTCCATATATTTTCGGTACCCTGTAGCTGTCAACACTAATTGCTGACCATTTAGAAAGTAAATGTCTCTGAGAGTAGTTATTCCTGTCTTATCCTAAGGGACCTGAGAATCAACTGGCAAGAAAGAGCCTTCGAAATTTATCTTACACTGTCCTCCCCATGACTCCAGCAGAAATGTACCTCACCCATCGGAAAACTGGTTGTTTGTCTTATGGGGATGAATGTCTTCCAGTCTTACTTGGTAGAAAACTCACATGAGCCATCCATTATGCCTCCAGTTGTAACCCATTGTGAATGACTGTCTAGAGGGTGGCTTTAATACTGTGCTGTGAGGGGAGGTTCTCGAGGGGTGCTTCGGCAGGGGGTGGGGTTGAAGGGGTGGTGAGCCAGTAGAGCTCCTTGTGACTTTCTTTGGTGAGAGAAATTCCACTTCATAAAATTGCATATGACAACATCTGGTGCTGAAATAAAAGTTAGAGCATGTCAATATATAAAGAAATACCTGCTTTGGTTCAATTTGTAGGCTGAGGGGTATACACAGGGCTATTTTTGGTGCAGACTACTCTCCATAGCCTGATTTCTTTTAAACATGTGAAATTTCAAATGTTGCTTTAAATATCAGAATTTGAAAGTTCAGAAAATATAGCAAGAGCAAGGTTTGATCCTGGTTTTGGGGATTGCATATAATTTGGAAAGCCCTCTTCAGAATATAATACAGAATTATAAAAACAAAATTCCTAGGGCCTTTGCCAGATTGTTCCAAGGGCCCATGAAACCGAGAGGTCCTGAATCTTCATTAGCTTTGTAGTAAAACCTCCTCTGACTAAGATACACAGAAAGAAGGAATGTTTGTAGGAATCTGTGTCTTTTAACATGCACTTTATTGACGACAATTCCAGGAAAACAGGACAGCTCTGCAAAAGCAACCAGATTTATTTATTTTTTTAATCTAAAGATTAGAGGAAAAAATTCACTAAACATGAAATATATTTTTAAATGATCGTAAGTCATAAGTCAGAGCTATTTATCAAGGAATTATGTGAAAGAGGAGGGGAAAAGTCCAAATGATATCACATCCTAGTGAAAACAAGAGCAGATTTGGGGGCTTTGATATCTGCACTATGATAACGTCATGAGGTCTGTCTCAAGGTCTGATACTGTTAGAATTCACTGAAGTAAGGACAGGATAAAAAAAGCAACCCATTCCATGACACCCTCATTTGATTAAAGTATCTAAATTCAGTATCTTTGGAGCTTCCAATTTCTGAGCCTTTTATAATATCACTAAATATTACTTTGTAAGTTCAGATTTTTGTTATCTAAATGAGGTATAAACCAGAAATGGTAAAATGACATCCTAATTATTTTCGGGCTCATGGTGGTTTATTTTATTCATAAGCATGGTAGGTGAAATAACCTTGTTCCTTTATTATCTTAATTAATATTTATTGGGGATTTAGTTTCTACCAAACAGTTTACATACATTATTTCAATCCATCCTCACATTGGTCAATGAAGTAGGTACTTCTATTGTCCCACTTTACAGATGAGGACCCTGAGGGATCGAGAGGTTAAATATTCACCTGTGGTGGTTCAGGGACCTGAACTGCCTGACTTCTCTATACTCAGTGCCAGTATGCTACATTATTAACAAGACAACTACTAAGTGATAAGATATTAGTCAGCAAAGGCTCTCATGACAAAATACTAAGTACTGAGTGGCTTAAATCACAAAGGTTTATGTTCTCACAGTTTTGGAGACTGGAAGTCCAAGATGAAGGTGTTGGCAGGGTTGATCAAGGTGTCTGGTGAGAGTTCTCCCCTGGAGTGGCAGATGACTGCTTTCCCGTGACCTCTCCTTTGTGCCTGTGCAGAAAGAGAAAGAACTTTCTGGTCTCTCCCCTGATAAGGACATTAATCCTATCAGATTAGGGCCCCATCCCTATGACCCCCTTTAACCTTAATCACTTCCTGAGAGGCCACATCTCCAAATACAGCCACAATGATGGTTAGAAACTTCAACATATATATTTCAGGGGGACACACACACGCAGTCCAGGATAGATAATATCACCTTAATTTTCACAAAACAGCTATTCTCCAAATTAATGACATCTTGGTCAGTTTTGTAAGAATGACCATTTGCACCCTGCTTTCTTCCTCAGCTCACATGGGGGCTACTCCTAACTTCCATCCAACCAACCCTTCCCTCCAGGGCGTGTCCACTGTCCCGGACACAGGTCTCCCCCTGCTGACTGCTGGGGACACTGTGACCACGTGATCTCAACCCCTTCAGCTTCTTATACCTTTTCCAGCAGGGAGCAGGGAGAGATGTGGAGCCCGCAGGACACTCTTTCGCCTATTTCTCTTTATCTTTTACCTCTCACAGTTCTGATAGCTCCACCTCAGATAATGTTTCTTTGTGCTCTTTAGCTTTTTTTTTTAAGATTCTACTTATTTATTTATTTGAGAGAGAGAGAGAGCCTGCGTGCAAGCAAGGGGAGGAGGCAGAAGGGGAAGGAGAGGGACAAACAGACTCTGTGCTGAGCGCGGAGCCCAACTAGGAGCTCAGGGTTCGATCCCACAACCCTGAGAGCATGACCTGAGCTGAAATCGAGTTGGTCGCTCAACCAACTGAGCCACCCAGGCACCCCTCATTAGCTTTTTTATAAAGAAAAATATCATTTCCTGTATTCATTTTGTCTGTGATTCATAAGACAAGCAAAACAAATCAAAACAAAATACAATATGGATACTAATTATTATGGACAAGGGAATCGTCTTTACTGAGGGAAAATTACCTCAAGAAAAAATAAGGATTTAGATGCAGACAAAAGGCCTCAAAACAGAATGACTCAGAATTTTTCTTCAAGTCAGTGACATTTCTTGTGTTCTCACTAGCTAAGGCAGCTGTTAGTGGAGATGCTGATTAGATATGCACTAAGGGAAGTTCTAACATCCTGAGATCTGCGGACCCTGAGCAAGTCACATCATCTGGTGGTAGCCTCATATTTTTTGTCTGTGAAATGAAAGGTTGCATTAAATGACCCTGAAGCTCCTTCTAGGGTTAAAACCCAATGTTTCTCAGCTATGTAGATCTCAGGGGAGGTTTCTGTGTCTCTCTATTGGTTCTCTCCTCTGACCCTTTCATTTGTGTAGAAGAAGTTTGGGGAGCAAGTGTTAGCCCTAGGAGCAGATTCAAAGTTTGGGAGTGAGGCAGATGAAGAGGCCGGGGTGAAGCACAACCCCTAACACTCTTTCTCATTTGGGAGCATCTTGCCTTGCTGCCTTTCACTTCCCTCTTGAAATAGTCTGCTTTCTTGTCTCCTATGAAACTAAGCTTCTTGGTTGTATTTGAGCATTCTGTCTGCTTTCTCAAGGGCTTGTCTTTTTCCTCTTGCCCCTTAAATAAGAAATTCTTCAGAGTTTTGTCCTTAGGTTTCTATTTTCCACCCAGCATACCTGTGCAGTAAACTCTGTTCCTTCACATTCTCAAGTCAGAGCATTATTATGAGGCTTTATTAGTGGGCTGGTAGCAGGCTCTGCCAGTTGACTCCCCTCCCAGGCCCTGAGTGGGTAAACCCTACCAGTCTTCCTAGACGGTACCTCTAGTTCCAGTCAGTTAGCAAATCCCCATGATTTTTACTCTGCAAAACCTTTTAAATCTTTTGCTCCCTATCCTAATTCTTATTAGGTCTATGGAACTTTTCAAGGGAACTTTACAAACACTTTCTGAACAATTTTCCTGCTTCCAGTTAGCATTGTAGTCTTACTATCAGGAGATAGTAACTACTCAAACTACTATGGTCATATGAGTCCCTTTCTCACAAGCTGTCAATGTTCTCTGCAGCCTGTCCCTCTGTCACTTTAGTTGACCACAACCCTTAGCATGGCTTTGAAGGCGACTCGTAATCTGATTCCAAACTAACTTTCCAGAGTCCCATCTCATACTGCTCCCTTAACCCAGCTTAAGCACCAGCAACGGACTCCATGCCAGTCCTGGGAAGCCCCCTGTTCTCCCATCTAGATGCCATTCATGCTGTTCCCTGCTCCCAGAACAACTTTTCCTGGTTTATCAGAGTTGGAGCAAATCTTAATTTCTGTGTGGATTTTCTCCAATTGCAAAATTGCCAGATTCTCTGTCTTTGGAATTTCCTATAACCCTTAACATTTTCCCCCACTTAAGAGAGTAATTTATGTCCAATGCAGAACTTTTAGAAAATAAAGAAAAACAATGGATAGGAACAAAAACTTGCAGAGAAAAGATTGTTAACATTTGGATGTGCTTATGTAATTTCAATGTTTTCCCAAGTGTATTTATATGCAAAAGTAATATACATTCTCATTTTTAATCTGCTTAGATTACTTTTGTATATATCCTGAAATTTTTTTCTTCAAAGATGTTCTTAATATGATATTTAATAACCCTTTAGCCTTTAAAAATCCTCTTAATATCAACATTGACAACGTTCTGCTTTGTACTCTTATTTGATTTTAGGTCTATTTGTGTACTAAAATTTTATTTTTGTGATGTTAGAAATCATACATCAGGATATCCTAAATACTCCTACCTTATATAATTATTTGTGCATTGGACATTGATTAAATTAACTGGTTTAATCCCAGAGAGTGAATATGGGGATGTTCACCCTTGTGATCAGTAACCAAGCATAACCGCTCTTCTAGAAATCTAAGTTCTTAGAAAAGTTACCTCCACTGATCTACCCTCCCAAGTACCTTGCTCCTCTCTCTGGCATACATGTTTTGGTCCCAATATTATGTTAAGGTTTTTCCATAACACTTCCAGGTTAGAATTTTTATATAGTCAAAATGGCACAAGAGAAAGCCAAAATATAAGCAAAATCTCCTGACAAAGAATGGACAATTTTCATATTTATTAGAATAAGGATTTTTTTCCCCATATTTGGCCTTTTTTTTGTTTTTTTTACCAATAAAGATGCACAACAGTTATGTAGTAACTGGGACAAGAACTGAGACCTCATTCACTTTAAGCTTTGGTTTAGCCAATTTAGAACTACATTGCTTAATTCCTGCTTTTATAACCAGTGCATTACAGGAAAAAGGTTTCCTTTGTATAGCAAGCTAAGTCAAATACTGCAATGTGTACTTTAATGTTGCTGATTTCTATTGTTGGTGAGGGCTATGTAGTGTTTAATTAGCTGAGATTTTGCGTTTTGGTTTTATACTATTTTAAGGGGAAAAAAAGGTTCTTTTCATTGTGACAGGTTACTTATTTACTTTAACTGGACACTTTTTTTTCAGCCAAAGTGACCTAAAATGAGATGGACTTGATTATGGGAACTCCAAAGTAATGTCTCAGAAAAGTTAATGAACAGTAAAACTAAACATTTATATATTTTAAAACATTAAAAAATTTACCTACACAGGTGACTTTTAAAAAGAACTTACAAATTCTGCCATATTTGATATGTATCATATATTATATTTTATGTATTATGTATATGATATTATACATTTGAATTCTTACAACCACTCAAAACATGAGCACCTTTATTTTAGTTAGTAAAAATGGTATTGGTAACTTTTTGAGGGACTCAGCCCTGGCTAAATGGATTTTGCTCAAATTCCCCAAATTATCTTCAAACTCAGACACATTTAAGAAACCAGAAATGAAACAGGATGAAAAGAACTTGATGGAAATTAAGATAAATCGATTTCACACTACTTTAATAGGATACTTGACATTATAATTTCCTAGGGCCTTTCACCTAACACCATTTTTTTTTTCCTACCAGATTAGGAAAAAAAGATTTAAGATACATTTATGTTTGTCACTGTGATTCATTTCTTCTACTCATTCAACAATACTTACTATGCATCTATTGAGCATGAGGTACTATACTAATATCTGGAACTATGTAACAAAGAACCAGACATATATAATTCTTGTCATTCAGCACTTAAAATCAAGAGATAGAGATATATGTTACTTGTATCACTAAAAGGAAAAATAAAAACAACTAAACTTGAAACAGTTATACTCCAGTGTGGACTGCCCATACAGAGAGAAAAACATGGACTTAGATGTGTTGGAAGAAAATTTTTTATTTCATTATGATTTTTATTCCACTTCAGGCAAATTCTCATGGGTGATGTAAAAAGAGACCGATACAACTTGTCTAACATTCTTCTCCGATATACAGATTTTTGTGCCTCCTCTCTTCCTCTCTCTCTCTCTATACAAGTATATAGAAATACAAATACAAATATATATATAACTTCTAGCTCCGAATTTAGGAACTGAAACAAATTATTTATTCCAGCTCTCTCACTTACATAGATGAAATAAATGATGTTAAGTGAGGTGATATGACTTGCCCAGGTCATCCGATATGGATTGAAAGTAGCAGGGGTCAGGGTTGAACCAGTTTGGGATGTGAGTGCTATTTGACATTTCCGGGTTCACTGTTTCACTGCACACCTTCTGTCAGCAGTCAAGTTCAACCATCGTTGCTCAAGGTGGTTGGAAATGTAGGCGTTCTCCTCATTTATTCTTTGCATCATTATTGCTCCGTTTTCCATCTTGTGCTTGTCCTTCTTTTGCTTCCTAGAGAGCCTAACTTCTAGATCTGGGAGCCATCTGATAGCAAAGCTTGTTCGACCAGACACATCACCCCTCAGCTTATTTCAAACAGGAAATCCTCCTGGTTGAAAAAAGAGGTGCCAGGACATATGAAAAGATAGATCAAAAGATAAAACTGTTTAGTGCTCTAACAACTACCTAGAGAAAGTAATCTTGCATCATTTGAGTGATGGGTAATCATTTCTCTAGGATATTAATTTGTAGAAACTGAGGTGTTTTTCTTTTATATATATCAATAAGAGATGTAAACATACATATCTTTACATAAATTACATGTCTTGTATTTTATATAATGTCTTTTATTTTTAAATTAAGAACAGAAATCTAATCATGACATAGTAGTTATCTTGTGTAAACTCCTCTAAATCATATTCAGGGTTTTAAAAAAAAATGAACAAAGATAATATTTCATCAAAAGGAAGGTCTGAGTGAAGGAGAATCCTTTTTTTTACATTTAGAGGGGAAACGTACTAATTATAGCTTTTACGCGCCAATGACTGTATCCTGGCTATTACTAATTGAAAATCTTTGCATGCAATAAAAAGAACAATAAGCACTGGGCTTCAATGTAGAAATGATTTAACTGCTATAACTGTTCTTGTTTATTTTATAAACAAGTTTGCTTTAAGGAAATGTTAAATCATTATCTTAGTTTTAGAGAACACTGCCAAACCTTTTGCTATCATTCACAGGTTATATGGGCATTCTAGAATTCGAGTGGTGAGAATTTCTTTTGGCTCCTGGTAGTACCTGGATAATGATCAGGAGGGGAAAAAAGCAACCACACATCAATTTCCTTCCTTCTGCTTTATCCCCACCCAAGACATCACCTAAAATATTCTACGAACAAGGACTTGAAATGCAAAGAAGGAAATCATACCAGAAGTTTCAACTGTCAACTTTTTCTGCTTAGAAGATCCTTAATAAAACCTCCTGTCAAGATTTGTGAAACATCTGACAAAATCACTGGTCTGAAGTTGCAAACAAAGTATTAATCAAGGCAGCCCCACTGTGGCTTAATAATCCAGTGACAGACACTTCTTGGCAATCAAGTTTCCTCTGATGATCATCTAATCAAACAGTACTGATGTTTTCGCACCATCACTGTGGTTGAGTTTATAGAGAAGAGGACTCATCCCAAACCAAGCAAAGTCAATGGCGCCTTGAAAATCAAAGGAGCGTGCCCAAAGAAGTGCTTCTATAGAACTCTGAGTCACCGTATCGAGGAAGCGGTAAATAAAATAAATGCAATAACAACTTCCGTAAGAGCGGAGAAGACTCAAAAATTTTTGGCTGGCAAATACATTAAAATGGTAACACCGAAGGAGTCTGGCATGTTGGAGCCCGAAACCCGACTTCCCCTCCGTGTGAAGGGATGGGTATTAATTTGGTTAATTTCTAATGATCATTCGTAATAACTTACAAAAGAGTTTGAATAATGAAACAATGTAAAAAGAAATTTGGTTCCAAAAATAAGCTTTTCCAAGGCAGAAAATGTCTTAAAAACCTGCAGTATTTAGAAGCTTAATTAGTACACTGGGTCATTATGACATCTAGCTCGTCTCATTACCCTCCTAATGTATTATTAGTTGGCAGTTAAATACTGTCTGCTGGGACCTAAGAGTTTTTCCTCTTGTCTTTCTGGTCATACTTATTGCCTAGGCCGACAGCTTACCTGTAGTGAGGAAGAAATGGAACACCAATTAGAAAGCTTTCAGCCCAGCACCCATGGAAAAGCCAAAAGCTGATAAAGGTCAGCGTGAAATTTGAATGACAGGGCTAAAGTCTTTTACTCATAATTTTGTGTTTGCAATAGAATTCAGAGCAATTCACAGCCTTAAAGGCCTTAAGTGAGAACAGCAATTAATTGTAATGAATAATCTGACAAATCTGGTTGACATATGGCTGCTAATGCCCTCCTTTCTAGTGGGAGCAGTGGAGGGATTAGATTAACTCAAATGAAATCTGGGACTGCCATGCCATCTGCATGTTCAGTAGGAAACGGTACACGTTAAATGGTGAGTGGGTGGATATCTGTCTTGTACTCCTCTCTCTCTGAGCCCTTGGCCGATCTGGGAGCCGCAGTTTTATTACTGCACCAGCTGCCTGTCAATAGAGGAACACGGAAAGGAATAGAGTACAACCGAGAAAGCTAATATACCAAGAAGCTGTTAAAAATTAACTAGATACAATTAACATGGATTTCTAAATTTCTCTGTTTATACAATGCATATTTATATTTTGATTTTTGGTTCACCCTGTTGGATATTCCCTAATTAAACTGTATCATTTCCATATGCACCATTTATCTGCCCTGCGTGGAGGGAGATACAAGAGGCAAGGTAGAGCCTGAATTTCACATATTCTTGGGCGTGAATAAAACCAGCTTCCACTTTCCCAGGATGTTGGGGGTCAGGGAGAGAATGACTAACTGAAAACCACAGATAATCCCTGAACCTCATTTAGAAAGTGCCCCCTTCTTTCAAATTCTGCCTCCCCCTTTCTAACTCGAGTGCTAACAAATAAGTAGCGACTTGGGGTGCATCACCCACTCCCCTCTTCGGTCTCTGTGCTTCCTCCGATGAAGGAGGCAATAATCAGAGACGTGGCTAAAGGCAAAGGCAAGTTCACAGCCTTGTGATTGATTTCTGCCGAGTCCAGTGTTGCCTGTTTCTGTTAGGAGAGGAAGTCGGCAATGCACGCTTCTCCTTCTCCCTGGCTTTTAATGTGTTCCATCATAAAGCCCAATTTCTTCTTGATCTGGCTGCCGCGCTGAGTGGAGTTTACTTTTTATTTTACTTGAACACCTTGTATTAAACTCCAAGGCTAAACTGTTATTTGAACAAACAACCCATGTACAGACCTTCCCTTCAGGGTGCGAGTTAAATCCCAGCCCAGCTCGCTCACTTCCATTTAGACCCCAGTTGCTGCTGCCAGTTATTAGTCGCTGGAGAATATAGATCCTGAAACCTCATTCTGCCTCTTCTCTTTATAGGCTTTTCACTTGATCAAATTAAATCCATACAAACTTTGTGTGCTTGAAAAGAAAACAAATGAAAATTCTCTTCCCAAGCTCTTGTCACTCACGGTCTCTTAGAGGCTTCCATGGAACGCAGTGGTGTTGGGATCTGGGTTAGCTGCTGCTTCTTCCTGTCGGAACTGCGGGGCATACCTGCTGTCCGTACAGGGGAGTGAAACTGAAGCCCAAGCCCATTAGCTCCTTTACTTTTAATCTCCCAACAAGTTAGCGCTACCTGACAGCGCTCAGAGTTGGACGCCACAGCCTTGTCCAAAAGGAGCATTTCCCATCAAGGATAAAACACAACTCCTCTTCCTGAAAGCAATTATGGAGAAAAAAGAACACTGAGAGGGCCAGTGTTTAATGCATTTGATACATTTTAACGCATTCTCATCAGTGGCTAAGTATGGAGGGTGGTGAGAAGACAGTGGAAAAAATGACTGCCCTCTTTTAGGAAAACTTCATCTTGATCTAATGCTGTGTAGTCTCAGACAAGACACTTAACCTCTTTGGGCTTTAGTTTCCTCTTCCACATAGTGAATTTGTTCAACTCTGTGGTATTGTTATAGGGCTAGATATTTTCCATTCCTCCTTAATGTGAACTGG
Organism: Mirounga leonina; assembly: GCF_011800145.1. NCBI lineage: Eukaryota > Metazoa > Chordata > Mammalia > Carnivora > Phocidae > Mirounga > Mirounga leonina. The sequence continues at coordinate 72,788,403 of NW_023270377.1, read as the reverse complement.
GTGGTGTTGGGTTGCTTACAACTAATATGGGGTTGGCATTTTTCTGTTTTTCTAAGAGGTTTGGTTACCATCTCTAATTCACTTTAGTATATTATACATTTAAATTTGTTTAAAATACCTTATCTAATAATGACATATACTAAAAATCAGCCGGAGATCTTCAGACCTCATCTGTGATAATTACATTAGACCCAACCTTATAAAGTTGTAAAAGTACCTCTAGGCAGTCTTTCCATCTGCCTCCAAGCAAGATACCACCTAGCAAAGCAGAAAGAAGGGATGCTACTTCAAAGGTTATTAAAACTATTTTAGAGATTTTATTGTTAACACCATCCAGTGTTTTAAAAGCATCCTTAATATAAAGTTTTTTATATCCTAAATGTAAGGTAAGCCCTCATTTTTTCTGCCCATAAGAGTAATGAAGGTACTGGTATTCATAATAGTTGAGCTGTACTGTATGTTTAATCAAATATTACTATAGAAGCATACACTGCCCTTAACAACTAGGATTTAGAGTACCATAAGAAATCTTCAGTCTGTTATCATTTTGAGATTTTCTTTAAAACAGTGATTTTGAACTTTTTTTAGATTTATTTATTTGAGAGAGAGAGAGAGTGGGGTAGAGGCAGAGTCTGAAGAGGGAGAGAGGAACTCAAGCAGACTGAGCTGAACGCGAAGCTGACAGGGCGCTCGATCTCACCACCTGAGCCAAAACCAAGAATAGGATGCTCAACTGACTGCATCACCCAATCACCACATCATTTTTGAGTTGTTTTTTTTTTTTTAAAGCAACTGTTCCTAGTTGCTAATTATATATGCCATGATTGAAAGTTCAATCCTTCCTCAGCTGTGAAATGAAATATTTAGGTTAAGCCCAAAAATCTTTTGATTTTCTTCCCAGCAAGAATAATTTTGGTATAGAATTTGAAATGTATGAACACTTCATGGATGATGTTCAGGGGGAATGTTTAAAACATTACATTTGAGTTGGGCACGGAAGAATTGAAACATACACCATCCTGGAAAAAACTGGTATGGCCCTCCAGATGTTTACCGGCTGAATATTGTGATATTTCATGTAAAGACTGCAGTTATTCAAACTAGTGATTGCGTTTATGGTTTCAACATGCTGACTGTGGGGCTGCTAAACTTTTGGCGTAGCAGCGGTTCTCAGAATTGTAACCCAGAATCAGCAGCTTCATCAAGTGGGAACCTGTTAGAAAGGCAAATTCTCAGGCTCTGCCCGCTGGGTCATGGGGTCTACCCACTGAATCAGAAATCGTGTGTGTGGGGCCAGTGATCTGTGTTTTAATTAGCCCTTCAGATGATTATGATGCGTGTCCAAGCTTGAGAATCAATGCTTTAGATATTAATTCTTTGATTACCTGCTTCAACATAAAAGAGCTCCCACAGAGCATTCTCTCCTATTAGAAAAAGAAGGAACAAAAAAAAGTGAGAACAACAAATAAGTAAGTAAACGAATAAAGGAAAGGGAAGACTGAGAGAGTAAGGAAAAGAAAACTTGACCCTTGTAGATTGGTACAACTCTGCCAACTGCACTAAAGGGCTGTTCACTGGCAGGGAAACCACAAGTACCCGGCCTAATTTACAACTCATCTGTCTGGAAGGTAAGCAAATGATTTTTCAAGGTCCTTTTCAGGTTTTGCTTTATTTTATTATTTTAAATTTCTCACCTAAATCCCTGCTAGGGATTTTTTTTTTTTTCTCTGCTAAGTGCACATAGAAGTCAGCTGGTCACCACCTGTGTAAGGATACTTAGAAAGTTCTGTCCCTCTCCACTTCCTACCCCTTCATCAGTTGTTCAGCTTGAGTAAGAATTGTCCTCATCCTAGAAAAAGAAACTCTCGTGCACTATTGGTGGGAATGCAAGCTGGTGCAGCCACTTTGGAAAACAGTATGGAGGTCCCTCAAAAAATTAAAAATAGAACTACCCTATGATCCAGTAATCACACTACTGGATATTTATCCTAAGAATATGAAAACACTTAATTCAAAAGGATATATGCACCCCTATATGTTTATTGCAGCATTATTTACAGTAGCCAAATTATGGGAACAGCCCAAGTGTCCATCGAGAGATGGATGGATAAAGAAGTGGTATGTGCATACAGCAGAACATTACTCAACCATAAAAAAGAATGAAATCTTGCCATTTGCAACAACATAATTGGAACTAGAGAGTATAATGTTAAGTGAAATAAATCAGCTGGAGAAAGACAAATATCGTATGATTTCGCCCATATGTGGAAATTAAGAAACAAAACAAATGGACAAAAGAAAAAAAAAAGAGAGAGTGAGAAACAAGCCAACAAGCAGGGTGTTAACTATAGGGAACAAATTAAGGGTTCCCAGAGGGGAGGGGAGGCGGGGCGGGGGGGATGGGTGAAATAGGTGAAGGGGATGAAGAGTACACTTATCATGATGCACTACTAATGGATGGAAGTGTTGAATCACTATATTGTGCACCTGAAACTATTACAACACTGTATGTTAACTATACTGTAATTAAAATTAAAAAAAAAAAAAGAAATTGTCGTCATCTTTCCACCTACACAGACTCTTGGCCAACCCCATAATCTATCCAGGAGATATTTCTTTCACCACACTTGGAAACTTGGAAACAAAGTTCATCAAGCATTTTGCCCTTGTTTTCAGAAGAAACCTCTGTGATTTGTCATTTAATTGTTCATCTGACTCTCAGAGACCCCTAATGACAAACAAAAAGGAATTACTAAGATGGGAAGCTGTGATTGTATCTCCCTCTAGTCCTCCCCAAGAGCCTAGTCTTGAAAGGCACTCAATAATTCTTTGTTAAATTGATTCTAATCATTTAATCTAAATAGCTTTCCCTTATTGGTCATTTCTCCATTTGTAGCTGTACTAACTCTACTTTGATTGAAGGAAGGGTTGCTTCATGATTCGTATATGACACAGTTCTGTCTACTTAGAATTTATACGTATAGGATCATTCTGGATTTAGGAAAATCTACTGCTAAACTGATAGAGTATGATCAAACTCAATATTAACTACAACTCCTTGAAACTGTCTAATTCCTCTGTCTTATACAGTTTGTTTTTCACTAGTTTAGGCTATGGAAGTATTTGCAGTAAGTTTTATTCTATTAGACACAGTTTTGGACACTTTCTTAAGATGTTAAAATGAAAGCCCTCTCACTTTGTGTCATTCACCAATTTAATGAGCCTACCTACTCTTTTACGCCCAGTTAATTGATAAAGAGGCTAAAGTGGTTGTATCATCCACAGCCTGGGCACAGTCTGCCATGACATTTCATACCGCCCTTGGGGTTGTAGAATCAGGTCACATTTTTTTTAAAGCAATTTTGTGTAAAATGTGATCAAGCTTACTAGATTTATGTATATTATTTTATACTCTCAGGTTTGTTGCACAAAATCATTGGAGACACTTCAGTCTGTTATTCGTTGCTCTTTATAAAGGCACAGTATTGCCCTTGTGGGGGCTTATTATATGCCTTTAAAATTTGTGGCTGTGTATTTGATAGAAATTTGGAGAGATTCTCTCTTTCCCTAATACTAAGATACAGAATTTCTTTCTAAATTTCAGTGATTCTCAACCTCTGTGTATTCAAAGATAAGACTTTATATAAGACAGAACTATTTTACACAAGATAGCACTATTTGTCACTACTGCTGGATAAACCAGTTGATTCTGTTTAATGCAGCCAGCCTGTTTTAATAGTTTCGTACCTCCGAGTTTCCTGCCCTGAATTTCACATTCACTGTATTTGTAAAGATGGAAGAAAAAGAAGCTTTTTAGTCTTTTTTTTTTTTTTTGGTGCCATCTATTATCAATCTCTTTCACCCATTTAATAAAGGACTCACATTTTCTTTCTTTCTTCTCATTCGCCTCTGGAAACCTCCAACTTCACTTGACTCTGCCATAAAGTCCTAGGAAAAGTATATAGGAGTTTGAAAGGCAGGCAGTTCTACAGCATTCTAATCCATTTCAATTTTGCAGCACAATGAATACTGACAGTATAATAGAGACTTTAAAAACAAAGGTAAAGCAAACTATGAATGCTGTAAGAATTTTTAATTTCACTAAACTCAGCAGGTGTAAGGAAGCAATTGCTTATATATTAGGTCTATCAAGTCATTATAAATTGAAGAATTTAATCTGCTTGTATAACGCCTTGAGTGCACATCAGATTTTTAAACCATTATTTAAAAACTTAATTTTAAAAAATAAAATACTGCTTCAGATGTCTATGTTCCTTATAGACATCTACACATCCAAGTAATATGCTTTAGACTAATAGGGTTTGTGTAAAAAAAATCTGCAACTTATAAAGTTAATTTTTTTTTCTTGGATGGCTATAATAAATGTATCAGATCAAAGAATCGCATCCTTTTATTTTAATAACTGTCACCTGGGTTAAGAATTACGCTTAGCTTAAAAATGCAAACAATACTACTACTTCTAAATTTATTTTGTTAATGAAGCCACTACATAAATTTAGCACTTTTTTTTTATTAATTGCTCACACTGAAAAGGGCTAAATTCAGAATAACTCTCTGTTTCAAAGACCTAATTGCCAAGGACCTAGCCTTAATATTAACTAGGATAATTATTATGCAAAGCATACCCACCCAGAATGTTTGCATAGCTATCACAAGCGCTTTCATAAATGATGCTTTAATTAGTCTTAATTAGAATTTGTTTAAGTCAGCAGGGAATGCAGGGCCCGTGAAATGATGTATGTAATAAGCATCAGGCTCACTTTTTACTTGGGGAATAGAGCTGACAAAATCACATCACGTTAAATTGATTCAGTCAGAATTAAAATTCTTATGGTATTAATTAAATGGGGGATCTCATTAGCAGGCTGCAGGGTGACGGAACGACTCTTTGGCGACCAGATGTGAGGAAAGAGACCTTGAAGGAGAGTACCATTAGACCAGAAAGTCTTCTTATTCTTAGGTATAGTCATGATAACATTCAGCTTGGGCCACAGTTGGCCATATGTGTAATGTTAAGATACCAGGAACTTGGAACAATTTTTTTTAGGTCAGTTGACTTCTTCAAGCTTCAGTACCTCAGTAAAAAAAAAAAAAAAACCTGAGCATCGAGAAACATCATTTTTATTTGACAAACCAACTCAGTAAACTTGGGAATCCATAAATAATTATAATGGGTAAATACGATTTTTGTTATTTAAATACATGTTTTCCTTAGTGGACATGAAATTTACTAAGAAGTTATATCTAAGGTTCTTTCTTCATTTCTTACCTATATTTCTTCTCATTGGTTCTAGGATTACATTAAAAGCATAACTTCTGTTTAAATAAAATACATGATAGAATATCAACTGATGCATTCACAGAGCCACCGGTGATTTTTCTTCTTTCTGCTATCGGATAACGAAAGAAGGCGTACTTTGTTATTTATAAAACAGTTCTGAGTTTGCAAGTCTAGTCATGGATGGATGATATTTACTTCCAATTAGCATATGTTTTGTGAATGGCAAGGGGCATATGCTGCGGCTGTGTACATTTTTGGTCAATATTAACAATTTAGGGCTTTGGCTTTATTTCTCTCAGCATTTGTAAAAATGAATATTTTTCTTATAGATGCAGAATGAGTAGAAAAATACTGAAGCTGAACCTTCCTATTCAAAGACAGAGTTAGACAGCAGATATTTAATATAGAGGAAGTGAGTTTTAATTATTATCCATAGGAAAACATGAGTTTTTGGGGATGCAGAGCTAAAACTTTATTTTTTTTAAATTTTTTTAAAGATTTATTTATTTATTTGAGAGAGAGAGAGAGCACGAGCAGGAGGGCAGAGTGAGAGGGAGGGAGAATCTCAAGCAGATTCCACACTGAGTGCCGAGCCCAAGAGGGGGCTCGATATCATGACTCTGAAATCAGCACCCGAGCCAAAACCAAGAGTCGGATGCTTAACTGACTGCACCACCCAACTGCCCCCATGGCTAAATCTTCAAAGAAAAACCAGAAAGTTAATTTAGTAGTTGGTGGAATTAAAAATTGTACCCACTCCCATTTTGGTGTAAATAAATGAATTAGTAAGTAAAAGTGTAACACCTAATGTCAGCTACCATATATTCGGGGAAAATCATTTTGATTTCCTTTAATGTTAAAAATGACTTCCATATTTGAATGGTGGGAAATACCATGAGAAAAATCAAGGAGAATGTGGACTATGGGTAAAGTATTTCTCTGGAAGAGATGTATCCTCGCTTCCAAGTAGGTTGGTGAGTTTCAGTCTTAAACATCAGTTTCCTCTCTCCAGTAATCCTTATATTCATAGAAGTAATTTCACGTTGCATCGTTCCCTGTTGCACTTGGACTTTTTTCCCCCAAAACGAGGCATCAGGATTTAAAGGCACAGTATAGATTGTTAAAAAAAAAAAAAAACAGCATAAGACTGTCTCACTCTACTTTGAAATGTTTTGTATGTTTTATATTTTGACTTCCTATTCCACTCCTTTCTGACAGGTTGTTGAGAGTTTAAGACATCACAACAATGACCAGCCATTCAAATCCTGAGAACATTTAAGAAAGTCAGAACACGCTGTGCCAATGCCTTTTCAGCAGAGTGTAACAAATGAAAACACACTTCTGTAGCCATTTATTTTTTAAAACCTCCTCCTGGAATTGGTTTAACAAAGACAAAAATTGATCTAACATTGGGCCGTTTCTCCCAGACAACATGAAGAAAGAAAATGCACATTCAGTTCTTGGGGGATCCTTTTTGCAAAGTTGCTGTTATGCCGAATAAACATTATGGAGTGTAGCGCTCCTTTAACATTTTCTTTCTTTTTTTAAAGATTTTATTTATTTGTCAGAGAGAGAGAGAGAGAGAGAGAGCACAAGCAGGGGGAGGGGCAGAGGCAGAGAGAGAAGCAGGCTCCCCGTTGAGCAAGGAGCCCGACGTGGGACTCGATCCCAGGACCCTAGGATCATGCCCTGAGCCGAAGGCAGATGCTTAACGACTGAGCCACCACCCAGGTGCCCCTCTTTCTTTTTTTTTTAAGATTTTATTTATTAATTTGACAGGGAAAGAGAGAGCACAAGCAGGGGGAGCAGGAGAGGGAGAGGCAGGCTCCCCACTGAACAGGAAGCCCAATGCAGGGCTCAATCCCAGGACCCGGGGATCATGACCTGAGCCGAAGGCAGACGCTTAACCGACTGAGCCACCCAGGCGCCCCAAACATTTTCTAATACTGCGTCCAGGGCCACGTTCTTCAATGTGTTACATAGCATATGCCCACCTAAACCAGCCACCGCATTGGTGTCTGCATATCAGTGACTGATACATCTTATGATAATCTGCAAATGGTCAGCCTTGAAATGAATTCTGTTTGGGATCCTAGGAATTTATATGAGATCTGTGTGTTTCAATAGACTTTTTTTTTTAAATGTCCAGACCAATAGTCCTAATTTGGCACTATGATCATTCACGAGAGGACAACCACAACCACAACCACAGCAGCAAATTCCAACACATCCTATCCAGGAAACTGGCTTTCTCATGGCTATTTCTCTTCTTGGGAAAAAAAAAAATATATATATAACTATGCCTAGAGCCAAGTCCTGTGTTCCTTGCCCTTAGCAACAGAAAAACCTATGCTGAGGCTTTTTACAGCCTAAAGAAATATGGTAAAGATATTACACAAACACTCAGAAAAATAAATTAATAACTCCAAGCCTTCTAAAGGCACAGAAGAGGGACAGGCCCTGTGGAATGCAATGGTTTTGATTTAGGTAGGGCCTGCTGGCCAATCTTCAATTCCATTTGTAAAATTAACAGCTTCCCCATGAATTGAATGGATTTAAACTTAGAAACATCTCCTGCTACCTCAGGAGGATATGGTGAAGGGTATAGGATTTAGAATCAGGGGCATATGTCAACATACTGGCTATTCCACGCAGGCGCTTTGAGACATCTGGGAGATCACGAAAACTCTCTACCTTTCATGAAGAACGAATGCTCGTCCTGGCCCCTAAGCTATACTCCATGAGGGCAACAACGAGATGTCGAACTTTACCAGAGCCCCAAATATAATGTTGCTTAATAAATGTTTGTTGAAGGAATAAGACAGTAAATCAAATCACCTTACATATATAATGACAAAAGAAAAAAGAGTTTTATATTTAACAACTCTCAGATCATTTCTGGAGAGCAGTTTGTGTTACAGGAGAGGGGAGAAACATAGGCACTCAAACAATAGGAAATACTATTTTGCACCAACCAGTGAAACCAAGAGGGGTATCAAGAATGAATGTATTAAACCCGGGGAGAGGGCGCCTGGGTGGCTCAGTTGGTTAAGCGACTGCCTTCGGCTCAGGTCATGACCCCAGAGTCCCGGGATCGAGTCCCACATCAGGCTCCCTGCTGGGCAGGGAGTCTGCTTCTCCCTCTGACCCTCCTCCCTCTCATGCTCTCTGTCTCTCATTCTCTGTCTCAAATAAATAAATAAAATCTTTAAAAAAAAAAAAACAAAAACCCGGGGAGAAATGTTGCTTGTTATTTACTTTCATCTAACTTGAGCCTAGGAATAACATCAGAATTCTTGTTGTAACATGAGAAAACAACAGAAAATTTAGAATGCTGAGAAATTTGTCTTGCTCGTGAAATATCTGCTGGGTGTATTTCATGTATTTGAATATTCTTTTCAAGAGTTTTCTTGATATAAATGTAATCTTTCCAGATGGCATGGCTAGGGGCACCTGGGTGGCTCAGTTGGTTAAGCGTCTGCCTACGGCTTGGGTGGTGGTCCCAGCGTCCTGGCATCAAGCCCCGCATCAGGCTCCCTATTCAGCGGGGAGTCTATTTCTCCTTCTGCCACTCCCCTGTATGCTCTCTCAGTTTCAAATAAATAAATTTTTAAAAATTTTAAAAAAGAAGATGGCATGGTTAAATTCCACATGAAATTAAGTTACTAGACCAGCTACAGATCAGATAATATGGTTTTTAGGAAGCTGAGAGAGAAAGAAAAATCATGCATGTATGATTCTTGAAATTATAGCAGATGAGAGTGGGAATGGCATTTTGCTTTGGTGGATTAGACTAAATCAGAAATCATGGTATTGTCTTTGTGATCCTCGGTTAGGTTCCTTATTTGCCGCCACTTCCACTATTGCTAAGTGGTTATAAACAATCCTTTTCCTTGAACTCCCAGTGATGTATAAAAGTAATATGGTGATATTTTAAATAGCATTCATGTTCTTAAGATAAAGGTAAAATAAGAAGGCCAGAAAGGCAAAGAATCGCTGTAGGAGCTTAACTACATTTCATCACCATTTATTAAAAGAGGAGTTTTTTTTATTTCCTGGTACCAGAGTCCCTGCCAGCTGTTACATTCTGGGCTTAGGACAGCCCAGTCAAGTGTTAGGTATTTTGAATTACTTATTTCCATTTTATCTTCCAAACTGCTCCCCAAACATGGGAGGTTTTATGTGCAACATCTTTGTATGAGTTGAAATTTTATGCAATATGTTGTTGATAGTGACAAGGTGACTGAATTTTTGATGTTTGACTGCCAACAGCCTTCAGTCCCCACTTCTCCTCTCGCCCTTCTTCCTCACATCTGGACAGGCTATAAGAAAGCTCTCTCAGTTTCCGCTTTGGCACTGAAGGGACATTCCAACCACGCCAGCCCCAGCCAGTACATGCAGGACCCTCCCCTCAGCCTTAGTCCTTCACCAACTTTAATAAATCCCTAGGACAAACTCCTTTCTCTAGTCCTTTGATCTATTTTCATGCTAACTTGGGAGCTAGCCCTACTTTCCCCTGTGTTCCCTGTTAGTGGATGCATGGCATCATCAGTCTCAACACCCTAGCCAAATCTTGGGTGTGTGAGTCCATCCTGCGTGTGAGGGGTGATCACAACACCAGTCAAATACGTGTCCTTGCCACAGACAGAGGTTCAGCTAAAATGGAGCATGAGGATCTGTTTGTTTGTTTGTTTTAATGCACTGTGCTTTTTCTCTGTCATTTCTTTTAGACCCTGAATGCCCTGTGGACCAACAGCTCTGTAATAGACCAAAAAGGTCTAGATATTGATATGATTAAGAATATCAACAGCAGGGGCAGAAGTTAGGAGGAAAACTTGAAGGGCTATCAAGTCCCATTTCTTCAGGGCACAAGTTGGTTTCCAGCTGGGATCAGAAATTTTCCCTAGTGATGTAGCACTGCCTAATTAGCTACATTAGGGAAGACTCAGCCTTTCTCTGAGCGCTGGCCTCAGTTGGAGACAGGAAACTCACCTACTTCAGTGGTAAGGCTGTAACACTTAATTAATTAATGGTGGCAGCGTATTTATGATCTCGGGATAAAAGGGCTATACGAGTGAAAGTATCACTATATTCCTGCTTATTGCTACTGGGAAACATGAGTCACTTTGGCAAATTAGTGAATCCAAATTGAAACTTATTTCCCCCCCCAAGATTGATGGATTATGAATACCTTCAGAATTTCTTTCCCCTCTATTAATTCTAAAAACTTGGATCAGTTTTGTGATATGACTTATGTTTACTATTGAATTCAATGCTCACGGAATAAAGTTTCAAGGTAGAATTATATGATCATATTGTAGCAAACACAGTCATTTGCTATAACAAAGGATGTGGAGAGGAGAATGGAGAAAGATTCTTAATCCACTAATGAAAATTCTCCTCATCTATATAGGTAAGGGTTCAAAGTAATGATGATGTGACTGAATGAAATTAGGAGACAGGTCTAAGTATTTCACTCAGAACACCTCTCTCTCGGTTTTCTATGAAGTAGGTGTAGTGGATAGGAGCAAACGCCTCAGCTGAGCTACAGAAGAAATAAAGGTGAGCAGAGATAGATCCAGTCCAAGCTCTGTATTGATAATGAAGGCAGGAAGAAAAGTCAAGTCATGAGGAAACACTGAAGGGAGAAATCAGACAATAGTTCTGGCACATGGGAGTATGAGTAGGATGACAATAAGACAACTAAATAGAATGATGCATACGTTTGAAGAGGTGGACCAATTATATGGTCTTTCTCCTTATTTCATTGTGATCTTAAATAGAGAAACACAGTATTAAAGTTCTTTCCCCATTTAAGTTTTCCCCTAAATATCTTGTCTCTGCTGTGTGAACCCATCTCCAAATCTCAGCTGTTCTGTGACTGTGCCCTAAATGCAGAAAGAGAACCACATTTTTCACTCACTTTTTTTCCACAGGAATATAGCACAGAACACACATTTGCGCTGGGCTACTTCCCCGGCTTTAAACTCCCTGATACTAAAAAGGGACTTAGCAGTCAGAGGGGCCCCCCAAATGTGTCGATCTACAGGGTGAAGCACAATTGATAAAGATTCAGCAGAAGAAGGCTTTAGGGAAAATGATAAGTATGAAAAGAAAACCATTTTCTAAAGTGCCAAAAGCAATTACCACTTGCACTTTGACCTTCTCAATTTTTGTAAGTAGTAGTAGGAAAGAAATGCCTGAACAAAAGCTTTGCAGAGTGAAGACTTGGGTCAGATAAGGAATTCAGCTAGAGGATAACCAACTATCAAGATGCTTTCTGGGTCTTAGAAAATAAGATATTCCTTCATAAGTTGGTTTCATTATGCTCACTGTCCTTTGGCAGTTCAGGGAACAGTCCAAGCTTATGCAAGACAGTGCTGTTAATTTAAAAAAGGAGATTTCTTGCTCTCCTTCCCACTTCTAAGCCTGTATCTTCATAGAACATGAAAAAGGTGGTAGAAATAATCTGGCTTGTGCAGTCAAAACCCTCCTTTAAGTTTACAGGAAAAGTTCTTAGCACAGAGGCCCTGTTATCAAGCAAGGTACTGACCTCTAAGAGCATGGTTCGTTTCTTTCCGCCTAAATATGATTTAGAACCATCTCCTATTTATGTTTGCACTTGTCTTAGTCTCTGTGTTTGTCTACATATTGTTCATTATGAAAAAAGTATAAAACATTTGTATATGTAACATATTATGTATTTATGAGAATATCATGGATATGCATACACATATGTCTCTTTGGCCCAGTTAAAATTCAGGAAATGATTCCCACATCTTGAACAAAGTATGTATGTTGGAGGTCATTTGTGAAGTTTAGCATAGAGCAGACTTTGTATAGTGAGAATTTTCTATGTTTGGGAAAGAGAGCAAGAAAATACAGTGAAATAACCAACCAACCAACAACTCCACGGGTAGTCCCCCTAAATCCTTTCAGACTAATTTGTTGTTAACTTGACTCTCATACTTAACTGTCTGAAAATATTTGGAACTGCACCAGCTAATGCAGTATTATCAGTATTCAGTTTTATTGCCAAATGATGCAGGAGGAAAAAAACACAAAAATCCAAGAGCATAAGGCAAGAAGATTAAAAAGTTGCATAGGCTAGGGCCTATACGAACTGACTTCCTTTGTGTTGCAAGCTTATTAAACAGCCTTAAATTGGGTTACTATCACTAGCATCTGAGAACTCAGTGATCCTATATGCCATGTAGGTTTTGGTGGGGGAGAGGCCGTACCTTCATGAAAGAATCATCAGCGTTGTGAAGACCTGAAAACAGGAATGTGAAACATTTGGAACAAAGAACGAATAAGGACACAGGGACTCTGATCTTAGGGTAAAAAGAAAGCTGGCAAAAAAGATGCTAATCGCTGATGTTGAGAAAACACTTCTGTACGATTGTTTGTTTACTAAATCCACGTCTGCCAAGGAGAATGGGGTAAATAGTAAATAATATCCTTCAGGACCCTAAGCGACCTACAGTCATCAATCTATAAATGAATCATCAAACGTTTGTGAAGGAAAGACATGGTTCTTACCTGCAGGGATATTATAGTTCAGTTAGGGAGAGAAGATACAGGCATGAATGGTTTAAAGTCTCCAAGGCATTATGTGATAATTTCTAAGGGAACCTGAGGTTTTCAAATCAGCTCATACTAAAATCTTTGCATGGATCCCATTAACTCAGCGGCTCCACTCCTTCCTACCCCTACCCCATGAATTAGGGCATAAAGTCAACCATCTCTTCCTCACCTGAAAACCCCAGAGAGTTGCTCAAACATGCTCGTGAACTGTCCATTCATGTTTTCTGCTCCAGCTTCCTCATGGAGCCCGCAAGACTATTGAAAAATAGTCTCACCTCTTCGGTGGCTGCCGGTGTCCTTCGTGAGATTTACTCATCTTTTGAATGTCACCAACTGCTCCTTCTTGGAGTGTCAAGGCTGTACCGTGGTAGGGAGAACAGGTGGGGAGAAGACACACTCTATTTTGTGTCATTCAGAGCCACATCAGCCCAAGAAGTAGCTCTACTTGAGTCCTAAGTTTCGTAAGACCACTCTTGAAAATACATCCTTAAATTTCCGATTCTAATGGCTGTGAAGGTGATGGGTTTCTGGAACCACATGAAATCAGACTCGATGCTATTGCCTTTATGATATATGATTTTTTTTTTTTACATATTTCTATATCCCAGGTGCCAGGTCTCCTTACTTCTTTGATCCCAAATCAAACCCTCACGCATATTAAGCCATGCAAATATCATATTGCTTAAGTGGGGTAGGCTTGTGTCTCAACGTCCCCCTTCCTCTACTGTGCTTTGGCTCAGCTGTGTCCTGAACTATCCTGTCACAATAAAGGAATTCGGGGGGTGGGTGGAAACTTTCCCTGGCCTAGGGTGGTCACACCAGAAAAGGAATAACATTTTTGCTATGAGGATAATTAGAATTCTATAGGAGGGAAGGAAAAGGAAGATCAGAGCAGCTTTTCAAGTAAAAGGGTGGTATCATGAATACTGGGGCACCAGCCTTATCCCTGCTTCAGGATCCAGGCGCTCATTTCCTCTGCTGCCAGGAGTGCTGGCTGCTGAAATTCATAGCTGAATCCTTGTCTAGGACTTGCCCTCAGCACAAGGGACCTGTGTCACCCAAGGTTACAGCCCCTTTCAAAGGGCAACTTGTCCCCAGAGATTGGTTAATGTGAAGGTACAAAGGCCAGTCAGTCTCCTCTACTCAGTGTGAGACAGCTCTGCAGGCCAGTCCCATTCCAAAGCTCCCCGAGGGTTTGGTTGAGTTCGCTGTGGCAACCAGATCACCCACTTCTTCACCAACGTCTTCCTCTGCCCGATCCTCTGATCACTGCCTTACGGGTGTTCCCCAGAGCACTTTCCCTTAAAATTCTTATGTGTTGATCCCAGTCTCACAGTTTGTTCTGCAGGAAACCCACCCAAGAAAAATGAGAAATAAAAGATTTTTCAGGGGACAGTGAATTTATCAAGTTAGCTAGAGTGAAAGTTTAGTTAGGGTTGGTAGTTTGGGACATAAAACTTGAAGAGAAGTTTTTCGGGGAAGCCCTTGAATGCCAGGCTATCGTATTAGGAGTTTATCTGAGAGTAACCAGGTCAGTAAATATGTGGCCCCTGGGCTCCCAGCAGCTTCTCCATCCTATCCCTGGAGTATGCTCTCTTCCTCACAGTATTATAGCTGATTTGAGAATCCTTCTCTAAGCTGAGAATTAGTCTGGTTCATGTGTCATGAAGTCTGCACCCATCCCAGCCATACATTTTTAGAAGCAGTGGAGTATCATCCTAGTTTCTAATAAGAACTTCTTACCCATTGAGACTTGAGGCATGTTTGTTAATCAAGAGTATTTTTCCAATGGTCTTTTGATATACAAACTTTAATGCTACCCTGCAGTGGAAATTAAAGTCACGGAGAAAAAAAGAATCCATGTAAGTACTGAGTATATATCCACCATTAGGGACCGAAATCTCTTTTCGAAGACGACTTGTTTGAGAATGTATTGAAATAGACTTACTTTTTTTAGGTTAACCTTTTAAAAATAATCTCATCAGATAGGATAACATATATATAGGGTGAATAAATAATAAGACTTTTAGAATATAGCAAATGATGGTATATGGTTCGACATAAAATTCCACATTTTCAATTTCGGTTCTCCAATATCACTGCCACACTTAGTTCATACACGGCAGCAACATGAATGTGCGGTCTTACTAAGCACGTCTTCCTCGTGGGCAGGGACGGTCTGTGCCTTGACACCCAGTATCATGCATTACTTGAGAAGTGTGACCATGCCACCTCTGTCCAGAATACACTTCATTATTATTCCTAGTTCCCCCTTTGGCTCTCAAAAGAGAAAGAGTCAGTCTATCTTTAAATAGCTTTGTATCAGTGTTTCTGATCTAAGTTGGATTTCAACCGAAGAAATGAAGCAAAAATATTTACAATTGCATTCAGATTTCCATGGCCTAAAAGACATTTTATGCATGCTGAATTTTCATCTTTCTCTGTCATGGAACTGTAGCTGGAGGAAACAATGGTAAAAGGGTCAGCAGCTTCAGTTTACTTAGAACATCTGTCATGATTTTATCTCTTGCTTCATGTTGTGCATGGGGCCTGAAATGCAGAAGGAATCCTGGGAAGACCATCAAGAAAAATCACTACTTAAAAAAAAAAGATGCATGAAAAGAACATTCTTCCTTATCAGACATTGCCCAAGAGGTGTGTATGTGGGTGGGTGGTGTGCTTGCACGTGTGAGAGAGACAGAGAGACTAAAAGTGCAATCTCCGAGCTCTTTCCACTGATCCTCATCACGTCAGTTGACAAAAAAAAAGACCAACAAGGTATCCAGTGAACTTTGAGCAACTCTTTATCTTTGAGTCAGAATTTCACGTGGAACTTTTTTATTTTATATTGTTAGGGGCCCCATGATTTCTTACAACATCAAACACCCTATTTTTTCAAATGTAGCTATTGTAAATGCCTTATTTATTTTAATCACAAACAAGTAACTAAAAGTGAGTCCATACCTAGGGCAAAGAGATGTTATTAGAATTCATATACTAAAACACTTTGCATTTTTTAATATACACCATTTTGATACATATGATGATTCAGTACCAGGCCTCAACAAAGGAGAACAAACAAATAATGATGAAGGGAGTATTACCACTGGATGACTTAATTATAACAACAAACTTGTCAGTGGACAACTCAAAACACAAAGCATTTTGGGGCCCTTTAGTGTAGAGGCAAAAGTCCCAATACATTTAGTGGTCTGGAGGGCATCTTTGTATGACAGAATCAAACAGTAAGGACTGTTAATGATACTGATGGGTAGAATCAGAAAGACTCAATTAGTTTATATCTCTCTGCTCAATAAAACAGGGATTTTAAGACATTTGAGCAAACTTCTTAGAGAAAAGCGATTTGGAGCTCAAAAACACAAATACTTAGTATCTGGCAATTTCACTAAAGCAGAAAGATGGGATATCCAAGAAATCTAAACAGCAGAGGCAATATTGTTCAGAAATACATACTAAAACCAAAGACATATGCACTGTCCATATCTCTGCATTTATCCGAGAGCACAGATAATACAACTACCAAGATCCACACATGCGCACAGGCATACGCAGCATCAACATGCACCAGCTCAAGAAGAAAATGTATGCTTTCTTCTGAATGTGGTTTCAGGGGTGCTCACTGCATCTCAGTATTTGCCGTGTGAGGCCGTGACCTGCTCTCTTTTAAAAGTATTGCACCGAAATTGATGATTTCATACTCAAAAAAACCCCTTCTTGTCCAAAATATTGAGTGGAAGAGGCCATCTTTTTCTTAAGTTCTAAACCCTGTATGGTGAAGTCCACTCCATTTTACTTTTTTTTCTTTTTTTAAGATTTTATTTATTTATTCGACAGAGAGAGAGAGACAGCTAGAGAGGGAACACAAGCAGGGGGAGTGGGAGAGGGAGAAGCAGGCTTCCCCCCGAGCAGGGAGCCCTATGCGGGGCTCGATCCCAGGACACTGGGATCATGACCTGAGCCGAAGGCAGATGCTTAACGACTGAGCCACCCAGGCACCCCCCCATTTTACTTTTTAATAAAAAAACCAAACATTTATTTACCAGGATTTTCTGCCTGAATGTGCTGTGGCTTTTCTTCATGTAGAAACCAAATCTGCTTAGCTAGCGTCTAGGTTCATTCCTTCAAAATTGGTGATGATATGTTGTGTTGGTTTTTTTTCCTGTAGTTAAAGGTCAGTATATTTTTTTAAATAATATTTTACAGGAATATAAAATAACAATGGCACTTCTACAGTTATAGATGTTTAGGAGGAAATGGGGTAATTAAAAAAAAAAAAAAGGAGAAGAACAGGAGGTGTTGTTTTTTCCCTAAATGTGCACAATATCCCCGGGGACTTTGGGACTCAGCACCATCATCCTCACACACGGTTGTTCGGCTTGCGAGCACCCCTTCTTCTTCTCTCACTCCTGAACACCACCTCCGCGGCTGCACTCGGTTTTCTGTTTTCCCCCAACAGCCTATGACAAAGACTAGCTTTCAGTCTTTGAAAACACTACCAGCAGTAAAAAGACGGGGACAAACTTTCCCACTATAGGCAAATCTTCCACCCGGCAGATATTTTAAGACTTCACAGAAATTGAGTACTTTTCTCTTTTCTTTTTTTTTAAAACCTAGTCCAAACCTTCTAAAACATTCACCATGCCTGCTACCTAATGCATTTATCCGTGCCCTATCTCTATTCTCCTCTATAACCTCTTCCTTCAGGTCTTCATTTGAATAATATTGCTTATGTGAAAATTGCTGGATAAATTATTCGATTTTTTCCTATTATCTAGTATATCTGCAATAAAACTGATAAACTATCTCCGTAAATACATTTATAATAATTTAAGTTAGTCTTCCCTGCTTATTTGTCTGTCTGCCTGCCTGTCTTTCTTTATCTAGCTCTTTACACTCCCTTCTCAAGCCTTTGGCTAGGGGGGACTTGGAGTACTTTGTTTCTGTTTGTTACATAATGAAGACAAGCTGCTAAGTAGATGCAAATGCTAATTCTGTAGTTACTTTTCATTTCACATGAAATTTCATTAGTGTTAAGTATGGAAAATTAATTACTCCTTAATCACAAGTCCACAGAACTTAATCACCAACTACAAATAACTATGTTAAAGGGTAATGCTATGGATTAAGCATAAATCAACAAAGCAGGCAAATTCTGCATTAAGACCAAAATTTAGGCGAGTACTCATGACCTCTAGATGCTAATAAAAAAATAGGTACGAACTCTGTGCTAGAACAATATTTTTCAAGTGTTTAGTTTTTCAGTCTCTCTCTCTCTCTCTATATATATATAGTTTCTCTCTCTATATATAGACTATCTCTCTCTCTCTCTCTCTCTCTCTCTCTCTCTCTCTCTATAGACTATATATATCGAGAGAGAGAAAGGGAGAGACTGAATATATATATATCTGTATTTTCTTTTGACCAGACTCAGGAGATAAAATAATGATAAAATAATCCCTCAAATTGTTTACAGTTGACTAGAGAAGCTGGACAAGTAAAAAGAGAAGGAGATTAACACTTTGATTAGGACTCTTCACAGATGTTTTGAAAGGGTAACAGAAGGAACAGCTAACTGAACCTTTGGGTGGTTTGTAAAAATTCATGGGACCACAGGATGTCAAACAGAAACCCTTAGGTCACTATTTACTCATATCTTCCCTTATTTATCTTTTCTCCACTCTCTTTAGTGGAACTTATATATATATATATTTTTTAATGACCAAATCAGTGATGTGCTGTTGGCAGGTGGTGAGGATCCATTGGTAGCATTTCTTCCCAACTCTGAATTCATCAACATGTTAATTAATTACTTGAAATTGTTAATGGTAATAGTATTTACGCCATGAGAATTGGTAAATCCTATGAAGCAGGGCTTTAAAAAAATTCCTCCAAGGAGCAGGTTGTTAAACATTTACCAGCATACCACCTGGCCAGGAAATGTAGCATTCCTTGAATCTACTGGAAAACTTAGTGGAGGATAATGAGAAAAGATAGTTCTTCCAATATCTCTAAGGTATGGTCCATGATAAAGCAGAGGTTAGAATTATAAATAAGACACTATCCTTGCTTTCTTAGAAATTACAATAGGGAGGATAAGTCATCAATCTATCTCAGGACCAAATCAGTTTAAAAAGTTCAAGAGAAGAGAGGAAGGCCTTCTAGAAGGACTGCTCTAAAAATACATTTCAATGGTTGGTCTATGGATGATTGTTGGGTCATTAGGGCCCTATAGTTACTGTCACGTAAAGTCAGTGGGTCACTCAGGCAAGAATGTTGTTTTGGGGGATGAAGTTCCTCAGAAAGTTTTTATCAACCTGCCATCCTGTGGAGATTCTACCCAATGTCAGCAATAGGAACAGTGTAACATAGTGTTTAAGAATGTTGATATAGGCCTCTAAGTGCCTTGGTTCATATACTTCATTATTATACAATACTGGGAAAGTTATATTAACTCTGCTTCATATCCTTCTTTCTTAAAGTTAGAATAGTAATAGTACTTAAATCATAGACTTTTTTTTGAAGATTAAGTAAAGATGCGAAAGCACTCAGGACCTGCCTGGCATGCCCTATATATTCAAATGTTGTCTATTGTCTTAATTAACACATATTCACAAGGACTAGCAGCTGCGGCAAAATGGATTAGGCATGATCCAATCCTGTCATTATGAATACTTTTCAGAACTTCCAGAAGTCCTTGCTCATCCTTGAGCTTGACAAATATGAAGATTAAGCATAGCATATTGGGCATTTGCCCAATTTCTCTACAATAATCCCTGGATATTTGTGGTACTATCTTCATCTTTTTCTAGCATTATGAACAAATACAGTAGACAGGAATTTTCTTGTATTGTTAGATTTACCTAATCAATGACAGGGGGAAAGTCACAGATCTGGAAATACGACCTCATAATATGATACTTTAAAGATTTTTTTTATTTGAGACAGAGAGAATGAGAGAGAGAGAGCACATGAGAGGGGGGAGGGTCAGAGGGAGAAGCAGACTCCCCGCTGAGCAGGGAGCCCGATGCGGGACTCGATCCTGGGACTCCAGGATCATGACCTGAGCCGAAGGCAGTCGCTTAACCAACTGAGCCACCCAGGCGCCCCTATAATATGATACTTTAAAGAAATAGAAGTTTGACATATTTTTGGAAAGACACAAGCACTTCAAAAAAGACCTAGGACCTGTCCTTTTCCTCGTTGGTCAGGGAGTTATTCACCACCTGCCAGTTCCTATGAAGTCTTTGTTTAAAAGCAATAGAGGAAAAACGACCTTTCAACACAGGATGCTTACTTCACTTCCAGTTCTGCTTCTTGTGTTCCAGGAATCCCACTGTAAGGCCTGCTCACAGCCACAGATGTGACAGGACCTAGAGTCATCTCTGAGACATAATGTAGGCATTTACGGTGATTAGTTAATCATTTCTAGTGATTACTGAATTAATTCCTTGGAAATGAAAATCTACTACATAGGGACTAAATCCATAAGCCCCAAGAACCTTAAATCACCTCTGTAAAGAGCCTATACACACTATATGCACATACTATGCACACATTTGTGGAGTGATGTTTGGATGGAGGATGGGAAGAATGGAAATTGAGCAGGGTTCTTCTATGCAGTTTTAAAAGTCTTGGACTGTTATGCAAACCGCTAGGAACATACCTGGATGACATAGTATAGGTACTGGTGGGAAAAACAGGACCTAGGACACCTGGGTGGCTCAGTGGGTTGAGCGTCTGACTCTTGATCTCAGCTCAGGTCTTGATCTCAGGGTTGTGAGTTTAAGCCCTGTGTTGGGCTCCACGCTGGGCATGGAACTTACTTAAAAACACAAAACAAAATAGGACCTATGTTTTGATTCCAGCACTACCACTAATTTGCCAAGATGTTGTGCAAATAACTACATTTCGTTTTCCTTTTTTCAGGGTATTGGGTTAGACACATGGTTTTCAAACTGTTCCAAGAAGCCCTCAGCACCCCAAAAGAGGGGTCTTAAGGATAGCAATTAGAAGGTAGCAATATTAGCACTCAGAAGTCCAGGCTACCCGTCCCTGCCCACCACTTCATTTGATCAGCATGATACCACTTCAATCAGTTTTACAGATTAAATATTTACAAGTTTTTTATATGTTATATGTAATTTTTTAAAAGAATACCACTGGTTAAAAGTTGAAAACCATCAACCTGGTTCAGACTTAAAGATTGGAGATTCTTTTTTACACTTTCCCATCACTAGTTTAGGAGGTGATACTTCATGTAATACTTAAAATAAGCTCATACTACTTAGATTACCTAGACTTATAATTACTTAGAACTTAGATTACTATATAAAACGCTGATGAAATAAAAAAAGGAGGTGAATATTCAGTAGGATTGAGATCTTTTCAATACTTTAAATGTTGTAAGTGAAGAAGGGAAAAATATTATCTTCTATTAGTTGTAAGGTATCTTTCATTTCATTCCCCTTTTCTATCTGATGTGGTTTATCACAGAATTCAATACTGGAAAGTACCTTAAGGAACCTATTATTTTACAGAGGAGTGACTAGAAGGTTATTCAGAGTTGCTCGAGGCAGTATTCTATGTCCAGGGTTCTTTCCTCTTTATCATATACTTTTGTTAAAGAAGAAACATACAAGCTACCTAAAGCAACCATATGGAGATTCTTAATCGCATTTCCCCCCCCTTTCTCTGTGTCTGTTTCTCTTTCTCTCCCTCTTTCCCTCCTTCTTTCTCTTTCTTTCTTTCCTTCATTTACTAAACTATTTTTGAATTTCTACAAGGTGCTCAGCACTCTACCAGCACTGGGAATTTGCAGTTATATAAGATCTGGTACGTATCTTATGAAATAGTCTAGAAGAGAAGACAGACAAGGTAACCACTTATATAAGTATAGAGTGCTAGGTCTTACAGTAGAGAGATTCAAGGGTGCTGTTGAGGGAAGAAGCAAGACTTTTAAATCAAAGAGGAAATTGGGGGTGGTTATGGAGAAAGTGGCACTTGGAGTTCTACATTTTGAAGAATGAATAGAAATTGGGTAGACAAAACGTGTCTCGGGGCCTGTATATGTGTGGATAGGCAGACTGTGGAGGGAATATTCAAGATAGAAGAAAAAAGACTTAGATGCCTAAAACAGATGATGTATTGGAGGATCTGCAAGTATCTTAGTAAGTCTGGATGGAAGGGTGCATGTCAGGAAGGGGTGTTGGGAGATGAGAGCTGGAGGGAGCAGAAACATCATAGAGGGTCTTGTAAGACAGATTTCACAAGTATGAATTTTACCCTAAAAATGTTAGGATGCAACAGAGAGTGATTGATCAAGGGGATGCCATCATCAGGTCTGTATCATAGAAACTCACTGACTGGACTGTGTGGAGAGATTGGCAGAGGTTAGTCTCCAAGATGGCAGAACTATAGCGATATGCTTCTAGTAATCCAGTAGAAAGGGATGAGGGTTACAGTGTGTAACAGAGAATTGACATCAGGGAATAAATCTTTCACAAATTAATTAAGAATTAACCCTGGGTCTACCTAAAGGGTTTAAGAAAAATACATGGTATGAAAGATTATTTTGGTCCTCCCATGGACCTGGGTACACTTGACAATAAAGATCAAAATCCTAAATCTGCAATTCCACATCTAACAAATACTCCCACAGGTATTTCCATAACATTAAAAGCAGACAATGTTTCCAGAAGAGTTAAATACAGTATTTTTTTTCCTCTTGACAGAGTAACCCATTGTTACTCTCTGACCTCGAGTTTCTTTGCTCTGGATGCTGGTTATGTTTTGATCATTCTGGAGTCCATCCAAAACTATATAAGTTCAAAGAGATTTACTAAGATAAAAATTAGTATTAAATCAGGAAAGAGAGTCACATCTATCAAATCAATCAAAATAGTCAATGTATTCGTTGTTTAGAACTAGCTATAGGTGCTGTAAGTGAGCTATGGAGAAATGGGTACGGATGCAGGAAAGGCCTTGTACTGTAAATTATAGAAATAGAAAGAGCTTATTCTGTTAAAACCAAGGGTTATAACTATCATAGATAAAAGTGGAACTGAACATGCTTTTATTTTATATATTTTACTGGGAATATTCAGCTTGAATCACAGGGCCAGTGTTTCTCAAACGGTGGTGCCAAGATCAGCAGCATCAACCTTACCTGAGAACCTCTTAGGAAAGCAAATTCTGCAAATCTGCTTCAGACTTATGGAAACAGAAACTCTACAGGGCAGAGGAGGTAGTGATCTGGGATTGAACAGGCCTGCATGGAGGTTCTGCTGTATATCAAAGTTCGAGAACCACAGTGACTGAGCTGTTATCCTAGTGGTTAATAGCATGGACTCCAGAATCAGGCAGACATGTCTTGAAATTCTGGCTCTTCTACTAAATAGAGGTGATCTTGGGCAATTTACCTAGCTTCTCTGAACTTTAGTTTCCTTATTTCTAAGTGGAGATAAACTTATTTCCTACTGCATAGGGTGGTTGTAGAGATTCAGTGAGATCATTCATTCATTCATTCATTCATTCATTCATTCATTCATTCTTACTCACTGGGCTTCCTCCCAGGCCTTCTTTCCAGCACTGGAGATTTAATGGAGAATAAAAGAGACAGGTCTTTACTTGGGAGAGGGTGAGATGGACATTCCAGCGCATTGCATGCTGTGGAGATTTATCATCCAGTCTGTCTGGCTCACAGGAAGCTCTCAATAAACATTATTTGTGATGAGTATTAGCTAATCATTTCTTTGAATCTGAATTCAAAAGCAATACCATTTCCAATGTTCTCAACTCAGCTTTTGGAAATGTTGTTAAGATCAATATAGGTCTGGCTGGAGCAGCATTTCAAAAAAAAGCAAAAAACCCTCTGGCTCTTAGAAAAAAACCTAGAGACTCTAACTTATGAAAATGAACCTGCCACTAACTTCAAGAAAACACGTCACCAGGACGGGAATGGAGACACACTCAGGGCTGGTGGTCAGGCCATTTGGAAATACTTCATTTGTAAAGGCTTTCGAACACCCCAAAGTTTCTGTCCTCTTGCCTGCTGACTGCATGAAAAAAATGAACTGTTCCAATATTAAATGCTGCTGGAAAGCGCTTCGTGTTCAGTGGAGGGGAGCAATCTTCTGGGTGTCCAGGAAAAGCGGCTACAACTTTCTTAACAGCCTCTCTCATCTGGTGATGGAGGCCTAATCGTTTAAATAAAAAAAAGGGCAGAGAAAACGCTGAGAGGCAATTTGATCTAAGTCAACCTTTTCAAATGACTACACTAATTTTAAACATGTGAATTTAACTGTATGTTTGCCCCTCTATAAACAGGGCGAACAAACAGTATATCATTTTTACACTTGAACTGTATTATGATTTTAATGCAGGCTCAGGTGAGGTGAGGTCAGAGGATACAATTAAATGGATCTGGTACCAGCTGGAGATTAGGCTCTCTTTAACCATGCTTGGGTGATTTATCCATCAACAACTCATGTACTGCTCCATAAAAGTTGATATCTGTTTAAAAAGAGGTATTAAAATACAGTGTACTTTTAAAATTAGAGACTAAAATATTGTGTAGTTGCCAGCAGGTAGTTTATTTAATATTCATGTGCAATATGAAACAGAAAGACTCCTGTTCTTGGAGTAAATATCTATTAGAATAAATTTGCCCCAGTTACTGATATATACAGAGCTTCTGTGCTTGGTCAAGTCCTTGGGAACAAATGCAGAAACAAACTTTCAAATTATTTATAGCCCCGCCAGCATGTGGAATGGAGATAGGTAATAACCTCACTTGTTAAATAACTCTGTCTGTCCCTCAAGGATTTATTTCCATGTTTTTTCATGAAATGCTGTTTAAAAAGAAAAACGGGGGGGAAAAAAGGAAACAGAAATGCCAAGTAAATGGATTTATTAAGAGGAGATACAACATCCTGGTGCTTTTATATATTCTACTGTAAACCATGAATGGTAGACTTCAATCTTGTAGTTGAATTTCGTTCCTAATAGATGTTAATTCAAATATTTGGATTTTCAGCATCTAAAGCCAACTCGGAGCTCTAAGTAAAGGGCAATCACATTTGTCTACTAATATGCATATCAAAAACTTAAACAAATGAGCATTTAAAAGTAATATTTGATTAACCATTCGCTGAAAGAAAAGTAATTCTGCCTGTCTAATCCAGTAATTTATATAGTTTAGTGATTTGCTTGTCAATAATGAACAAATTGCCCTAATATATTACTGCAATGCTTCATTTTCATTAAGACATCTGCCAACTTTTCAAAAAACCTTTTCCATTTGGGACTTGACTTATAATTGTAGAGTCCCTTGGGGGAATTTCAATATTATTCTAATCAATTTTATCCACAATACACAATATGGATGATTACATCGCAATGTAATTTCCAAAGTTACCTTCTCGCATTAGTCATTTGCAAAGAGAGAGGACACTGTCAATGTCCCCAGAACATATTTTAGAAAAGAGACTCACTGCAGCAATGGAGAAAAGAATATTTTTCATCATTTGAATGCATCACAACATGAATATGTATATGTACAGATATGCTTATATAATTTACAACCACACTTCTAAGCTTTATGGTCTATAACATTTATGTGTTATTTTTATGCAATTGGATGATAATGGATTTTACAACCACAGGATTCTAAAGTCGAAAGTCCTCCAAGATGATCTTCCTGTGTATGGAGTCCTGTGATGATGCCATTGTCTTTTTTTCTTTTTTGTAATACAGGGAGGTGGGTCATGGTCCCAAGGGAAGCTAGAAAAAGAAAAGTGGTCTTAGTCTTACTCCAAATAGAATCGAGGCTCCCAAAGAGTCATTCAACTAGCCTTTATCCATAACAAATGTAATATATGGGCTTCCATCTTTACTCTAACTTTCATTTCTAAACTTCTCCTAACCCAAGTGCATAAAAGTTATACTACTTGTTGAGAGACGACTCCAAGACCCGTCCCCACCCCATCATTGTGATTGTCTACCCCATGGGCATCTCATCTATCTTTAAGGCTGTAAAACTTACCCCTAACACATCAGAGAAGACCACCTTCAATTTAATGGTATTAAGGAGCATAGAAGAGGAGACAAATAGGTCTAATAAATATTTTAAATGTGTGGAAAGAAAAGGAAATCAGAATAGCAAATAATAAACCTTCTGGTGAAAAGCAAGTCAGTGGTATTACCAGGAAAGTCTAGTTTCTTGGATTTCTGCTTGTCCTTACCAAGCTCTTCTGACTCCCATTTTTTTAAGCACTAGCCGGAATAGCAAAAATGAAAGCTAATTCTCAGATTTCTACATCAAGTTTCTTTCCTATTTTTAATGTATTTATAAGTTGTTTCAACCAATCATTTTTACTTCAAAGTTGTTCTTTTTTTTTTAACTTTTACTATTAGGTTAAATGCATTAAAATGAACAATTGGCTCCTTCCCAACCAAATTAGGTGCAAATTCATCAGTAAAAGCAATAAAGTTGTCACTAACAAGTATTTTTTACATGCTTACCAAACACAAGATAATTCCTAGAGCATATATGAGGAAAATATTAGGAAAATACCTATAAAGTCTTCAAAAACTACAAAGACACCTAGTGTTTGTAGGTAAGGAGAGTCAATATGTTAAGGCTTTCTGTTCTATTTAAATCAATTTAATCTTGATCAAAATAATCCTGATCAAAATATTACCAAGACTTTTTTTTTTCAACTTGCAAAAATTAGCTTATCTGGAAAAATAAATTTTGGATACATGGGGTAAGGGGTGGGGGGAAAGTATTCCAAGCTGGGAAAATGGGTGAGCCAAGTTTTACGGGCAACAATTTGGAAAGGATGTTTAGGAGATGACAGACACATTTGATGGAACCCAGAATTCATATAGGAAAGAAGAGGATTAGATTACATAGATAGAGTGGACCCAGTTGGAGGAGAACTTTTGAATCTAAACTAAGTACAGGGAAATAATTTAAGGGTTTTGAACCAGGGAATTACACATGGAAAGAGCTACTTAAGAACAGCTTCACAATAGTGTACATGATGGATTGGGAGGGGAAGAGACTCCAGACAGGCAGAATAGTTCGAAGGCTATTGAAATAATCTATGCATGAAATGGTAAAGGCCCAGAATAAAATCATATAATTTATACATGGAGGGACCTTCAGATTATCTGGAGTGCTGTAGCTTTCAAGCTTTTTTTTTTTTTTAACTATGAGCCATAGTTAAGAAATGTGCTTTACTTACACACTTATAAAACAAAAAAGTTTACAGGACAACATCTATCCTTAATATTTACGATGACATTTGACATTTTTTTGCTTTTTTCCTTTTAAATTGTAGAAAATGCTGATGGAAACACATTCTATTTATTTTAAGGTTTTCGAACAGGTTGTGACTTGCTGTTTGTGAAACATGGATCAGGTGCAGCCCCTTTACTTTTCAGAAGAGAAACTAAGGTACAAAGGAACTAACAGTCTTACTCAGGATCTCACGGCTGGTGATTGGAGGCCAGGGCCCTGAACACTACAGTTAGGATGGTACCATGGTAGAAATTGAGCTGAGAGTGATTTTAGAGAAGAAATAGGACAAAGTAACTGACTGTGAAATATTAAAGTCAACTAGTTAGTTGGGTAAACAGATTTGCCATAGAATTGCAGGTGTCTGAAGAAGGAACTGTCTTGAGAGAAATACATGACTTCCCACTGAAGTTAAGAGGACAGAGGGACAGGCAACCTGCCCAGCAGGCAGGGAGAGCTGCAAGGGTAAGTAGTTCTCAAATGAAAAATCCCGTAGGTCATCTATTCGGGAATGATCAGATGGCATTCCACATAATCATTGTATATTGAATACCTCTCCTAGTCATGACCCTCCCATGGACCTCTCCATTCAATGATAAGTGAAATCAGGTCTCTCTACATGAGAAGTCCTTATTCAAAAGTTTGTGGCTAGTAATATACTTCCTTGGAATTAAACCACTATTGTTGCTAAAAATTCAATAACATTTATTTTTAAAACCTTAAAATAATTTTTAAAAACTTGAAAAAAATTTAATGATCATGTACAGTTGGATCCAATAACTTTACATTGGACTTTGCACTAACTTATATTGCTTTTCTCAGCAATAATGCGTGTGTGTGTGTGTGTGTGTGTGTGTGTGTGTGTGTGAACCGCGCTTCCGCCAATATTCTTTAAGGTGGCAAGTTGCCTCTTACCAGATTACCTCTGAAAAGAAAGAGCTTCTGACAGGGAAGTGAGCAGCTGGGTGGCAGCCTACAACAGCAACTCTGTTATTTTGCACTGATATAGCATTTTAATATAAATGGCTGAAATGCAATCTGAAAATAGTTATTCATCACAAACAAACTCCACAGAGCTGGTTAGCATTAAGATGTTATATTCGTGGGTTGACTTTTTTCTAGGTGCTTCCCTTCCTTTAATGATGATGATGGTGATTCTCACACCTCCCATTCGCGGGAGGACGAAGTGGTGGTTCAACCAAGTGGCAAGCACTGTGGCCTCATATAAATGTGGTATATATTCCTCATACCAAATCTACTTGGGCTTTTTTTTATTTTACCCAAATAGCTTAGAGTTCTGTCCTTGGGGAAAATGAAACGGAGAAACTGGTCATCAAGGAGTCAGAATTTAAATCATTAGCAGTGATTACATGCAATGCCTGTTCTAAGTCTTATTCCAGGTCCAGAGATTCTTGTTACTCTGAATTCTTTAAGTTTATACGGCCTTTGAACCTATAAAGTGAATATATTGCTTCTCAACATATTAAATTTCCAGACCGCCTTAGAAATCTAGCCATCTAACTGCTCTACTAAAGAGCTCCTTGACCTTTGCACACACCTTTGCCTCTTTGCACATACCTCCATGTATCATTCTTGCTAACTGACCATCATGGTGAAGGAGTCAGCTCATTTCGAGTTCGTTTAACCCATGGTTCAAATATACATCTCAACTTTGCTACCCAGAATATCTAACAAAATAGGGTATCCCCAAAATCTGTTAGCAGGAGATGGAAGGTCGTGCCACAAGAAAAAAAGAGAGAAGTGGGAGACACCTAGAGAGAGATGATGTAGTCCAACAGGGTATTCTGAAGCTGCTGTTTTCATGAGGTTGCATCTTACAATCTGGTGTGTGTGTGTGTGTGTGTGTGTGTGTGTGTGTGTGTGTGAAATGAGCAACAAATACCTGGGAGTTACTTTATCTTTGATGAGGTGAGTCTCAGTGAAAGATGAGATTAGAGATGGAGTAAGGTTTCTGATAGGTTCAAAGATACGGTGAAGACATCTGATATCAACAATACTTCATGTTTTTTGTTAAATGTAAGTTTTATAACCAAGCTTTTCACGATACATCAAAATTCCATACATCAGAAAAGACTACATAAAATAGCTGTGCCCAAATATCTTTTGTCAAAATGGTCGACTTAAACTTGTGACCTGTTGTAGTATAGTGGCTTGTCTCCCTCCCCACCCCGCCCCAGAACATTTGGCAACATCTGGGGACATTTTAGATTGTTACAGCTCAGAAGGAGTTAGTCAGCTATTGGTATCTAATAAGTAGAGACCAGGGATGCCTATGAACATCCCACAATGCACAGGGAAAGCCCTCCCCACCCACTGCCACAACAAGGAATACCAGTTGGTAGGAAACCATGAGGTAGAGGGACTAAGGGTAGAGAATTAAGCCATAGATGGTGTCTTTGAGAGCATCTAAGTGTAAAAACTGAAGAGAGAGCAACACAGATTTCTATGGGAAAAGCTTCTTTTGTAAGCAATTACTCTTCCATACACAATAAACAATTCGTCTTGCCCCAGCAAGTCTCTTACTGAATTCTTGCCCACCACCTGACTCTGATCCTGACCCAGTGAGCTCACTTGTGGGAATTTATCTTATGGAAATAATCTAAAAGAA
Source organism: Mirounga leonina (assembly GCF_011800145.1). NCBI lineage: Eukaryota > Metazoa > Chordata > Mammalia > Carnivora > Phocidae > Mirounga > Mirounga leonina. The sequence continues at coordinate 72,758,562 of NW_023270377.1, read as the reverse complement.
AGACATGGTCATAGGCATGTTCTTTGTAGTGCTATTTATGACCTAAAATCTAACCTTACTGTAAGATAAATTGATTTAGAGGTCATAATGTAGCATACAAGAGAAATGTAGATTCTGCAATAAGAACTGAAATTCAGGAGAGAGGTCAAAGCAGGTAATATAAATTCAGTGTATTAATGTTGCCCTAAGATTCAACATATCTATATCTCTAAATGAAATTTAATCTGCTCCAAATTCTTACTTGTCTGCTTGGCAGAAAACTGAACCTTGGGACTGGAATCAGACACCAGGTCTAGCCACCCCAACCTGCTTCAGGGTGCACCATCTTCCTTCTAGTCGGACCCTATCCCATCTGCTTTTCCCTCTTAAAATATCTCTTCTTTGTGAGCTGGAAACACAAAGGATCCTTTATTCCTCATTTCTCTCAAGGCTGAAGACAATATTTAGAAACATAATAAAGCACCTGGATTTGGAAGAAAGAAAAAAGAGCAACACCATTATCAGTTTTTTTTCTTACTCACTTGCTCTTTACATTAACAGGGTATGTATCATAATAAAAGGGAATAAATGAAAACCATAAGCAAGAAAAATTAGAGAGCACACAAATGGTTGAAGATACCTTGCTTCTAGTGAATGTTAATAGAAAGAGAAGCCAATGGAAAGATAGAAAATTATAATCAGAGAGAGGAGATAATATTCCAAGAAATAGGGGGTATTGGTTTTCATCAAATCTCCCAGAAATTTGAGAAAGATAGAGGGTTACAAAATTTGATAAACTAGTTGAATTTGATCATAGAGAGATCATCAAAACCATGAAGGCTTCAATAGTGCAATTTCGGGAACGTCATCAAAGTTAGGTGAGCGTACAGAGGAATAAGAGGGTTAAAGTGTACACAAATGAGGGCAGTCAGATCAGTTTGTTTTAGAATCTGGAGATGGAAAGAAGTTAAGAAACAGGATCTGTGTATGTGGGGCGACAAAGCATCGAAGAAAATTTGTTGGATAATGAGCTATAGATGTACATAAATTTGTAAGCAAAGATAGGTACTGGACAAGGAGAGCTTGAGGACAAGGAAGGCAGAGAGGACAGGGAAAACTGAGGGGATGGGGAGGCCAAACAAAAGGAAGTGAGATTAGCACAAACTGTGGCGGGGTAACCTTGAAAGGAAGAGGCAAGGTCCTTGAGACTAAAGAGAGGAGGCATATGAAGATATTTTAAAGTAAAACCATTGGAAAATGAGAACAATTCCATCCGATAACCCCACCGCTGTGTAAAGTACAAGGAGAGTCCTTGTCAGAGAGGGCTAGCAGTTTGGGGACCTGATTCAGACACTGATGATTTGTAGAGGCATTTTTTCCAAGTTAAAAGTTTAATATAGTTCACTAAAATAAAAGAACGGTGAAACAAGCTTAGCTTTGTGTTAATTTTTTGTTTATATGCAAATTCATAACTACCACCTAACCTCCTTGTAAATGCCAGGACACGCTAATATAAAATCATTCTTTTAAAAAATGAATTATGATCACATCCAGAAGTGCAACCCATGTATCAACTTGGACTGACACAATTGTTTTTATTTCTAATAAGGGCCTTCATTTACTAAAAATGTCGCTCCCTAGGTATTCTGTTTCTCTTTTAAACATGTAAGACCATTGCCGTAAAAAAGGGAAATTACACCGTATCAAAAGCCATTGAAAGTATTAGTTGGAAACTTGATAGGGCTACATAGAATCTTAATCTTGAAAACGCTGTAAAACTTGACTCCATCATAATAACCACAAGAGGCAGATCAATATGACTGAGTTAAGGTCTGTTCTATAAATCATCACTTGGTGAATGAATTAGGAAAAAGATAAGCTGTAACCCAAATGGTGAAGAGTGAGGTGGGAACACTCCTCTCTGGAATTATCTTTCAATAAACTTCAGCTTGGGGCTGAAGAAATGGAGAATTATAGGTTGTGTACTATGGGCGGGGTACAGCTACGGACAAGATGAACTTAGGGATGGGATCTTGGGTTTTGAAGGTCAAGTTCTCGCTCTTTATGTAAGATAACAACAAAACCAGAAAACAGAAATAACAGTCATAAGCTGACATTGTAGATGTGACTATTAAATACGAAGTTTGCTACCCGGCATTATACATTTATGATGTAAGGTCTGCGCATATGGTAATGACTTTTTCTTGCTTAAATCATTCAGTTCAACTAAACAAACATTTGTTTAGCATCGGCTACTTACAAAGTACTGCCTAAGAACTGAAGGGAATCCAAAGATGGAAGAGACTGGTCCCTTAACCACAAATGCTTGGAGTGTTGTGGGTGGAATAATATAAATACCTCTTGAGATTGTGCATGGCCAGAGGGCTCTGTTCAGAATTATGAAGATTCAAATAAAATTGTATTGAAACATGTATAGAAACATGAAATGTTTCTAATCCCACTAGCTTTATAAGCATGTGTTATTTTTTAATGTTTGTTTTTGTCTTTGCATTGTTATAGATTAGCAATGTACCCAGCTGATGCAAAGTAAGCATTAAACTATATTTGATTAAATAACAATTGAGGGATGTGTGTTAAAAGCTTTTAGAAAAAAGAGGATTTGTTGATTTCATGAAAATATTTATGTACTACTTTCTACTGAAGATACAGCACTTGGCAAATGGTCACATGTCCTCATGAACCTTTGAGTGTGGCAGAATTTGAATGTTGATGGCTTTCAAAAAAGTTTACTCACTGTGATACAATGAAAATTTGAACTCTAAAGATCAATGTTCCATCACAACCTTGAATATTAAATTGAGCAAGGAAAGGAAAAAATATTCCAAAAGTTAGAGATAGTTTAGGTATAGTAGTGGAAGCAGCTCCAGGAATCAGTGTGAAGCATTTGACTGTGGTTCAGTCTTATAATACCATCGTTCGAGAGTCAAGTGTTATGCAAGAGAGGGAATGAAAAGACATCTAAGAGAAAGAATAAAACCCCATTTATGCTTTGTCCATAGAGTCAAAATTTAAAAAGATTTTCCATGGATACTAGCTAATTTTCATTTCCTTTTAGTCTTTTTTTTTTTTTTAACAACTTAAAGGTGTGGAAGCAAAAGATGTGATTGTAGGATGCTAAATAGGTAAGTTTGTCTGAAATAGAGAATTTAAAAATGAAAGTGTGGAAATGCAGCAACAAGAGAAAACATAACACAGTCTTGGGTTGGATCATAAGAAGCCTTAAATGCCATGCTAAGGAATTTGCACTTGATCTGCTGCACAATGAGAAACAAAGCTTTTTGAAGAGGAGAAGGAATTGACAAGAATAGGGTATTGAGAAGATTAGTCTGCAATTCTTGACAGGATAGACCAGAAGAGACTTGGAGAGAAGGAAGTCAGAACTATTTATGACCATTCCAGAGCCACAAGAGTGCAAGTGGCACAGCTATACGTGCTATCCGCCTTATTCCCAGCTACAGGTTCTATGTCCTAGGCAATAAACAGTTGTTGAAATAGTAAATGGTCATGTCTCTCTTATTGGGAATGCCTGTTCTCATCAACTTCAAGTTCAAAACAAGACTTCTTGATTGGGAGTTTTACAATTTATGTATTAACAGTATTTTCCATTTAGAATGCCTTGGGAAGTTTCAAGTCTTTTTATAATTTCTGATGTCAGTGAGAAGGAAAAAAAAGCTAATTTTCAGCCCATGGGTGGGACTAATGAACATTAGGTTATAGGCAGCAAGAATGTTGATAAGGGAAAGAATAGCAGGTTCTAAAGATGAACTGTGGTTCAGCACTATTATTAGGCTCAATGAACAGAGTCTTTCAAGATAATTCAGTATTCTGAGTTGCTACTAAAATAGTAGGAAAAATTGGGCACTTTTTTTTTTTTTGGTAGATAATCTTTTTTTGACTTTGTTAAGGAATAATTGACAAATATAATTGTATATATTTAAAGTGTACAACGTAATGATTTGATACTCATATACATTGTGGGATGACTACCAAGTTCAAGATAATTAACATGTCCATCACCTCACATAGTTAACTTTATGTGTTTGTGTGTGTGTGTGTGTTGAGAAGGCTTAAGATCTACTCCTAGCAACTTTCAAGTATATAGTACCATATTATTAACTACAGTCACCATGCTGTACATCACATCCTTAGAACTTCTTATAACTAAATTTTTTTACCCTTTGATTTATATCACCTCATTTCCCCTTCCCTTCAGCCCTTGGCATCCACCATTCTATTCTGTTTCTGTGAAATTGGCCTTTTATTTTTAGATTCCATATGAGTGATACCATACACTGTACTTCTTTTTCTGTCTGACTTATTTCACTTAGCATAATGCCCTCCAGTTTCATCCTTGTTATTGCAAATGGCAAGATTTCCTTCTTTTATATGGCTGAATATTCCATTGTATGTGTACATATAAATTACCATGTGCACATATATATATATCCATATATATTATATGCATGTCCATACATATGTGCACACATACATGTCCATATATATTATAATCCATGTATATTATATGCATATTTGTTTCATATTTTCTTTATCCATTTATCTGTCAAAAGACACCTTGGCTATTGTGAATAATGCTGCAATGAATGTGTGTGCAGCTCTTTGGATTTCAGTTCCGTTGGATGTATACCCAGGAGTGCGATTGCTAGATCATACTACAGTTCAATTTTTAATTTTTTTATGAAGTGCCAAACTATTTTCCATTATGGCTGTACCAATTTACATTCCCGCCAATGCTGTACCAGGGTTCCTGTGTCTCCATATCCTTGCCAACACTTACTCTTCCTTGTCTTAATGATAGTCATTTTAACAGGTGTGAGGTGATATCTCATTGTGGTTTTGACTTGCATTTCCTCGGTGATTGGTGATGTTGAGCACCTCTTCATATACCTATTGGCCATTTGTATGTCTTTTCTGGAAAAATGTCTATTTTGGTCCTTTGCCCATTTTTAAATTGGATTATTTACTTTTATGCTATTGAGTTGTGTGAATTCCTTATATATTTTGGATATTAATCCCTTCTCAGATATATAATTTGCAAATATTTTCTGAAGATTGCCTTTTTCTTTTTTTTTAAGATTTTATTTATTTATTTGAGAGAGAGCAAGCTAGAGAGAGAGCATGAGTGAGGGGGAGAGGCGGAGGGAGAGGGAGAGGCAAACTCCCCGCTGAGCAGGGAGCCCAATGCAGGGTTCCATCCCAGGACCCTGGGATCATGACCCAAGCCGAAGGCAGATGCTTAACCCACTGAGCAACCCAGGCACCTCTAAAGGTTGCATTTTCAATTTCTTATTTCCTTTGCTGAGGCTCTTTAGTTTGATGTAGTCCCACTTGTTTATTTTAGGTTTGGTTGCTTGTGTTTTTGCTGTCCTATCCAAGAAATTATTGCCAAGACCAATGTCAAGGATACATTTTTCTATGTTTTCTTCTAGGAGTTTTAAATGGATACAGGTATTGCATTTAAGTCTTTGATCCATCTCGAGTTAATTTTTGCGAGTGATGTTAGGGTAGGGGTCCAGTTTCATTCTTTTACATGCTGCCCTCCAGTTTTCCCAACAGCATTTATTAAAGAGGCTATTCTTTTTTTTTTTTTTTTTAAAGATTTTATTTATTTATTTGACAGAGAGAGACACAGCGAGAGAGGGAACACAAGCAGGGGGAGTGGGAGAGGGAGAAGCAGGCTCCCCGCAGAGCAGGGAGCCCGATGCGGGACTCGATCCCAGGACCCTGGGATCATGACCTGAGCCGAAGGCAGTCGCTTAACCAACTGAGCCACCCAGGCGCCCCTAAAGAGGCTATTCTTTCTCCATTGTGTGTTCTTGGCTCCATTATCAAAAATTAGTTGACTGTATATATGTGGGTTTATATTCTGTTCCACTGGTCTGTGCACCTGTTTTTATGTCAGTGCCATACTGCTTTGCTTAGTTTGTAACTTTGTAATTACAGCTTTGTAATATAGCTTGAAATCAGAACGTATGATGCCCGCAACTCTGTTCTTTCTTAGGATTGTTTTGGGTATTCACAGTCTTTTGTGGTTCCAGACAAATTTTAGGATAGTTTCTTCAAAAGCCATTGGAATTTTGATAGATTGCATTGAATCTGTAGATTGCTTTGTATAGTATGGACATTCACAATTAAATCTTCCAATCCTAGGACACAGAATGTCTTTCTATTTATATGTGTCTTCTTCAGTCTCTTTCATCAGTGTCTTATAGTTTTCAGTGTACACGTCTTTCACCTCCTTGGTTAGATTTATTCCTAAGTAGTATATTTTTCTGATGCAATTGTAGATGGGATTGTTGGCTTTCTTAATTTCTCTTTCAGACAGTTTGTTGTTAGTGTATAGAAATGCAACTGGGGACGCCTGGGTGGCAGTCGGTTAAGCATCTGACTTCAGCTCAGGTCATGGTCCCGGGGTCCTGGGATAGAGTCCCACATCAAGCTCCTCGCTCCGCGGGGAGCCTGCTTCTCCCTCTGCACCTCCCCCTACTTGTGCTCTCTCTCTGACAAATAAATAAATAAAATCTTAAAAAAAGAGAGAGAGAAATGCAACTGATTTCTTTATGTTGTACTAGGCTCAATAATAGTCTTTCATGATAATTCAATATGCTGAGCTGCTATTAAAGTAGTAGGGAAAATGTATATTTTCTAAAATTTTTTATAAAGTCATCTTTTAAGGTATGTCTGTTTCACATGTTTGAACTTTCTCCCTCAGTAGACTGATAGCTTCTAGAAGGAGTCATGTTGCTTTTCATGGCCCTTTACAAAATAGATAGTCACAACTAAGTGTTTCTTATTAATGTATAAAACACCAATGCACTCCATGTGAAAAATTCAAAACCTTTTGCCATCTGATTGCTTTTTGTACGTGGAAAGACCATATTTGTTTAATTATTATGTATATTTATATAAATAAGATCCAATTTCAGAAATGCACAATAAAAGTAGCTAACATTTCTTAAATCCTGAGTATGTGCCAGTCTATGGTCTAAGTTGCTTCCATAGATAAATACATCTCTTCTTCACATGGATTTATGAAGGAAGTGCTGCCTTGTCCCTGTTTCATAGATGAAGGAACTGATGGAAGGAGAGGTTAAGTAAATTGTCCAAGAGGACACAGTACTCAAAATGGTGACAAGGGATTTGAACACAGTCTGATTTCAGAGCCATACACTAAACCAGTAGTTGGCAATTTTTTTTTTTTTCTGGAAAGGGCCAGATAGTAAATATTTTAGGATTTGCAGGCCATACGGTCTCTGTCGCAACTACTCAACTCTGTCGTTTAGTGCAAAGCAGCCGTAGATAATATGTAAATGAATAAGCATGGCTATGTTCCAATAAAACTTTATTTATGGACATTGAAATTTGAATTTCATAAATTTTCATGTGTCACAAATAGTATTTTTCTTTTGATTTCTCTCCAACTGCATAAAAATGTAAAAATCTTTCTTAGCTGTGGACCATACAAAAATGGGGAGGGGATGACTGGTTTTTTCACACAGGCTACAGTTTGCTGACCCCTACTGTAAACCACAGTGCTATTTAGCCAGTCAGAAAGGAAAGCAGAACCACCTAAGAGTCTGCCTAGACCCCATTATTCATGAAGAGAATCGGGACCCTCTAATTTTTCTGTTGAATTGGGACTATGAGGAACTGCTTAAGGAAGGATTTGGGAAAAACATAAAGATAATTCATTGGATGAAACAGCAACTAACTCCCTCTCCCCACAAATTTCTGAGAATGACTGTAAGATCTGTTTATGCTTATTATCTATTTGCTGCAGGAAAGACTATTTCTCAGAGAGCTGGACCCTCCCTGGGATTTGGTAAAACAAGGATTGGAGCCAAGTGATTCTCTAAACCATGGGCTGACGAACTGTGGGTGGGCCAATTCTGGCCTGCTGCCTGCTTTTGTACTATCTGTGGGCATTTCCAGCAAGCTAGTACTGAGAGTCATGGAGACCAAGGCTCAGGTGGGAGGCCTAAGGGAATCCTGCCCCATTCCCTTTCTATACCCAGCAACTGTCTCCCCAGTCACACCTTGCTACCACTCAGGGTCTGTGCGGATGGTCACCTTCACATTGAGGACTCTGCTATTGGCAACTGGTATGCACAAAATGGTAGACTCTTAGTCTAGTGTGTGGTCTCTTCTCTGGGCCATTGCCCAAGTTGACATCACTGCGCTGGGTCTGGACATCACTGCGCTGGGTCTGGACTTCACTGGAACAGACAGTGACAATGACCATGGCAGCCACCTGCGGCACTACCAGCTAGGCTCCTCTCCATTGATTTAGTCCTTCATCATCCCAAGAGAGCCTTCTTTAGATGGCATCTGGCCACAGAACATCCCTACTACCTGCAATACACATGCCAGGCAAACTGGGCAGAACAGGACAAGGGTTTATTCTCTTGTTATATAAGTACCTGCATTATACTCTTGATTTTGCTTTATTGGCCCAGAAAGTCTAATGTATTTAATATCTGGACCCCTCAAATTGCTGACCCCTGACCTAGCCCACGGGAGGGACTACAGAAACAAAGAGGAAAGGGGAGACTAAGGGGAAGTTGTTTTGAATTAAAAAACGTTAGATTTGGCAACAATTTAGTCCATTCAGGGTTTCAGTTCATAGAAGGAAAACAACTGAAGTTTAAGTAAAATATGTGACTAGAAAGCAATGGGACTGACAATTTTTCTCAACAATCGTGTGTGACAACACGTGATTGTCTTTCAAAATGGCACCTTCAGGATGCTCTCCATGAAATTTAACAATGTTGCCATTGCACTAAAACATTTTGGCACTCTTCTTTTAGAGTTGCTCTCTGAATTTACAAGTTGCAAAAGATTATCTCAGAGAGGGAATGTCATGTCAAATTTTAGAATTGAAAGGACATTTGAGATCAGCCGCATTGTTTTATAGTCACACACCTCCTTTAACCAAATATGTAAATTCCCAGTTAATCACCCTTTTTGTTAGTAATATTTGCCTAAGTTTGACTCTTCTAAATTTATTCACTATCCTAGGATGAAAGACATGTTTCTCTCAAGGACAGTGAAAATAATAAACCATGTGGTAGAAAGTCATTTTTTAAAGAGGAAATATAAAATAGTCTGAGTAAAATAAATATTTCTAGCAATGGTCAATAATTTGTTTGGCTGTATAAATCTTGGCAGATTTTCTTTAAAAAAAAAAATCATGTTATTTTATGACCAAGCAAAGTGCCTTGAACTCCTTAATATTGGAAAGTTTTTGGACCTTAATAACTTTTAACTACAAAATAATGAAGTCCAATTCATGTTTTCTCTGAGTATTCTGCATTGCCAAATAAAATACATGTTTTAAGATAAACACATAAGTATTTGTCTGAATTAAAAGTCAGATTGATTTTTAATAAAGATACACAAAGGGGAAATGTCATTATGATCACCCAGATTATTTTAGCAATAATTTTTCTTAGTAGAAGATAAAGACATGACTTTTCTTTTCCCTCACCACCAGGATGGTAGCTAGATTTTTTTTTTTTTTCACAGAGATGTGCCACAGAGAGCAACCAAATATAACAACTCTCTTTCACAACCATGTGGAAGCAACTTGCTTCCTGCCATTTCTCCCTCTTGTGATATTCCGAAGTGAAAATGAAATACAGATACTATCAAACTGTGGCTATGACAGATGAAAAAAAAAGATACTTCTGTTTTACTGAAGTGCATTTGTTTTCCTCTTCCATTCTACAGGAAGCATCACAAACCCACAGAGTCCCTGGGAGATGGATTTTACTGAGAGGCAGAATGCTAACTTTGCTCAAAGATGTGTAAATGCCACGTGCCCAGATGGTCCTTTTGCCTATTCATAGGAAGAGGCTCAGAAACACACATGCATCTTTCTGTGGTCAGTCATAACAGATTTGTTCTAAATAAGCCACACTGTTTTGCAAGATGGCAGGGAACTGTCAGGCTGTATTTTAAGCACAAATGTTTCTGCCAGACAGACACAGCATATACCATGTGCTTCATGAACACACACACATGCGGCATTGAGCTGAGGACAGACTACGGACCTTGTGTTGTCATTTCACAGCTCAGATCAGTAAGCTCAAGTCGTATTTCCTGAATTGACCTTCAATTCACTCAAGGATGTCATAGCAATCATCAAATATATAGATGGAGAAAGATAAGTAGATAGACAGCTAGATAGATGGGCAGATAGTCCTTATCCTTTATATAATAATGTCCCTTGGCCGAGTCTGAATCTCCATATTGCTCCTGAAGGGGTCATTGCTTTTTTTGGGGGGTGGGGGAGAATCTAATAGTCACTTACCTAATTTATTTCTACTACAATTCCTTTTTTTTCCCATTAAGAATCACTTTTCATTGATGTTCTAATAAAAGTCGAACTTAATAAGCAACTATTTACACTTGACATTTTGTGTTATCAGGTGGATTATGGGTCTTAGAAATGTGCAATTTAAATTAGATATTCTAAGGTAGAAAACTTCAGTCAATAGAGATTTATTTGAAAAAAAAAAGAAGCAACAATTTGTTATACAAATTATCTTTCAATGATTAGCAGTAATTTTGAGTAACAGAGAACAGGAGTACTTATCTAACTGAATTGGTGACCAGATTGGGAGAGAGCCCTAGGTATTACGGGACTGACCAGTGCCCCCACTGTGTTTGTCCTACCAGGCATTGTGAAACAGATGGACAAGCTGAAGTCATATCACAAGAAGACGTGACTAGATGTCAAGAGTGAGTACAAATGGGCATTGCACTGGGGAGGAGGGAAAAGCTTGTTGCTTGGTGCAGTTAATAATTACTTATAAGTAATTAATTAACTAGTTAATTACATCCCATCACATTCTGAACTGAATTAGCAGGAGTTGACATAGATGTATAATTGGAACTTGCTGGTGAGTAAGAGAAGAAGATGAATTAGGGTAGGAGAGAGTAAAACAAAGTTAGAAGTAAAGATGGTACCCAAAATTGCTCTAAGAATTTTGTCAGCTCTGTCTTGCAAATTTTACTTCATGCTTTCTAGCAGCCAAACAAGAGAAATAAGATCAGTTGCAAGTTCCATAGTTTCCAACAAGTAAAAAGACACTGGTTTCTTAGGTTCATCCCAGTTATTTCTCACACGAAGTCTCAAAGAAATTTCTCTCCTGGCCCTCATAAGAAGGACATGGCAATGTAATAAGCAATATCTAACAACATGCAGGTGGTCAAAATAAGTTTTGTTAGATTTTCTAAAAAATGAACATTCTCAAATTTAATAAAGGCATAACCCTAGAGTACAGTTCATCAAAAGGAATTCTATTCCAAACTTTAGTGGCCCATTATTTAGAGAGAAACTTGAGTGTCTGGAGGAATGGAAGAACATACACATTTTAGACAATTCCCATAAATATTATTTCTATGACCAAGTTTTGATTATTTTCTAACAAAAGCCTAAAGTGTGGATATTCTATTAGTAATTAAAGGTCGATTTATATTCATTTGACATTAGACAAAATTAGGGGAAGGGTTCAACACCTTTCATAAACTTAGATGATACCAAATAGAACATTCTACATGCATACTTGAAAAGTACTGTTTATTGTCATGGCCAAGATTTTCACTAGCAAACAACATGACGAGGACAAATGGCCATTTGGAACTTCAGTTTCAAAAATAACTTTAACATGTTTTGACTGTTTCAAAGAAAATGTGCAATATGACCAATGAAACCGTTTCTATTTTGTCCTTGCAATCAACATTGTAGGATGAAAAACCAGGAATCAAAATTTGGAAATGTTGGGTTTACAGGGCAGAAATTAAAATATGACATCTTAATAAATTATTTTAAAACCAATCAGGAAATTCAACAGTATATTTGCAGCCTGTAATGCTAATATCAAACCAGGCCTAAGGCATTTCCTGGGGGATTAATGACCAGAGGGAATTAATGGCCCTTGGCTTCACCTCAGGCCATCCACTTTCCCAGCCGGTCATTAATCCTAAGAAATGTCTTGAGCCTCAATCATTACAGCTTAATTGAAATGTCATGAAAAGGGTTAAAGAAGTTTTGACTACTTTACTACATGAATACCAGCAGTGAAATGCATTTAGAATCCCTGTTTAAAAGACATGTAATTGCCTCAGATTCTTTATATTATCATAACTCTTCAAAATTGATTGGTTTTAGGTTTATGGAAAAATATGCAAATTTACAGAGGATATGACACACATTTCTCATTGTGGGAATAAAAGTAGTTCACACAGAATTCATTTGATTGAGTTTGATTACTGAACAAAATCTAATTATTTTAGATAGCCGATCAGACTTTTCTGGAGATGCATATTGCAGGAAGGAAGTATTTGGCCTGCGTGATTGTTTGTCGGTTCACATGTGTCAGGTTAAACAATGCTTACTCACGGGGTCCATCATCTCTAGAAAGCATTGCTAAGAGGAACTACATTCAAAGCACAGCTCTCAGGAATTACTTATTCAAAGTAAACAAAGTGAGGAAAAGGTCTCCTTTCTTACTCACTGGGGATGAGCCCACAATTAGCTTCTGTGGACTGGGGGCGGGGGTGGGGGGTTGGCGGGAAAACCAGCAACTTCTTTCTCAGTGTTTTGGAACTCTTACTTCCTAAACAAAGTCTCAAATCAACTTACAAGGATGCTTCATTTGCATAAGACCTGATGACAAAACAAGGACAGATAGGGAATGGACCAATAGTGAGAGTAGCCAGTCAGAGTAACATAACAATTAGAAAGAATCCCAGTAGGGAACCACTTTTTCAGCCAAATAGGCTTCCCTATGTAGAAAGGGGGAGAAAATCACTAGAAGTAGATCTTCAATACACATCTGATTGTACTCCCTGGAGCTGTGATGCCGGCTGCCTGCCAAGCAGGGCGGGGGGCGGGGGGGGTGTTAAATTCTGATCATTAGTGACCATGTGTCCCCCAAAAAGCTGAATCAAGAGCTCAGTAGTTTGCAAACTTTTCACATCTTCTATTCTGAATTCTCTTGTTGGGACCATGGCATACCCATTTTGCAAAGAACAGATATGTTCATTCTGCTATATCCTTGACCACTAATTGAGAGTGGTGACCGTGGTGCGTGTGTATTTTTGTGTGTGAGCGTGTGATCAAAGAACTATGGAACAAGCGTTTTGCGAATTGCTTTCCCCAAATCACCTATAGTAGTGGCTCAAAGGAAGTCAGTTATTTGCCCACTCACTCTTGGAGTATCTGTGCTTCAGCAACACCATTTGGAAAGTTTTCAGAATTTTAAACGTATGTAGTTGGATACAAGTGGGATTTATTATTATTATTATTATTATTATTATTATTATTATTATTATTGCCTCAAACTGCTAACTTGGGCCTAAAGCTGAGGACAGATAGATGCTGTGTGTCCCCTGTTCTCAAGAGAGCTGGCTGTAGTAGAGGCCAGCCCACTCCCTCAGGGTGTATTATTTATTGGCCTCTGGGCTAATTTTTATATCTCCATCCAACTGTTAGTACCTAAATTGCATACCAGAGTATTAAAAAGTAAAGGACAAGGAAAAAAAAAAAAAGACAGGGTAGAGGAAGAGTCAGGGAGTAATCTGGATCATCAGGAATGCTGTGATCCACACAACTCCACGCCAGGGGAAGACCAGCCAAGGGAATCATCAACATAGAGACAAAAGATCCCTGTGAGACTGGCATCTCCTTCCTTCCTCAGACATCTGCTTGGTCAGTGAACTTGCTGATCTACTCTGAACCTACCTGAACAAAAGCAAGGAGGACTGAGCAGAAGTGAGAGTGCAGAGAGCAAAGTGACTGAAGTGTGGTAAGAATGTAGGAGCTTCTTTTTGGGTTAAGGGATGCTCTGAAGGAGCCAGGCTTCAGCTGTCTTGGCAGTGTCCAGGCCATGAGGGGGTTTCCCTAAGATTGTGGGGTGATCTGCTGATGGCAGGTGGCACACACATCCACACACTTGCCTGGAGACAGCAGGCCATGTGAGAAATGAAAGCTTTGACTCAGATGTAAGATAAGAATTATATACTGGTCTAGATTGGACTTTGAATACATGAAAAGGACAAGAAAACAATGGGATCTTTCCAGAATGCTTAACTAGTGTGAAGGGAAATTCAACAATATTTCATGCTTATACCTCTGAGTGTAACAGATTGGTTACTCAGGTAATAGATCCAGGCATGCCTCATGATGGCCTCTCCATGTGTCCTGGATGCCTATCACTCTGTAACTCACCGAGTCGTCAGTTCTTGTATTAGTAGAACAGTTAGATTGTGAAATCAGAAAACCAGACAATGTATTCAAAGATTTGTCTGGTATCCTTTGTCTAGCAGATTCAACTGGTAGTCTTTATTTAATCCTTAGCACATTTACTAATACACAGAAAATCCAGGAGTAGAATTAACTTTTAGCTATAAGAAATGAAATTATCAAAGGCATTAATTATTAATTAAAATTAGTTATTAATTATTGAAGTCCTTCATCTTGATCTTTTGGTTGCTCAAGCTAAAATGTTAGTAATTTTTAAATATTTTTTTCTTCTGTCATTCTTCATACCCAATATATCAATACATCCTGTGATTGTATAACCTAACCACTTCTTTCTTGACTTTCTCCCTTGTTATCATTCTGGTCTAAAGGACTGGTATTTCTCTCTTGGATTACTGCAAGAGACACTTAACTGGTCTCCCTGCTTTCACTTTTGCCCTCCTGCAGTGTATTTCCATCCAGCAGCCAGAGCAGTCAAGAAAACCTAGTTAGATCTTGACACTTCTCCTGTTAGAATTCTCTAGTGTCTTTATGTTACATTCAAAGTAAAGGCCAAAATCCTTACAATGGCCTTCAAGATCCCACAGGATTTGTATACTTGTCTCCCCATTTCTCTGATATGACTCCTATGATTCCCTCCTTGTAGTGACCTCACGCTCAGATTCTATGTATTCTGAAAACAATAGGATCTAATATTTATTTAGCACCTACTATGTGCTAGATCCATCCTAAGTACTTTCCTGGTACCATACTGCTAGTCAGTAGCAGAGGTGAGATTTTTGTCTCAGGCAGACTGAGCACAGAGCCTCAACGTGCTGAATCTTTACACCATATTGCCACCAAGTAGGTGTCTTTCGAGATAGTGTGTGTCTAAATAGGCAGCATTTCACAGCAATTAAAACCGGATTTTGTAGTTAAGTGGAACAAGGTTCATATCCTATTCTTCCTCTTCATAGCAATGTGACCGTAGCAAATTAGTTAACTTCCCTGTACTTCAATTTCTTTATCTGAGAAGTGAGGATAAGAATTCCCTTACAGGATTATTGCAAGGGTTAAGTAAGCATACAAAAAATATATATTCTAGTGCAATCCCAAAGAGTATGTGCTCAAAGAATTGTAAATTATTATTATACTTATTTAAATATATATTTCCAAAGAAAATTAATTTTCCCATCCTCAAGGCTCTTACATTGCTTCAAATTTAGACATTTGAGAATTCATATTAAAATGGCTTCTGCTCATATTAAAGATTTGTAGACAGTTGAATGCATCCACCGCATTGTCAAACTGAAGTTTGGGAAAGAGGAGGGGTTATTTTATTTGTAATTCTTCAAAGGATGGTCAAGACTACAAACTCCTCATTTTACTCATTCAGAACCTTTTTTTCCCCCTAAAATAATAGTTTACATTAAAGCTGACAAACATACGCTAAAGTTTTATCTTGATGCAAAAGAAAAGTGACAAGTTATAATATGGAATAGCAAAGTTTATAATGGAAGCAGCAACTGAGCCTCAAATAGAGCATAACAAACTCAAAGCTGTGTTTTACTTAGGAAAAAGTGGTTATCGGGGCTACGCAGGAAGCCAGCGTGGGTCTTCTCATCTGAATGTTATGATTACAGCTCAACATTTGTTATGTTAAGAATCAATGGGAACTAGTCTACCATCATAAAACATGATCTTTAAATGATAAGAATGGGGGGGGGCTTTGTTTTGGTTTTTTTTGTAGAACCTCTTAAATTTTCATATTGTATCAGTACTAGAGTTTTTTCAGTTCATATTTGCTGTACTAGCTTGCCAAAAAACCCAATTTCAGATTTGTAGGTGGTCCTTCACCTACTTTGAAATCTCTATAGACCTTGAACCCCAGTAATACCTGTGGAATCATTAGTTGACCCATTAATTAATGATATAATGTTGTTCACAAATGTTAGAGTTTCTGTCTCTAAATGTCTAATAATCCCCTCTACACATACCTCTGTACCACTGGTTTAAGTCCTCAACATATATTAGCATATAATAACATTTAATTTACATGAAAGCCTTCGGGAGTAGACAGTAATATTATTTCAATTTTGTCATTCATCGTTGAAAAATTTATTTCATTTTTTCAAATGAAGATATGAAGGCAGGGGGGATGTGGGTGACATGTCTATTTCGCACAACCGATATATGTCTAGGTTGAGATTTGAAACTTAAGAGCCTGGCGCCAGAGACCACATCCTAACCACTACATCATGATGGCAAGACAGCACAGAGACGCATGTGTTGTCATAGCCAGGCATCAGGACCAATGTGTACCTTGACAAATATGTGACCTAAGCATCTATTAATATCGTGAATGCCTGCCATCATAAATGTACGGCTCACTGTTGGTGATGCCTTTTAATTCTTCGCTTTGTGTCAGCATTGTCCCTAGGTCTACCCCACGTGACCCCCTCTGCTGGACTATTTTTATATTCCTTCCCATCCCCAACAATTCCCGGAAGTCTCTTTAGCATTAAAGCTGCCTCTTCATTTTATCACATGACTCGATGAAATCTGACTATTATAACTTTTTGTTTCCTTCACTGTTCTTTGTGAAAGCACAGTTACATTGGATTACATCTTCATACAGTCATCAAGTTATATTTACTAAACACCAGTATTACTTATAGCTATTATTCACATCTTTAAGGATTTGAAGGGATTATCCAACTCTGAAGGGCCTGAAATCCCATTTGCTTAAAATGTAGCAGTGGGATATATTTCCATGGTACCATTCTTTGAGAGCTCTGTAACTCATGCCAGTGTTCCTTAAAATATCCCTGCTTAGTATGACTAGCAATAGTCACTTTTGTTTTTGTACAACAGAGATAATGAGGCGAAGAAAGCAAAATTTCCTTTCTTATACAGGTTGCCCCCACTATTCGAGTGTAGAGCATGCCTACCCTTTGTAAGCTGAAACAGTGTAAAGGGAAGAAGTAATTATTGTTAATTTATATGGAACAATTTTGAGCATTCCCAGACCCCAAAACTAACCTCTCTTAGCTTTTTCCGATACCTTCGGACACATCTTGCTAACAGATGCCCAAGACAAATGGAGATAAAGCACAGATGTTCCCAGACACAGTTCAAAGCTACGGTGGCTTGCAGCTGAGGTGCTGAGTGTAGTCCCAGGGAAGGAGCTTGGTGGGGCCACCGTCATGGCTTATTGTCTCTGTAATGCGATGTCTCTATTTTCCCTTTTTGCCTTTATTTTTTTAAAGCAAGAATCCTCTTTGGATTTCTTTTGGTTAGCAAAAACAGGTATTAATGTAAATCTTTCATAAAAACAAAGTTCCAGGGGCGCCTGGGTGGCTCAGTCGTTAAGCGTCTGCCTTCGGCTCAGGTCATGATCCCAGGGTCCTGGGATCGAGCCCCATATCGGGCTCCCCGCTCCACGGGAAGCCTGCTTCTTCCTCTCCCGCTCCTCCTGCTTGTGTTCCCTCTCTCGCTGTGTCTCTCTCTGTCAAATAAATAAAATCTTAAAAAAAAAACACCAAAAACAAAGTTCCATGACATAAACTGCCAAATAGCAGAGATTACCTGTAGTTACTTGGGTTCTTAAACTACTCGTTATATTATGAAGCAATATGTCATCATCAGGAATAGAAAATGTTGACTAATATTTTAGAAAGTTACAGAAAGAAAAGTATCACCTCGTAAGACGTCTGCTCCATAGCTATCTTTGGGCAGAAGAATGGAGAGGGCTAGAGACAATGGTCCTGTGAACAGGACCAACCTGACTGCTGTGACTTAGAAGGTCCGCCCCTTTTTCCCTAGCGACACAAGCATTTTGATTAACATCCTCCATTTCTTTAGAATAGTAATGCCTGATTGTCTGGCTTTGGGCTTGTTGATGGAAGCTTTTTAAAGCTAACTTTATACTGGCACACAATTAAGTGCCATTTTTACTAATGCACAGTCTTCTGATCCCTTTCCCAGTGTCTATTGCATTTACTCTTAACAAGGGCTAAAATGGGTTAGATCAATAGAACTTTCCTTAGAAACTACTCCATTTAACACACCATCTCTTAAATGACAAAATATCTGGTTGAAAAGTGAAAAACCCCTACTCTCAAACAACTGTTTTGTTTAGGTGATTTCAAATAACTCGTTGTGTTGGTTGATTAACTATTTTCTTCCTCAAATTAAGTGGAAGTATAAATAGAATAAAATATTAGCTCAGTTCAAGTTGGGTTTAGAATTTTATGATTAGGAACATACATAGTATTCTAATCTGAGCAAGTCATCTAGTCATCTATTTGGTTTCAAGTGCACACAGATGAATAGTTGGGTTCTGTTTACTTAGTTGGTACAACAAATTTTGCAGTTTTAGTTTTTGATTTGCAATGTTACTTTTCTCCATTCATTGGAATTGGCCAGATTGCTCTTGGCATTTTATCGTCTTAATTCCTCCTTTTCTTCACTTCTTATGATTTGAAATATTTTCATTTGCTTATTTTTTCAGTATATTCATGGCAAGCTTGAATAAAGATTAAGGTTTTGTTGTTGTTATTGTTTTTATTGGCATTACTGTGCAAACGTGGTAGTTTTTGTTTTTTTTTTTCCTATTTTACTCAGAAGCAGATGTTTGGTGTTGGTGGTTTTTAAAAAGCAATCCTCACTTAAAGGAGTGTTTTATTTTATTTTTAATTTTTTTAAAAGATTTATTTACCCATCTGAGTGGGGGAGGGGCAGAGGGAGAGAATCTTCAAGCAGACTTCCCACCGACCTCAAAGCCCAACTTGGGGCTTTATCCCATGACCTATGAGATCATGACCTGAGCTGAAACCAAGAGTCAGACGTCTGACTGAGCCACACATGCGCCCCAGGAGTGTTTTTTTTTTTTTTAATATAAAATGGAAAAAATATATAAAATGGAATAGGATATTTAACCCTTTCTAACATTTCTCAATTACAGTGTCTTTTTATCTATGGAAATTTACATATCAAAATTTATTGCTTTAGATAATATTGTTCCTTCTTATTTAACCAACGACAAATTTGGTGGATCAAAATGCTTAATTCTGATAGGTAAGCATATTGGTTTCTCTCTCTGTTCCTGTTGCTCAAAGAAAGTCCTCCTGAACCATTCTTTAATTCTACGTCCTGCAAGCTCATTGAATATGTTGAAGTGCACAAGCATTTTGCAGTTTATTTTGGTTTATTATTACTTAATAAAAGTAATTAAAAGAAAAGTAAATAACATAATTCAAATAAAATATATATCTGATTCTTAAGTAATTTTTGTGTCAAAATTTAAAGTTCTTTTCAAATTAGGGCAATGATCTCAACCAAATTATTTGTCAGATCATTTAACAATGAAATAACCAGGAGAAATTATATTTACATATATTTATACAAATATGTATTTTTAAAGGCACATATTAAATCTCGTGTTTCTTCAGCAGCAGGGTGGTACACAATGGCATATTCATGAGTCCTCACAATGACAAAATCATAGAATTTATATCCTTCCTCCATCCAAGTGGCAAAACTTGCTGGTCTGAAATGTACTAGTTTAACTTAAACACCATACACCACACATATATGTTAATTCAGACTCTAGCCATAAGTACTTAAATCTCCCAAGGCGTGGAAAAATATAATAATCAGTAGGAAAAAACTCACAGAGGTCAATAAGCATGAGTGCTAGTTGGCACTTTTGGAGCAAGACAGAATGTAAACTATAGTTTTCTTTAGATGTTAAAATTAAATGACTGAGAATAAGACATTCTTATGGCAAAGGATTAGTGTTGGATGTAATCAGTAATTTTTTTCTACATGAACAGTAGTATAAATATGCTACTTATACAGCTGATTGGAATATTTAAAACTATCAAGATACTGTCTCTTTATGTGACACAAGAAGCCTATCACAATCTTTCAAACTTTAAGGGAAGTTCAAGGAGAGTGTACATTGTTGTTTCTCATTATAAATTGTTTTATTTAAAAGCGAACACCAGAATGACAGCTCAAGCTAACCAATATATTAACCCTTTGTAAACTAAACCAAAAAGTAACAAAATATCCTCCACTTATTTTTTTTTAATTTTTAAAGATTTTATTTATTTATTTGAGAGAGAGAGAGAGTGAGCGAGCAAGAAGGAGAACACAAGCAGGAGGAATGGCAGAGGCAGAGGTAGAAGCAGGCTCCCCTCTGAGCAGGGAGCCTGATGTGGGACTCGATCTCAGGACCCCGAGATCATGACCTGAGCCAAAGGCAGACGCTTAACCAACTGAGCCACCCAGGCACCCAAAATGTCTTCCACTTAAATATAAGTAAGATTTCATATATCTACCCACAGCATTTCTGGTCAAGAAGCCATGGGAATTAACATATAGTTCTTTGTGTTCATATGAAGGTTAGGTAGGTAGAACAAATGTAAGACCACAGGTGGCCTAGAACATGGCATTCTGTGCAACAATGGTTCATTCAACAATAATTCAGCATTAACATTTCAACATCAATAAATGTGATTACCAAAATTCTGTGGGCAACATTATGATGCTTCTTTTTTAGTTATTTAGGTTTCAGGAAAATCTATGACAAAGATAAAATTTCAGCTGCTGATACTAAACAAATATTTATCAATCTTTCAAAATTCTTGACATTAGAATTTTGTAAAGAAGAAATAGTAAGTCCAATCCTATCTATTTGTTGTGTTTAGTTGAGTCTGAGTGCCGTGCTGTTCTAAGGGCTTCACATAAGTTAGACTGAGAATGTAGGACTTGACCCCCTTTTAGAGGAACCTCTTGCTTCCCAGGAGCTTAGAGAGTCTTCCTGTCCAAAGGAAATTGCCTCAACCAAGTGGAGCACCTTTACTGTCTTCTCTTATATGCATTTTTTCTGACTATAGAATTAGTAACTACTGTTATCATTTTGGAAGATGCTTTTTTCTTTCTTCTTCATTCTTTTTTCACTCACCTGTTTTCTTCTTTTTCCTTCTTCCCAAACACCAGTTCTCCCTCCTTTCCTCTTCCTCTACCTCTGCATATATAATGTTCTCTTGTTTTCTGTTAACTTCCTGGAACATTTCCAAAATTTTGTTTACATGTTTTGTTTTGATTTTCTTTTTTTTTTTTTTGGCATATTTTTAAATGTTACATAACAGTCCATCAAGTAACTAGTTTAACTTGTTCCAGGTACCAGAACCATCTTTTCAGTAGCAATGGCACTTTGTGATCCTGGGGTAGCATATCAGTGACAGAGACTATTCTGAATTAAGAATCTTCAGGGATTTTTATGATCACATGATGATTGCTGGACTGTGGGAATTAGGCTATGGATAGCTCCTAACTCATTCTCAACTAAAGAGGATACCATGGCTTTATCTCAGAGATGAACACAATGACTTTTGGGACATATCTAGTAGAAGGTTGAGAGTGTCTTTGAACATACAAAGAATTTTGTCGAGTCAAAGATCAAAGTGGTTTCTGTCCTTATACTGAAGTTAAATTTGGGTAGAAGAGTGTGTATGGATATTGGGTAGCCAAGTCTGGCCATAGTGATTATTATACTACTGTCTTTTAGCTTTAAGCCCATACATCTGCACTGTGTTTTTTGACACTGAGGTTGAAATGATCTATCCTTTGACAGTTGGCCCCCATGGTGCTTTGCCAAAAAGAGGCACTAGAGAGAATCCTGAAGGCTGAATGAGTTAAAAAGGACTTGCTCTTTCCTGTTTGCATCCAAATCCAGTCAGGTGATAGCTCTTTATCCTGGCAGTGACAGTTGATCCCACAAGTAGCAGTTGATTGCAGTTTGCAATTTTTCCGTGTATTTAAAATCAGCCTCATTACATTCCTCTCAGGAAACCCAGAATCAGCCTGACTGTGCTTCATCCTCAGAAGTCTGAGTCCCAGCTCCACAGGCTCTCCTCCAAACCTCTGAGCTTTAATGATCCCTTCTGTTCGCCCAATCTCGGTTTTACAGCACAAAGTGTCCCCCTTTTGCCTTTTTAATTTTCTAATCGCCAGTTAGCAATTCTGTTTAATTTTCTTCTGTAAGATAACTGATGTAGTTTCTGTCTCCCCAAAGACCCCTGGCCTATTCAGTGGCAGCTGAAGATAAAGAAATATATGGCATCACTCAAGATATCTGCATTAAAGAATAAACAGGGGCTAAGAGACAAATTCTAGGGGACAGAGGACAATTTGCCTATGAGAGTAATCCGAGAGGTAAGAATTGAGCTAGTATAGCAAGAGTTCAAAAAGAGAGTCAAGGAGTCATCAATGGAGCCATGTGGCAGAACAGTCAACTAGGTTAAGAATAAAATTATTTTCTGGAAATCTACATCCTGATGACTCTATTTACAATAAAGGCAGGGTGGAGCTCTTCCGTTTGGAGGCTAAGCTTTAGAAATTCTTAGTCATTTGTGTTTGGTAGTCCTGGGTAGGGAGCACCAGATGGCCAGTGATAATGAAGACAGAGGCAGTAAGAAAGGCAATATTCACATGAGGTCAGCCCACCCAGGGAGTGCCTGATGGTAGGAACCATGTCCAGGGTTGTTCAGTATGTTATTTTGTTCTAAATTCATTGTATCTAAATTCATTATGCTTCATTGCATAGCAATATGAAGGGAATTTTAAAAAATGGGCCAAGATTCCCATTCCACACAAGTGTTTAGCATTCTTTCATGAGAAGAATGGATATCTATTTGACTCTCTCCATCCCAGAATGCCAAGGAGAATAAAAAGAGCTGTGGTTTTAATTAATCATCTCAACTCAAGTTTTGACAATGAAGTTGGTAGTTTAGACTCCTATAACATAGTGAAGCATACCTCGGCCGAATTGAAAAGCACTGAACCTCTGTACAGCAACATTTCCAGCTGCAAACTGTGGATAATCATTTTACCCTTTTGACAGATCATAACTGAGCCCCTTCAATGAAAGAATTTATTAATCTAAAGTGCAAAGTAAACTAATTGCCATTAGGTCTGACTGCTAATGATATATTTTACTGTATCATAAAGAAGTAATATAAAAAATGATTTTTTTTGCATTTTTTTTGTAAAGGATATAATTTTAATTTGTATTGCAGGCAATGTGATTAAAATTTTAACATATTTTCATATAACCAATAAGTTTTATGGATGATGTTTGTTTTAAAATGATTTCATTTTGGAGATTCAGATTTCCTTGGAGTTCAGTTGGATTCAAGTCCCTATCTCAATGATCAAACACCTAAACAATCTATCATTCCTAATTCTATAACTTATGAAACTGACATTTTGTGCCAAAACGTCCACATATGTTATTTCCATTAATCCTCATAACAGTGTGGCAAGAGAATAATTATTGGTTATATTTGTCCAAAGATAGACATTGGATTATAACTCAGTTTGACTCAAAAACTCTTGCACTTTCTATTATACAAGCTGCTTCCTTCTAATACATGACAGCTTCCCTTTGTGTTTGGGAGAATATAGGGAACTGGAAATGGGAAACTAATAGGGTACAGATGCTACAATACAGGCCCCAGAGGAGCTCAGAGACTTTATAAGGCTTCTGAGATAGTAGTAGAACTGACCCCAACCCAGATCTGCTGATTCCTGATACATCATACAGCTAGATCTGAACTTAGTCCAATATGTTCATAACCATGATCTGAATGCTACTGCCAAGTAATAAAGAGTTGCTGAGTGCTAATTTTACCCCAGCCTAGAGTCTAAAAAGCACCAATTTTTAATATGGGATTGAACAACACAATAGATACACTTGTATTGATATATATCAATAGAATTATATATATATATATACACACACACATATATATGAAAGGAAATATATATATATATATATATATATATATATGAAAAGAAAGCTTTGTCAGTTTGCATAAAGGTTCAGATGCAGTTAAAAATCATTTCTTTTATCATGATTTTTGTTAGAAGATCTAGAGAAATTCCATTATATATGTAACAAGAGGACTAAAAGCCCCCCTCCCTTCAGATGAAGCCCGGGAGAAGAAAAAGTCGCTAATAAAGAGATCCATCAGACTGTATAAATAATCATTTCAACTTCACCTTGTCTGTGTTGCCCTGGAGCTGAGTTTGTGGGTATTTGGGCTGGAGAGATTGAATTTCTCTGGCATTCAAATATGGGGGGGGGATATTTTTTAATTGCTTGTTTTTGCTGTCGTGGTTATTGACCTAAAAAGGGAGAAGAGAATGTGGATGTTGGGAGAGGCTGGACACCATATCAGAAAAGCCCAAGGCTTTTAAAAAGCAGGGTATCTACCTTTTCAATTTATTTGTTTGCATTTCTATATGTAAATCCCCTCCATCTCCCCAAACATTGTGGAAAACTTGATACACATACAAAGGCATGGAAATTTTGGAGAAAGGTAGATATGGAAATCTAGAAGAGAACTGTTCCTTTTTTCTTTTTAAAAATATTTGTGAGAAATAAAGAAAGAACAGTCATATCTGGACAGCTAAATAAAAGATGAGTGAGGAGAATGTAAGAACACCTGGAATTCACAGATATTTAAAAAAAAAAGTGTGACTCCACTCAACATCTGGGTTATATATATACATAGGTACTCAATTAATATTTTTGAGTCATCATAATATATTATATTTATTGAGCATGTATTATACTCTAGGCACTGTTCTAAGTACCCTGTACATATTAACTCATTAAATTTACACAATAACCCTTTAAAATAGGTGCTCTCATTCTCATAACTTTACAGATGAGGATATTGGGACTACAATATTAAGCAATTTAACCGAGGTTGTATAGTTCAAATAACTTATAGCTTATAAGTGGCAGAGCTAGGATTTGAACACTAGCTGTGTGGCTCAAATAAAAAGACAATTCAGAGAAATATGTGTCAACATATTTAAATAAATGATATTGCTTCATCTTCATAAAATATCCTTCAGGTAACAAATACTTAAAAGGAAAATTATAGCTATATACCATATACTTTTCAATCCTATGAACATAGCTTTTAGAAAATACTGACTTAACCTAACAGATTTATTGGGGGAGTAAAAGCAAATTCATATGTCCATTATTGACATGAGCAGACTCAAAGGAGCTGCACCTGCTGAGCCTGTGTAACAGTGGTAGAGGAATTAGTGTGAGATCCCTAAGGAGAAGATCAACCAGTGTTGGAACAGTAAGGGTTAATGCTCTTTCCAATGTGAGAATCTCTAACCATTTCGGAAGATCTGTATTCAGCTGTATTTAAAGGAATATTATTATATATTCTGTGTCTTGCCCACAAAATTTACAGAGTTGTATCTTTTTTATCATTGAGGGCCAAAATTCAGAGGAAAGAAAAAGTACGCAAGCCCACTGTGGGGTCTACGCTTCTTTGAGGGGGACTGAGACTCCAAATGCTCATTTTGTTGCCAAGGCAGTTGTCCTTTCTAAGTCATCCCTTGACAATCTGTGATTTGTGATCACTGACATAATCCATTAGTGTGAATTTAACACTGCATGCATGTATTTGGTTTCACATAAGGTCAACTGGGTGACTTTGGTGAACCAAATAAATGACATTTCATTGAGCAACATACCCCTGGGAGCATCAAACTGATTCTATGTCTACATTCCTCCCACTCCCAACACTTTCCTAAATTCTCATGGACACAGAAACTGCCTTTCATTTTACCATGGCTTGATAAAACCTTAGTATATCTTTCATTCACCTACTACTTTCTTTCAAGTAATTTTTGAAAACTACTTTACTATTACTATACAATTATAATTACAGGGTTCTTCTATATCTTGAATGATAGTTTGTCTCCATCCATTGATTAGTACTAGTTCTGTCCTTTGAAGCAGTCCGGATAGCATGGACTATTTCCTTTTTCACACAACAATCTTTTGAATGGCTGAAGTCATATATAGTATCACTCGCTCTGGTTTTTCTTTTCTGTAGGCTAAAATACACAGCTCTTTCAGCCACTTTTTTCTTTGACGCAATTTACTAGAACATAAGCCATCTTATTTAATTTATTCTGAACATTCGGTAATTCTTTGATGTTGTTCTTTTAGTGTAAAGTCCAGGAAAGCACACATACCTTCAGGCATGACCACCTGACTGATGTCACATGTGATAGGATTATTACCTCCCTTGAGATGGATATTATATGATTACTGACATAGTCACATAGCCTATAAGTTCATGATTTTTTTCACCTTTTTTTTTTTAACAAGCTAATCACATTATTATTATTGAGATTTGTGTTCACAAAAACTCTGGATCTTGTATATGAGAGCTTTTTACGAGAAAGTCAACTCTCATTATTTGTGAACATTTAAAAAATGTAGAGAATGGATTTAATATGGGTTCTTTCTTAAATCCCATTGGTCAATTTTAATCTATTGTTCTGGATTGAGGCAGCATCAGAAGATTGTGAAAAGCAATTTGGTGAGATAATTCCAGCCCAGCAAGAGGGATGAAATGTCTTGAAATTTCATGAAAATTGTGGGTATCCATCAAAGACAGCAAAAAGACTTCATCTTAGGATTTAGAACCCTCCCCCATCCCATTTGCTCTCTACCAAGATTAAAACCAAGTAATCACAGGACTCTCAGGGGAGATAGAATTTG
Organism: Mirounga leonina; assembly: GCF_011800145.1. Lineage (NCBI taxonomy): Eukaryota > Metazoa > Chordata > Mammalia > Carnivora > Phocidae > Mirounga > Mirounga leonina. Next base: position 72,731,677 of record NW_023270377.1, on the reverse strand, counting down.
GAGGCTGGGTACTATCAAATTAGAGTAAAGGACAAAGCCTATATAATCTCAACAGTTTCAGAAAATGAATTTGACAAAATCTAACACTCTTACATGATGAAAACACATTTGGTAGACTAGAAATAGAGGGAAACTTCCTCAACTCCATAAAGGGCATCTACAGAAAACCAATAGCTAACATTATACTTAATGCTGAAAGACTGAATCTTTCTCCTTAAGATCAGGAATAAGATAAGGATATCTGATCTCCCCACTTTTATTCATTATTGTGCTGGAAGTTCTGGCCAGTGCAATTGAGCAAGAAAAATAAATAAAAGGTGTCCAAATTGGAAAGGAAATAAAATTATCTCTATTTGCAGGTGACATGAACTCGTATATAGAAAATCCTAAAGAATCCACAGGAAAGCTGTTATAGCTATACCTGAATTCAGCAACCTGGCAGGATATAAAAATCAATATACAAAAATCAGTTGTATTTGTATACACTGGCAATGAACAATCTGAAAATGAAATCATTCCATTTGCAATAGCATCAAAAATAAATTCTCAGGAATAAATTTAACAACAACAACAAAAAAAGTGCATGACTTGAACACACCAAAAACTACAAAACATCATTCAAAGAAATTAAAAGGGACTTACAATATACAAAGACCCCTATATTCATGGACTGGAAGCTTTAAGATAGCAATATTCTCAAATTGAGCTACAAATACAATGCCTCCCCTATCTAAGTCTCAGTTGCCTTTTTTTTCTTTTGAAGAAATTGACAAGTGGATTCTAAAAATGATATAGGAATGCAAGACACTCATACTAGTCAAAACAATCTTAAAAAAGAACAGAGTTGCAGGATTCACATTTTCCAATTTTAAAACTTACCACAATCCTACAGAAATCAAGATTGCATGATATTGGCCTAAGGATAGATGTATAAGCCAATTGAATAAGTGTGAGAGTAGAAACAAACCCATGTATCTAGAGTTAATTGATTTCTGACAATGACACCAAGACAATTCAATGGAACAAGAAAAATCTTCTCAACAAATGGTACTGGGAAAACTCAATAGCCACATGAAAAAGAATGGAGTTGAATCACACACCAAAAATAAGATTAATTCAAAATGGATTAAAGACCTAAATTTAAGTGAACTTATAAATTCAAAGAGCCTATGAAATTCTTAAAAGAAAATGTAGGTGCGGGGTGCCTGGGTGGCTCAGTCAGTTAAGCGTCCAACTCTTGATTTCGGTTCAGATCATGATCTCAGGGTTGTGAGACTGAGCTCTGCACTGGGCATGGAGTCTGCTTAAGATTCTCTCTCTCCTGGGGCGCCTGGGTGGCTCAGTTGGTTAGGCGACTGCCTTCGGCTCAGGTCATGGTCCTGGAGTCCCGGGATCGAGTCCCGCATCGGGCTCCCTGCTCAGCAGGGAGTCTGCTTCTCCCTCTGACCCTCCTCCCTCTCATGCTCTCTGTATCTCATTCTCTCTGTCTCAAATAAATAAATACAATCTTTAAAAAAAAAAAAAGATTCTCTCTCTCCCTCTCTAAAAAATAATAACAAAAAAGAAAATGTAGGTGCAAATCTTTATGACATTGAAATAGGCATTAGTTTCTTAGCTATCACACTAATAGCACAAGCAATGAAAGATACACTAAGTTAAACTGGATTTCACCAAATCAAGCCCTTTTGTGCTTCAAAGACACTATCAACAAAGAAGATAACCCACAAAATGAGAGAAGATATTTGTCAATCATATATATTATAAGGATCTTATACGTAGAATATATAAAGAACTCTTACCACTAATGTTTTAATATTTGTATATGTTGCAAGATGATGAAGATCTGTACATTTTGGTGCCCATACTTTGTAAATGTGTGTAAAGAAGCTGGAATAAAGAAGAGTAAATTTAACCCAAATTCCATAAAAGAAAAAAAAATAAAAATAATAACAAAAACAACAAAGTAGAACATAGAAGAGTACAGAAAATTAACTAAACTCAAAGTTGTTTCTTTGAAAAAGTTACTAAAATTGATTATACTTAGATAAACCTAATTAAGAGAAATCCACCAATGTCAGAAGTGAAAAAAAGAGAATATTACTATAGGTCCTACAGACATTAAAATAATAAAGGTGATATTTTGAATATCTTTATGTCAAATTAAATAATTATGATGAGATGGGAAATTTCTTATAAAGCATTAATTTTAAAAATTGACACAGTAGAAATAGAAAATCAGAATAGCTATATACCTGGGGCACCTGGATGGCTCAGTCGTTAAGCATCTGCCTTCGGCTCAGGTCATGATCCCAGGGTCCTGGGATAGAGCCCCACATTGGGCTGCCTGCTCCGCGGGAAGCCTGCTTCTCCTCCGACTCCCCCTGCTGTGTTCCCTCTCTCACTGTGTCTCTCTGTCAAATAAATAAATAAAATCTTAAAAAAAAAAAAAAAGAATAGCTATGTATCTATTGAAAAATTTGAATTAAAAAAAAATCCGGGCATCTGGGTAGCTCAGTCAGTTGTCTGCCTTTGGCTCAGGTCATGATCCCAGGGTTCTGGAATCAAGCCCCGAGTCAGACTCCCTGCTCAACGGGAGCCTGCTTCTCCTTCTCCCTCTGCCCTTCTCTCCTGCTCCCCTCCACCCCCAGCCCCCGCTCATTCTCACTTGCTCTCTCTCTCATGCTCTCTGTCTCTCAAATATACAAATAAATAAAATCTTAAAAAAACCCCAAAAATTCCTGCATAAAGAAATTCCAGAGCAAGATGACTTTACAGGTAAATTCTATCTAAACTTTAAAGAAGGATTTATAATGATGTTTCACAAACTCTTTCAGAAAATAGAGAAAAAAAATGAATGCTTCCTTTATTTTATGAAATCAGCACCACCCTAACACCAAAACCTACAAGACAATACCAGATAATTAGTTACCAATATTCCTCATGGACATAGATACAAAATTCCTCAACAAAACATTAGCAAATTCAGTTCAGCAATATATAAAAAGAAAAGAACGCACCATGACCATATAAGTTTATCCCATAAATTCAAAATTGGTGTGATATTTCATAATCATTCAAAACAATAAAATCATGTCATTAGATGCAGAAAAAGCATTTAATAGTGTCCTAATAATAAAATACTCTTAGGAAATGAGAAATAGAAAACAACTTTCTCAATCCAATAGGCATCTATTAAAACCTACAAATAAACCATCATATTTAATGTTGAAAGATTGAATGCTTTACTCCTAAGATTAGGAACAGAGCAAGAATGTCGCTTTTACTCTTTCTATTCAATATGTACTGGAGGTCCAGTACAATAATACTAAAAAAAGAGAAAAAAAGCTTAAACCTTGGAAAGGCAAAATCTGTCTCTATTTGCAGATGACATGATTGTCTATATAGGAAATCCTAAGTAATCTACAAAAAACTATTAGAAATAATCAGATAATAAAAGAAATGTATCATATGACTTCACTGATTCGAGGAATTCTTAGTCTCAGGAAACAAACTGAGGGTTGCTGGAGTGGTGGGGGGTGGGAGGGATGGGGTGGCTGGGTGATAGACATTGGGGAGGGTATGTGTTATAGTGAGCACTGTGAATTATGTAAGACTGTTGAATCACAGACCTGTACCTCTGAAACAAATAATACATTATATGTTAAAAAAAAAAAAAAAAGAAGAAGAAGAAGATAGCAGGAAGGGAAAAATGAAGGGGGGGAAATCGGAGGGGGAGACGAACCATGAGGGACTATGGACTCTGAGAAACAAACTGAGGGTTCTACAGGGGAGGGGAGTGGAGGGATGTGTTAGCCTGGTGATGGGTATTAAAGAGGGCATGTACTGAATGGAGCACTAGGTGTTATACGCAAACAATGAATCATGGAACACTACATCAAAAACTAATGATGTAATGTATGGTGATTAACATAACATAATAAAAAAATTAAAAAAAAACAACTATGAGGGGCGCCTGGGTGGCTCAGTCGTTAAGCGTCTGCCTTCGGCGCAGGTCATGATCCCAAAGTCCTGGGATCGAGCCCCACATCAGTCTCCCTGCTCCGCGGGAAGCCTGCTTCTCCCTCTCCCACTCTCCCTGCTTGTGTTCCCTCTCTGGCTGTCTTTCTCTCTGTCAAATAAATAAAACCTTTAAAAAAATAAAAAAATAAAAAAAATAAACTATGATGTCCAAAATGAAAAAAAAGAAATAATCAGTGAATTTATTAAGATCACAAAATATAGCATCAATATACAAAATTCAGTTGTATATATCTAACAGCAAACAACTGGAAAATGAAATTTAAAAAAATTAAAAAAACAGGAAAACAGCATCAAAAACATAGAATACTTAGGAATAAGTTTAAAAATGTGTAGGAAGATTCCATGTTGTTAAGAGGTCCATTCTTCCCAAAATAGCTTATAGATTCAACACAGTCTTAATCATAAACTCAGTAAGCCCTTTGTAGAATTTACTGTAAGTTTTATATGGAAATGCAAAAATTGTAACAATATTGAGAACAATAGAGAACAATAGTTAAAAAAAGAACAAATTTGGAGGGCTTTTAAAACCTATTTGCAAGGCTTAAATGACTGAAATCAGTGAAATAGAATAGAAAACAGAAAAACTGTAGAGAAAAGTAATAAAGCAATGGTAATCATGTTAGTGTGGTATTGGTGTAAAGGTAGATATATGGATAACTAGAAATTCTAAAAATTCACCCACACATCTGTGGTCAAGTCATTTTCAGCAAGGTGCCAACCTAATTCAACAGGTGAAATTATAGAATTTTCAACAAATGGTGTGGGAACGACTGCATATTCAAGTGGAAAAAATGAATCATGACTTCTACCTCATTTCATAAATATGCAAAAATATTAATCAAAAAAAGATAATAGATCAAAAGACAACATTAGTAAGATGAAAAGTCATGCTTCAGATTGAGAGGCAATTTATATATATGTATGTATGTATCTGACAACATACTTATATGCAGACCATAAAGAGAACTCACACACCTTAGTAATAGGAAGAGCTACTACTTCTCCCACTTTCCTGAAACGGACAAATGATTTAAAGGGGAAAATTTTAATGTTCAAATGGCCTATAGGCACATTAAATAATCTTCAACATTATTAGTCATCAGGGCAATTCAGAGTAGAACCACAGTATGGTTCCATTTTATACTTAATAGAATGGCTTAAATTAAAAAATATAGTCAATAGCTGGAACTTTCAAAAATTGCTGGTGAGAGTATAAAATGGTACAAATACTGAAGAAAACATTGTGACAATTTCTTTTTTTTTTTTCAAGACTTTATTTATTCATGACAGACAGAGGGAGAGAGAGGCAGAGACAGAGAAGCAGGCTCCCCACTGAGCAGGGAGCCCCATGTGGGACTCGATCCCAGGACCCCAGGAACATGACCTGAGCCGAAGGCAGACGCTTAATTGACTGAGCCACCCAGATGCCCCCATTTTGACAATTTCTTATAAAACTAAATATACATTCTCACACGACTTAACAGTTCATCTCCTAGGTAAAAAAATTTTAAAAATAATAATAATAACAGAAAGACTTGTACACAAATATTCACAGCAGCTTTCTTCATAATGGCTAAAATCCAGTAATAACTCAAATTTCCCTTGGTGAATAGATAAGAAAAATCTGTACTCATATAATACGATATTACTCAGCAATAAAAATGAATAATACACCGATACACACAACCACTTGAGCAAAAAATTAAGACATGAAAACGTGTACCCTTGTGGCTCCATTTATATTGAGTTTTAGAAGAAGCAAAACTAATCTACAGTTATAGAAATAAGAGCAGTGGTTGCCTGGGGTAGTGGCCTGGAGGAGACTGACCACATAGGAGTGGGGTGATAGAAATGGTCTATATTGTGATGGACATACGGGTTACACTAGTTGTAAGGTGTACACATCTGGCAAAGCTCAATGAATTGTATACTTCAATTCAGCATATTTAATTATATATGCATTATTCTCAACAAAATTGGTAAAAAGCCTAAAGCTATGAAAACAAAACCATCTTTATACATTTAATTGTCTGACATGATTTCCAAAAAAGTTGATAAAATCACAGAAGTGATGAAAGCCAAGGCCATTTTTAATTATACCTGAAATATCATCAAGATAAACAAGACTGGTCCTGAAATCCATTCAGAAAATGGAGGATCTTTGCCCGTATCCCTAATGCTACCACTGCTGCAAGTAAATCATTAGTGTTTTCATTTACCAAACATTTCATGGAGTGCCTACTTTATATGGAATACTATGCTGGGTGCTGAGCTTAGTCCTCAAAGAATTCGCATCCTAGCTGGGAAGACATATGTGGACAGACAATGTTACAAAAGTTAAAACAATGGTATGGCAGTGTGGCCAAAGTGCTGTTGGAGCCTAAGAGATAAAACAATTAACTCTCCACGAAGATGACAGCAGAGGCTTCCCAAAGCAACATGGCACCAAGATCTTGAAGATGAGGGGGAGCTTTCTAGGTAAGAAAGAATGAAAGACATCAGGGGCCTGTTGGGGAGTAGAGCGTGTGCAAGATATTGGGTCTGAGGAAGCCATGATGTGTTGCAGAAACAGAAAAGTTCCAGGTGGTTGGGGCATGGGATATACAGAAAGTGGTAGGAAATTGGGAAAGAGGAAGGAGAAGCCTCCTATGAAGGACCTTGTAAGTCACTCTTGTAAGCACATCAAATACATAAATACACCTCGAACTCTGTGGAAAAGCACTGTTGTGAATTATTCTTCCATTATTTACTTGATTGTTAGGTACTTCTGCTTCCTTGACTCTGTTTGTACATCTTAGCAACACTGTGTGAAATCATCCCCAGGAAACTATTTTTAGTTTTTAGATATAAGGATAAAGTAATATAAGATTGCAAGTTATTTTAAGATATTTAGACAAGTGAAATACAGAAACTAAAAATATTACCGTGACTCGCTCTCCTCTTTATGTCGTTAAAATATACACTCCGTGGAAAGCTATGTGCAAACATTGTAGTTGATCTATAGTATTGCTATTATCATGACACTATTCCGTACTTTTGTACTCCAGTTATCTTCTTGTCAAGAATCTCTAATACCTTTACAAATGAGTAAATACAATTTCCTCCAATTTTTCATATATATAATTGAGATAACATGAAGTAGAGGAACAGCGTTGATGCAAGACAGGAAGGCTTTGGAATAATTCAGAAGAGACCACACAAACGGAACAGAATTTATCTGAGCCTGTTCTAACCTTTGGATCATATCCCTCCCAGAGGAGATAAAGAAATCCGTCTGCCAGTGCACGCTCAAAATACTGACTACACTCTCCAATAACTGTTGAGTTCGAAATTATTTCCAGTATGTGGTCTATACAGCAAGAGCATTTAAGTCAGGTGCAGTGAGCAGAGGCCAGACCTTTCAACACCTTTCAAAGTTTTTTTTTTTTTTTTTAATGGTATAAATTCTAAAAGACTCTAACATTTTTCCTTTTATCAGTTACCATATTAGGTACTTAATCCAGAACTGTTGCCCACTCTCTTTTCATGCCTTTATAGTCCATATAAAACCTCACAATAAACTGCTGGGTGACTTAAAATACTATTTAAATAGAAGCACTTTAGAAGGCCTTATTAGGAGCTGAGTGGGGTCTTTGAGGGAAGGTTTCCCCACCCGAAGCCAAAGACATCTATTTAACTGCTGTGGTCTCTAGGCCGTGCATATTGACTGATTTACTGTCACAGATAACCCAGCGCTTGGCCGGAAGCCATTTCAGTTTAAGGGCATGCGGTTTGGCAGGCAGCATTGCTTGCAATAATGTAATAAAACAGAAAGAAATCCATACCTGGTTGTGAAAGGAAAGAATCTATCTATTTTGCCAGAGGCAGGTGAACTGGGTCTGTGTGATTTAGTGGTGGGTCAGAGCAGAGCCATATAAAATAACCCACCAGGACTTGTATTTCTGAAAATGACCAGCATGCTTCAGAGTTCCTGAATTCTGTGCACTTACTGGAAGGGGTGGGGGACAGTTAGTAGTTTTACTTGTCTTTTCAGACCCTTGGCTTATGAAGGTGCTATTATTATTTATGGTTGTTCTGATCAAGGTTCTTTGGGTTGCAATGATCAGAATGCCATGTAAACTCAAATCACATAAAATCAGAGGCTAGGAGAAGAAGTAGAGGTAGGCTTTAGAAAATATGGAACTGAGATGGAGAGGCTGCTTCTCCTGGAGAATTGGGTCCATTCTTCTCTTTAACACACGGGCTTCCTCTGCATGCACAGAACCCCAAAACACTGCATCGCTCACTTTATCTTTTGTCTTGTGTTGCCACGGCTTTATGTTACGAGCCCATTGCTAACTAGTTGAATTTTTCAGAGTCTAATTTCCAAATTCCCAGGAAATGTGACTGGACCAGCTCATCTATGTTTTGGTCAAGATCTCTGCACTAGGTGATATTCTAGGTCTCTTGTCAGTCTACGAACTGGTACCACAAGGGGTGGTTTGAGTAGAGACCTTCATTATATAGTCTACTGCTCATTCAGCTTGGACTATAGACAGGAAAGATAATAGTAGGCATGTTTAGGCTTTAACAAGGGTTACTTTAACAAGTAGGCTTTAACAAGGGCTTCTGATTTTATTACAGCTGGATATGTCTCTCACTGAAAAATATTGAGTGCCTCCAATAGACCACTACGCTAAGCACTATGCTAACTTCTAGAGATGTGACTGTCTGCAAGATGGAAAATCTCTGTTCTTCCCTGATCTGCCCTGGCCATGTCACCCCCTAATATCCCTCAGTTCCCTTCAGACAAGTTTATTGAATGTGTCCTTTATTTGGGCTCTGTGGTATCACCTCTGAGTCTTTGTAATGCCAGTCTGAATCTTAAAGATCCTTCCTTATTACACACAAAGCCCTTCCATTATTCCAAAAGCTGTGTAAAGACAACTTTTTTGACACATCTCTTCACTTCCACTCTATACCAAACCACCCGAGTTTCCCTCCATTCCCTCACTTTGCCCTTCTGGTGTCTGTCACCTCTATATATCCCTCCTTCAGTGGTCACCTCTTTCCCCGTCCCATCCCGGGGCATGGCCATGAGCTAATTAGGAGATGGTTAGTTGAAAAAGCTGAGGCCATACAGCCCTATATAAATGTACATTTGGCTTAATTTTTATGACCGAGACTCGAAGAAGGAGGCTCTATTATTTACAAATCTGCTTTTGTAGTGCAGAGGCCATGAAAAGGCATTCCGCATCCCTCAAGAAACTGCCTAAATAAACATGATCCTCAGGTGATTCACCAAGCTGGTAACAATCCAGGTACACTATTGTTTCTTCCAGGAGGTACGGCCGCAAGCCGAGTGAATAGCCCACTAGAGAAAACTTGTCACTTGCCCTGATTCATCAACACTTTTTCCAGCAATCACAGTACCTGTGCCTTCTGTATTTAGCACTTTCCAAAAAAAAAAAAAAAAAAAAAAAGGAAGAAGAAGAAGAAGAAAAAAAAAAAGCTCTTTGCGACTGCCATACAAATCAGGGGCACTGACAAGGTCACACAGAAGGGAATTTCAGGACTCTGAGAAGATGTTCTCCTGCATGGCAGTGAGCAATAACAGCATTCTACACAAGTTCTCCTGCATCCCAGGCTGCTCCGCCCCAGCCTGGAGCGGCTTCGGGTCCGTTGGGAGATGGGTATTATGCCTAGGTTAATTTGCTGATTAATCTCTAGTCAGTGGTTTGTGCTTTCCCCAGATGGCCAATTAAAATTTACAACTGGCAGAACAGTGTCCTGTTGGCAGGCTGCTGAGGGGGCCAGAGCCAGAGGCAGTGACAGAAGGCATGGGCCCAGTTTTGCCTGCTTTTCCCCTCCCCTTTTCTTTATTTCTCTCTCTTGCTCTTTTTAAAGCTGCTGGATTTATTCAGAGGAAAGCGTAAGCCGGGCTTATGCGGTAAGTGTGAGATGTGTGGTGTAGTTTACAACTCTGCTGCTATTTACTTTCCAACACTCTCAGGGCTGCTCCTGTGTTCCCGGCATCAACGGTTTTACCCACAGCAAATATAGCTGACGAAATCAGCCAGGGGGCACAACTGATTTAACAGCTTCTGAAATGTAATAGCCTTTTTTTTTTTTTTTTTCCTGATTTGCAGTCCCCATGGATTGATGGTCTAATATCATTCACTTCCTCACAAATATATAAAACATTTACAGTTGTTTGCGTAAATCAAAGGCAAAGTGCTATGTGTGAAGCTGATAATAAGTAATGCTGTGATATATATAAAAGATAACATACTTTTACAGCAACAGCCCCCGATATTAACTGTTACTTTTTGCTTAGCATTCTATACAAATGGCATTGTATACACGTCTGAATAAAAGACAGCAAGGAATTTAATTAAAGAAATGCAATTTGTTATCATTCTTTATTTTATAGTGAAATATTTACCATATGTTTCAAGTATGCGTGAGTCATCCGGACTGGAAATTCTGAAGGAAATTGTTAATCAAGGACCATTGATCCTTAAATAAGCCAAACGTGGTAATGATGTATGATATTATGACAGTTTGCTACTTGCAGTAACTGTTGATTACCGTTGGCAAAAATATAAAATAAAATATGTTCTTTGAGGTGGAAAATATTTTTTTTAAGGTGAATATTGCATTATCGATGGGGAAAAGAATTTAGGGAACTCAGGTGTAAGTCTCCATTATGTTAGCTAAATGGGAAGGGAGGAGACACTGTGTAAAATTACCTTTGTGTAAAATACATAGAACTTTGGATTTTTTTTTTAAAGATTTATTTATTTGAGAGAGAGAATGAGTGAGAGAGAGAGAGAGCAAGCATGAGCTGAGAGAGGGGGAAGGAGAAACAGGCTTCCTGCTGAGCAGGGAGCCTGATGTGAAGCTCGATCCCAGGACCCCAGGACCATGACCCGAGCTGAAGGCAGACACCCGACTGACTGAGCCACCCAGGTGCCCCGGATTTTGTTTTTTTTTGAATAGGGTATGTCACAGAACTTCGACACCAGACATCGATAAATCTCAATTAGACTCTCAGATCAGACTTTAAGTCCACAGGTGGGATTTTTTTTTTAAGATTTTATTTATTTATTTGAGAGAGAGAATGAGATAGAGAGAACATGAGAGGGGGGAGGGTCAGAGGGAGAAGCAGACTCCCTGCTGAGCAGGGAGCCTGATGCGGGACTCAATCCCGGGACTCCAGGATCATGACCTGAGCCAAAGGCAGTCACCCAACCAACTGAGCCACCCAGGCGCCCCCACGGGTGGGATTTTTTTAGTTATTTTCACTACTCTAGGGACTGCAGCTGCAAATAAATAATTGTCAAACTTACTTTTATGAAGAAAAAGTTGAAAATAATTAGAGATATAGTAAATTCCTTATGAGCAGTGACTGTACTTGTTAAGTTTGCCCTGAGCACCAAGAACACTATCTGGCACTTGGTGAGCACACGGGAAAGGCTTGGATACTACCCAAGTTTCCCCAACAAATAGGAAAGACTCAGTTTCTCCCCCTGCAAGACTCTCCATGTGAAGCTCCATTTAAATGTAAGGTCTCAGAATATTTTTCAGAAAGAGATTTCTCATGTGTTATGGCCTGGAATTGTTCTTGTCTAAGAGGTATTAGGACAGGCATCATGCATCCTTCCCCTTTTTTCTTCCCCCACCATGCCAGCACCAGTGTATCTGCTCAATAAATGGATGCTAAATTGATTTCAAGGGGCTTCTTGGATTGCTGCTTTACTTTATAGAAATGACTCAATTCCACTGATGAACCTTCCATGTTATGAAGCCAGACCTCGACCAGGCAGGATTTCAGTTCAACTTATAAGGTGAGTGTAGGCCAAAAGAATTGTAAATGGGATAGCTACAGACAAAATAAAATTGCAGAAGTAATATTTCTTTGTTTTATATTAAGTTTTTTATCTAATCACATAGACTACAAATTTTCTTTGGGGTAAATATTTTATCCATAAAACAAACCACTTTTACGTAATATATGTGTTGCTCTGAGGTATTTGGCAATAATTGAATTGTATGCCTTCTTAGTTGATTAAGAAGTCTGTGTCTAGCTAGTGTTGATGCCCTGACTCACTGTATGGATAAAACTCAGATGAGACGCTTTATAGTGCCCCAGCTTGGAAATACTAAACAGTGAATCATGGTGTCTTGATGGGAGGACTGCAAATAATTCCACACATATTTATTAAGTACATACTAGATTTAAGGTACGGTGTTAGATACTACTGGCCTTTAGATATAGTTCCAAATATCAAGAAGTTTTTAGTTTGTGAACCAAAGTAATAGTAAAACAAGCGTAATACGATCACTGCCAAATACAGACCAAAAGGACCCTTGTAGAACACTTACTAGAAAGTAACTGATTTCGTCTGGTCAGATTGGGAAAGAAATCTTGGGGGAGGTGAGGCTTAAGGAATAAGGATTTTGATAGGGAAGGGAGAGAAAAGGCAGGCATTCCAGAAAGAAGAAATTGCTGGATCAAAGGCATAAAGGTGGAAAAATATTAATTTAGCTCAGGAAGTAGAAACTGATGGAAAGGGTGATAAGGAGGTTTGGATGTGTGGATATGGGCACAAAATGAGGCTGCAAAGGTCAGTTGGTAAATTTGAGGTGTAGAAATTTGAAGGAAGTTTATGATCAATTCAGAATCTTCAAATATGTTGGGCGGGGAAGAAATTCTGGTTGTATCTGCATTTAACAATGGATAAGAAGCGGGAGTCTGGCAGTTGGGATTATTGCAATGACATAAACAAGAGGTATGGGGGCAGGAATGAAGAGGACGATAAATGACAGAGCTATTTCTGATGCAGAACTGATAAAATAGGATGGCAATCAGGACATTGAAGATGAAGGAGTGGGTAAAGTCAGAGATGATTTCAAGTTTCTAGGCTAGAAGCTAGATGTTCTTACAGGGAAAGAGAAGACAACATGAACATAAAAATTATGTTTATAGAGGAAGAGAGTCCACTGAATTTTGGATTTATTCAGTGAGGAGGTTTGACAAGGTATCATTTTTACTCTATCCAGCAAATTGTGGGAAATACGAGTCTACATTGAAAATAAGTCATAGATTGGAGATCTGTGGATTGGCTGGTCACCTGAGGAGTGTGTTAGTCAAAGTCCTAGAAATGGGTAAGATTGTCACTAGTCAGCTGATAGACACAACAGCATTATTATGATGATTATTAAAATATTGAATTGCTTCTGCATTGGTTGGTAAATATAAGTGCCCCAACCTCCTGAATGTACCCTAGCTGTCCTACCCCCGTTGTAGCGGCCCTTGGGACTATTGTGGCGTAATAGCAATTAAAATGTTAACATCTATGCAGCATAAGGCTCCAGGGCCCTGCTACATTCTGTGGCTCTACCTGTTCCAATTGGTCGGTGTGCTTGCCATTACTTTCCATTGTTAAGTAATATAACCCTCACTCTTACCCACCGAAGGACTGCAGAGCAAGAAACGAAACAAGCTAAGGAGTGTGCTGGATGATATGACAGGTAGGAGAAAGTGCTTACAAGGGACATTAAGGTTCTTCTCCTGTGCTTCCCATATGCTTTCAGCTAGTTGCTATGGCGGAGCACGTGATGAGACAAATTGGAAAGAGTGTATCATCAGGTCTTAAATGTGTGGTGGTACGGACAATTAAATAATAAGATGGTATACACAAAGATCCTCCATATAAATTTCTAATTCCGTTTTCTCAGATTTTAAAGGACACATAATTTGGCAATATGCATTTATGTTAGACAAATGGGTTGTGCATCAGAATGGTATTATCCACGAAGGTACAAAGTTTTATTCTCCATAATCCTGAAGAACCGAGTTTATGCAATCCTCTGAACTGAAGGAAATTGAATTTCACTGGAATTACAACATCCATTGTTATACACAACGTTTGTCTACATTTTCTTTTTATCGATTGCACCTACATTTGAGAAACTTAGAGAGCCATGATCTAGAAAAATGCAAAACAGAGTGAGAACATTGAGTCCATACCAGAAACAGTAGTTTTGACTACTATTTCATGAATGTATTACTTACAAGCTTCAGATATACTTGTGACTTTTGTGCAATTTGCAAATTCTTGGATCTCAGGCATTTCTCTGATTTTTCTTTCTGTTAAGAAGAGTGGAAAGTAACAGATCATTCTAAGGCAAGATGGTTTGAGTTTTCCAGTTGAAAGGTCATGTAGCAAAATCAGTGTCCTAGCTGTAATCTTATGGCTTTCCCAGCATGAGAGAAATTTAAGTACTCAGGATATTGTAATTACAAATACTGATCCCATGTTTCAATAATGATCTTAGAAGAGAGTTAGGAAACTGTGTCTTTTTCCTTCATCCCAAGAAAAAAAACTACATACTAATTATTTGCTATTAAATTTATATTATATAATTTTAATAAACATTTTAATTTGGTTTGACAATTAATTGCCCAACAAATGCAATCTTTTCCTTTCGTGATCTACTTTCAGAGAGACCGATTTCAAAGACACATTTCTAAGTTATTAACCCGTGAATTACATAAACCCTTAAGTAAATAATGAAAATGTAAATATTGGATCTATGACCCGATAAGCAGTAGGTCAGAGTACTGCTAGGTATTACAAGGTGTACTCAGCTCATTATCACTGTTTTCATTCTTTCATTCTTTTAATTGTACATGCCTATTAATTGTACACTTAAGTAATGCAGAGTGGGGTGAAACCATAGCCACTTTTTGCATACATTTATGTATGATTATTTAATTGAAGGTCAAATCAACCCTTGTCTGTTCTGTGGTGATCCACAATATCTTCTAGGAAGGAGGATGTAGTCCTTTTCAAAACTGCCAGGTCAGTAGCAAGCAACATATACCTACCCCTCACTACTTCTGGTAATCAATAATTCAGGCTCCTATCCACAACAGGCATGGACTTAGTAAGATGTCTGATGCATTTGATGAGATTTTTAGACGGAAATATTTTTATTTTCTATATTTTATATAAATATACATGTGCGCATATTTTTTTATATTTCTACGTATAAAAGTGTTTTTTATATTTTTATTTTACCATAATGAGAAAATCAAAGTGAAACAGGAAACTCCTGGGCCAAACACAAATGAAAATACACCCTTCTATTGTGCTTCATTCCCTTAGTCTAAGATATTTAAAAATAAGATGTGGAAACACAGATAATGTATTTACGATTAAGAGTATCAATTCATTATTCAGAAATTTAAGCGACATGAAGTTTAAGGTGAAGAAAAAGCAACTCACCAGCATTCTCATGCCAGGTGCTTAAACTCTGCACTTGCTGATGCTGCAGTGCTGAGTGTCAGCTTCATAAGCAGAAGGGGCAGGTTGAAATAGGATCCTTTAAATTAAATAACTATATATGCATTTGATTATGATTCATTTTATTTATCACTTATGTATGGTTTTATTCATTTATTCATTCATTAAGACTAGAATACACACAGCAGTGGATAAAACAGACACACGCCTATTTTCTTGGAGTTTGCATCTTAGTGGGAGGAGACAGACAACTAAACAAATACAATAAATATGTAGTAAGTATGATGGTAATTCATGCCGTGGAGAAACAGAAGGCAGGAAAGTAGGTTAGGGAATGCTCTGGAAGGGCAATGCAACTGTAAACAGGAATATCAGGGAATGCCTTGTTAGGAAGGTGACACACGTGTACGTACTTGAGGGAGGTGGAGAGCAATCCTTATGGGGAGGTCAGAGAACTCCAGCTGAGGGGCAAGTTCAAGGAGAGAGAGGAAGTCAGCATTGCCTGCCAGAGAGTGAGGAAGGAGGAAAGAAATGTGGATTGAGTGATCAGAGGAAATTGTATAGGGCATTGTAGACCATTGTAAGGTGCATTTTTGTTGCTGTTTCGTTCAGTGGGATTGTTTTTGGATTTTTGAGTTTACATGGCGATGGGATTAGAGGTTGTGAGCAGGGAAGCAACAAGGAGACAAGGGTAGAAGCAGGGTCATCTACTAGGAGACTACTTACAGATCCTAGCCAGAAGGCTATACTGGTTTGATGGTAGTAGTAAAAGGAGAAGAAAGTGGTTGGATAGTGATCTACTTCGAAGGTAGAGCCAGCAGCGTGCGCTGACCAATTGAATGTGGGGACAAGAGAACGAAGGGAGCCAAAGCTGATTTCAACGTTAGGATTCTGAGTAACCGTCAGGAGAGTCACTATTTTCATACATGGGGAGAGACTGCAAGAGAAGCATAACTGGGACAGAAAGGAAAATAGGATTTGAATATGTTTAAGTCTCAGGTTCTTGAGATGTTAAGTAGGTGCTAAGCTCTCTGAATCTGGAAGTCAGGAGGGAGAGGTGTGGACTAGGACATCTGCTGGGAAGTAGTGAACCCACAAGTGCAATTAAAACAAAGAGACTGAGTGAGTTTCACCCTTGAAGTGAGTGTAAATCAAAGAGATAGGTCTGAGGGCTGACTTCTGGGGCTTCCAATGCATAAGAACTGGGTGGAAAATGAGGAAAAACCAGCCGAAGAAATTGAAAAGTAATGACTAGTGAAATGTGAGTAAAATCAAGAGACTGGGGTATCCTGAAAATTAAGCAAGGCAAGTGTTTTCAGGATGAAGGTATAAACATTCTTGTTGAATACTGTAGATGTGTCAAGCATGGAATGAAAATTAGCCATTGGACTTAGCACTTACGCATGCCCTTGCAATCACGGGTTGCAGTAGAAGGATCAGTTTTATCTGATGTCATATAAGAACAAAGGCAGTACCAGGGCACCTGGGTAGCTCAGTTGGTTAGGCATCTGCCTTCGGCTCAGGTCCTAGGATCCAGGCCCACATCAGTCTCCCTGCTCAGCGGGGAGCCTGCTTCTCCCTCTGCCTGCTGCTTTGGCTCTCTCTCGCTCTCTCTGTCAAATAAATAAATAAAATCTTTAAAAGCAACAGCAACAAACAACAACAAAGGCAATTCCCAGCTTGCTCAGCAAACTTTCCTTTCTATCCAGGACATGAAGATCAGAATGATTGACTGCTAAGAACCTGGGGAATGTTTTCACCTTCAGAATAAAGACAAAGAGAGTCCTCCACATAGGACCACCATACAAAGACAAACTGAAGGTTTACAGTTTTCTATAAGCAATTTGAAATGAAATATCACTTTTTCAATGGTTGTTGCTCTGCATAATTTGATTCTCTGCATTGCTCCTGCTTTTATATATAGCACCATGTGAGGGAACGAGAAAACCCAAATAAAGAGGAACTGCCCATATACTTGAAAGGGACCATAGATGCACACTGTGTTTTGGAGTTCTTCAGTCAAAAGGCAGCCTGACATGTACCCTCAGATCTACCTCTTGAGCCATGTTGTAAGGAAGGTATTTGATGGGAAACACATCCCAAGGGTCTCTGGGGACAGAGCCCACTCTGTTGGGTCTCAAGGGTACCTTCACAGGAAAACAAATTCCAGGGTAATGATGTTTGTGAGGCTTTATATCATATTTTCATATTGCTTTACTTAAGCACAAAATAATTTTCATGATGAATATAAACAAATTGCTTTAGTGACTGAAAGCAAAAAATAATTATTTGGTAAGAATTTCAGGTTCTTCTCAGAGAAAGCAGTATCATTTCACAGTAGTTTTAAAACTTGTGCAAAATTAGTGTTTTTATGTATCAAATGCTTTGCATATAACACTACTCAAATTTCATACAAGTGGAGCAATCATGTACTTGATAAATACTTTTATTGGGGATCTACTATGTTCCAGGCACTTTGCTAGGACAAAGAATACATGCTGTCAGAGCGTTTATAACCAGAGTTCCTATTAAATTTAGTCTCATTTCATAAGTCAAGGAATATTATCTGTCTAAACCAGACTGCAGCCCCACGTTCATAATGTTGTCTTGTCTCTGGGACAGATTGGAATAGAGGGCTGATTCCTAGAGCCTGGAACCGGGAACAGGTTTTCACCTCTTCTCTTGTGTCCCACACGCCAAGCCTAGGACTGCCCTGCTAGCAGAGGGACAGCGCAGGGCTGTAGGTCAGGGCTCACCTACCTTGCCCACTTAGGCACAAATGGAGGAAGTGGGAGGGTGAGCGCGCCTGACCGGAAGCAGAGAGGTCGTGGCAAGGATGCCGACCTTTCAGGCAACATTAGTGCTCAAGGTCCAAGTAGCCCCGTTAATGTCCTGAGCTCTGAACAACCAGATTAACAATTCTTCCTCTCTGAAGAGCTGGCTAGTAAGGAGATGAGGAAACTGGTCAGAGCCCCCTCCTCAAAAACCTTAGTTTTCTTATTGTGAAATTTTCAGATTCCTCCCAGCCTAAAATTCCGTAACTCCATGACTGTGTTAATAAAAACAGGATTTTGTAAATAATATAACAAAGAGGTTCTCCTGAATTTGTAAAGATGGGCATATATTTGTTTTTCCAGATGTGCTGAGCCAGATCCATAGAATCCACATTGTGTGGGAATTTGTTAGAAATACAGACTCTTCAGGCCTTAGCCCCATGTGAATCAGAGTTTGCATTTTAATAAGAGCCACATATCATATGCATATTAAAGGCCTCGCAGAGACCTATCTTTTAGTAGCAAGCTTTTGGAGATAAAAACCACAAGATGCTTTGAATTTCACCAATAATGGGTTAAACCTAAGACAATTATAAGTGGGCAGCAGCTCTCCTTAACAACTTTTGAGGATTCTGTTTACTACACATAATTATGATGTAACTAGTTAATGACGAATCTGTCTAATGAAACCTAGGATTGTTATTTTCCATTTGGTTAAAAAAAGGGGAGGGGGGCAGGAAAATGCCTTCTGGGCACTGCTACATATATATCGAAATTTTACTTAAACTTATAATATCATTTAGTTATATATCCTTGATTCCCTCAATTGTGTTACTCAGATCACCAAAAAGCTTGCCTGCCTACTTCAAGTTTCCTCAAGCATCATTTTGAAAAAGATTTTCTGAATTACCAGAAATATATACAGTTGTCTAAAGATCATTAAAAAACAATTGCTTGGAAATCAAGTAACTATGCATCTTGGCTTAGACTAAAACCTATTAAAAATTTTTTTAAAAACATAGCTGTACATGCCTCTCAATGTATTTATAGTCAAATTGTCTTTTCCCTCACTCAAAAATAATAATTTTATTTTATTTGGCTGGAATTAAATAAAGTTGATATTAAGTTTGAATTATATATTTATTTTTGTACAATTTTAAGACCACTGTTAACCCAAAGGGGATATGAAAATGATTAAAATATCCTAGTATGAGTGTCATTAAATATATAAAATATTTTATTCTGGTAATATACAGAATCTGAAGTTCAAGAATATACCTAGAAGGAAATGAACACGTTAATGCAATCCAAGGAGCACTGTTAAGTACTTAAGACTTAGGATGTTTTTATTTATTTATTTATTTATTAAAGATTTTATTTATTTATTTGACAGAGAGAGAGAGAGACAGCGAGAGAGGGAACACAAGCAGGGGGAGCAGGAGAGGGAGAAGCAGGCTTCCCACGGAGCAGGGAGCCCAACGCGGGGCTCGATCCCAGGACCCCGGGATCATGACCTGAGCTGAAGGCAGACGCTTAACGACTGAGCCACCCAGGCACCCCAAGAGTTATGATGTTTTTAGCTATTAATACAGAAAACTTAAATCAGTGTCATTTAACAATAAAGAAAATTTTATTGTCTTAAATGACTTAAAAATCCAGAGATAATCGGGCTTAGGTAAATCTCTGTGCAATGACTCCAGCCATTTGCTCAGGACTTGAGTACGTTCTAACCATTCTTGTCTACGCTGGGTTGCATCCTCAGCAAGCTCTCTCCTTGTCATCCAAATTAGTTGCCACTAGCTTTAAGATCTAGGTGCTTTCTTGGTTTACATCAACAAACAAAAATAAAATGCTTTTGCCCCAGTATTTGCAGCAAAATTCTGAAATTCAGTCTATTTGAACCAACCTAGAAGCCATGCTCACCGCTAAACCAGGGACTTGGCCAGGATGGAATGGAATACCCTCCTTTATTTTGTCATGGTCAGGTCTCCATACTGGATCTGAGGATGGAGTGAACTTGCCTAGAGGCACAAAAATACCTTATTGGAAATAAAGTTTCTTGGCCATGGGAAAAGGAGGAATGCTTGCTGGGAAAGCAGCCGCCATACTTCCATTACAGGGACCTGAAGGGAGAGGGAGGAAAAGAAGCAGGTGAAGTTCAATCTGGTGGTAGGTGCTTTTCCATATTTGCATAAAAATATCCTAAGGGGAAAAGAGTAGACCATTCTAGAGGTGAGATTTAAACAGAGAGAGAGCAAGCTGAAGAGACTGAAATCTAAAACCAGGCTCGGTGGCTCAGACAATGGCAAGTACCCTGACCTATTTGAAAAAAGATTCAGGGACTGAAAAATAAGCTTAATTCTATAACGATTCTGTGTTCTGTATAACTCCTTGTTTTATGTCCTTTCTTGTCCATTCTCTATATTGCAGGTACTATTCTTCTTCTGAAACTAAAATAGATCAGAGTTTTTCCCTGATCAGAAACATTTTGCAATGACTCATTGCTTAGAGTGTAAAGCCTAAACTTTTTAGTAAAAGAGTTCTGCCAGCTCTACCACTGGTATTTCAAACTTGCCCTTCTCACGTCAGATTCTTGCCCCGGGAATTCCACACTTTTCTTCTTTCCAGACTTACCATGTACTTTCCCTCCCTTAGTTCACCTGTGGGTTTGACCTGGAACACCGCTCCTCTGTTTTGCTTATCCTTACCCCATGTTTCTGGTCCTATCAGGCCCGAGGCTCCTTTCTGCTGGGTACAACCATTATTATATGTACTACATTCATAGTATTATCACTGGCTGCACCTTATCGTGCTCTGAACTCACTGAAGATTCATTTAGCTTTGCGTAATAAGGACTTAAGACATAAATATGTACAAGGAATTGAATTTCAAGGTTCTCAAATAACTGGAAACACTACATTGGAGAAAAGATGTTTTTAAACATCAATGGTTGTAAACTCAAATTACTTGTTTGGCATAAATCAGTGTAGACACACATTCATTTGATTATATTTTTTTTTTAGAAGGAAACGCATTGTTTTCAAGTTTTGCTGTTACATTAAATGTTTATTAAAAAATCTCATATCAGGAAGCTCTTTTGTTGAGGGAACTGTTACAGGAGGAATTATTTCTATGATTACTGCATTTTTTGAAGTTCTTGAACATCTAGCTGCTAATAGGTCAAACAAAAAGTTATATTCTAAAACAAACAATTAATTGAGTGATATATGCACCATTTTAGTAAAGAATGTCTAAATAGTTTGAGAAGTACTATGTGTTTTGATTGAGTATATATCTAATCTCCCTTCTGAATTGTCAGTTGTCTATCTGCGGTCTTGTTGAGTAATAAAAGATACAAGTAGCAAAAAGTATAATGAGGTCAAACACAAGGGAAATAGAATTTGGGTAACAACGGGGATAGCCAATCTATTCTCTGGGCCTTAGTGTCCCAATTTATGAAACAAAAGCATCTAAATAAAAGCCAATACATTTTGTTTGTTGACATTTTGAACCAGCTTACTAAAACTTAAAACTTGGTGTAATTTTTCCCCTCTAAGACTCTCATCTTGTATGATTAAAGATATATTGTAATGATACTCATAGCACTCAATGTATATCAAAACATTTTTGTAATTTTCTTTAGAGAATACAACATAAAATTTGAGTATGCTTTAAAATAAACCATCTTTAATTTTTCATGTATTTTCGGGTTTTGGAACCAGTGAAAAATTACTCTTATTCACATTTAATGAATAAAGTGTTTACTATGGTTTAGAGGTAAAACTAAGCTGAGAATACAATTAGACTTTTTAGCAATGATATATTTTAGAAAATGTCTCAGCAGGCATATCTAACATGGAATTTCAAGGATTTGAGTATAATTTAGGCAAGCATATAGTCTGTAAAAATTTTTGCTGCTAAGGATGAGTAATACATGTATTATTCCTGTTTTGGGGTTTGTTTGTTTTTTAAAAGACCTCCTTCCCTGAGACTGATATAATATGAATTAACATTAAGAACAAAGGCTTTGGGGGCACCTGGGTGGCTCAGTTGGTTAAGCATCTATCTTCTGCTTAGGTCATGATCCCAGGGTCCTGGGATCAAGTCCCACATGGGGGCTCCCTGCTCAGAGCGGAATCTGCTTCCCTCTGGCCCTCCCCCTCCCATTTCCCTCTCCCTGCTTGTGCTCCCTCTCTCACTCTCTCAAATAAATAGATAAAATCTAAAAAAAAAAAGAGAGAGAGAACAAGAGAACAAAAGCTTTGAAATCAGATGTGAGTTCAAATCTGAGATCTGTAAAAAAGGAAATGATGATAGTCATAAGGTTGTTGTGAGGATTAAACAATGTATATTCATTACATAACACAATGCCTAAAACACAGTCAGCCTTCAATGAATGCTTTCTACTAATTATTATTACCTTATAATTATCACAGACACAGATAATATAATGCTAAGTGGCTATTGTTTGTTATGGGTAGTAATTTATTAATTTTTCCTTAAATATTTGTTAGTGGTTTATCAAACATATATAGATCAAGAGGTGAAAAACTGAAGCTGTGAAAAATTCAATGGCATGGTCATGCTTCCATACAAAAAGAATATTGTGCTCTGATAAAACTTATCCTTCAATAACAAGGACACGCTTTGACAATTGGAAAAAAGACTAGCAGATTTTAGCTTGTGTGAGGAAGATAGAAAAATCAGCCAATACTCTCTCTCACTCTCTCACTCTCTCTCAAGCAAATAACTAAAATCTTAAAAAAAAAAAAGGGCGGGGGGACGCCTGGGTGGTTCTGCCGGGCACTCAGGTCATGATCTCTGAGTCCTGGGATCAAGCCCCAAAGGCCGGGTCTCTGCTCAGCGGGGTGTCTGTTTCTCCCTCTCCCTTTGTGCTTTCTTTCGCTCTCTCTAACTCTCTCTCAAGGAAATCTTAAAAAAAAAACAGCCAATAAATTGGATCTTATATTTAATAACATATAGCTTCACAAGTCTCCAAAAACTTCCACAAGTTATAGCACGTGATCCTTGTAAAGACATGCATAGTAATCAGAATAGGATTAAAATTTATCTTTAAATGTGGAGGAAACGGACACTTGGAGAGGATGTGACTTCATCTAACGTCACATGGTTAGAGTGAGGGGGAGCTGGGGTGATGACCTAATCTTTGGCCCTTCAGTGGGTCCTCTGCCCACCAGCATCTCCTTTCCTGAGAAGAGAAACTCAGTAAGTGCATTTGGCTCTCTGACTCAAATATCTTACTTCTTTAGTTTTTTATTTTTGTACATGAGAAATTTAAAAATTACTCAGGTTGTCGAACTCGGTAAACAAAATTCTAAACTATTTTGGAACATAAACGTTCTCTAAAATTAATCCCCCAGTTCAGTGTCTTGAGTTGGCTGCAGTTAGTTGAGTTGGCTACAATCCAATCTTGAAATGTTATTCTTCTGAAGAGAGGCTGGGATAATCGGGCAATGAAGGTGAGCAACAGCACAATCTTCTTATGGCACTTTGTGGCACTCAGAGATAAGAGGCACTACAACTCCCAAAGTATCATAAGCTTTGACTTCTGTAAATGCGAAGGGACCCTGCATAAGGCATTTCGAAGAGATTAACTTGATTTTCTAAGTGAGAAATGGAACCTCAGATGCAAGAAAATTATGGAAGTGTTGATGTTTGTTCTTAATCCAAATCAATAATTTAATCCCCATGTGGGTTTAAGAATCAATGTTTTATTTTATTTTTAATATAAAAATCAATCTTGGGGATGACCACAACCTTTACATGAATATTTTTCTCCTGAAATACTGTCAAGAAGAGATCTTTATAATCTTTAAAAGAGGATGTGAATTCTAGGTGAATGGCAAAGAGACACTAAAAACACAAGGCCTCCAGTTTGCTTCACACATGCAAATGGAAAATGGGTTATAGAGTAGAAGTGGGCTAGATAATTACGTGATACTTGGCAAGCGTGTGAAAAGGGGCTACCATTTTCTACGGTCTATATTCACAGTAGAGATCAAAAAGAGCATTAGGCACATTGTATATAGAAAAGAGCCAAATACAGAAGTACAAAGTGGACAAAAAGAACATATGATATTGCAAAGAATGGGGTACTGCAGTAAAAACCTCACAGAAGAAAGAGAAGATGAATTAAGAAGTCTGGTATAAGGGTTAAGCGTCGAGTCTCTGTAATTTGGCTGTCTAAGGTTAGAATCCTGGCTTTACCACTTACAGCTTGAGCAAATTACTTAATCTTTCTGAACTTCATCTTCTTCGTTTAAAACTGAGGCAGTAATTGTACTCTCTCATGGGATTTTATGAGGATTAAAAAAAGATAATACATCTAAAGTGTTTTGCAAAGTTCCTGGTACATAGCAAATGCTCAGTGAAAATTATCTGTTATTATTTAAACACAGTCTCCCACAGAATTGCCAAGACTTTGAACATCTGAACCAGAATAAAATTATATTCCCCAAATAGATGGGTTGCAATTAATATTAAGAACCTAACAGGTACACTTACTCCTTTTCAGTTAAAAACACACCAAACAAAAGAAGACCAATAATAACAACAAAAACCATGGTTCACCGAGTGAGCAGGATCACCTTTCAGACAATCCCACCAATCCATTTAAACCTAATAATGTGATTTTAAATTAAGAAGGGCTTTTCCTATAGCACCTGTAAGGGAAAATTTAATTCAAAATGTGGAGACTGAAAATTTCTTTTAGGGCTTTTTTTTTTTTAAGATTTTATTTATTTATCTGACAGAGAGAGAGAGACAGCGAGAGAGGGAACACAGCCATGGGAGTGGGAGAGGGAGAAGCAGTTTTCCCACGGAGCAGGGAGACCCATGCGGGGCTCGATCCCAGGACCCTGGGATCATGACCTGAGCCGAAGGCAGACGCTTAACGATTGAGCCACCCAGGCACCCAGAAGATTGAAATTTTACTCAAAAAATCAATCCAATCATTTAAAAAACTTGTAAAATTTAGCATTTATTTATTGAAGATCTACAAAATGCTGATAATTTATTCATCAGGCATTATTAAATTCATGACGCTTTAAATTAAATCCATGCAAAACATAGCCCCAAATCGCATTCATTAGAAACAACATAGATATAGTGTCTGTCACACATTAAGCATCATTTTATTCACTTTTGTTTCTCTAGGACAGATAAGAAAAGTTAGAGTTTAGTTGCTTCAAGACATAAGACCAGCCTAGAAAATAAACAACGCATCTCTGTTACTACTCTCAGCCTGGTACATAGCTTGGCGACACACACATTGCTGAAAATTGATAAGAAGAGAAAGTGGCTCTGAACACACCCACAGAGCCAGCAGCCGGACTTCTGCCTTAGCCTGAGTCAACTGCTCATGCTCAGAACCCGAGAGCCACAGAATTGATTTCTGTGCAGTTGAATGAAAGGGAAACTCTTTAACTGTCACCCAGGCTTGTCACTGTGACACAGCACCTCTCATTCTGATTAGAGAGGGAAGACTGTGAGCCGGTGTATTTTCTTTTGTTAAATATATATGTATATGTAGTATTAAAACAAAGGGAAACATAAAATAGGTCATTCAAGACATTAAAAAAACAAACCTCTGAAATTTATTTTTATTTGATAGTCTGCCAGCCAGTAATTCGAGTAGTTTCTCTGAGAAGAGAGATCTTTAGGAAAACAATAATCAAACTCCAGTAGTTCCCTCAGTTAACCTAGAAGTTAACATAACTGTGCCCACGGCCCATTGAACTTAATGGCTTGCCTGTCCTGGAATTGTAGATAGGGCTTGCAATAATCATCTCATGCCAGAGTACTGTGGACCAGTTATTTATCAATTGTTTGGAAATAAGTCAATCCCAAACTCTCAGCTCCCCAAATGAAGACAAAATGTTACAGAAGAAGACTATACTCCTGAATGGCAGAATCCTAAGGGGAAAACCTGATTAGATCATCTGCCGTGACATACAGAATGATAATGAACTTGGGGACTTAACGTCTTGGAAAGGGTGAGAGGTGCTTTTCAGCTTGAAACAAAGCAAAACTAAAGCTACCGGTGATTGCAGCGTGCTTTGTGGTTTTGCACCCCGATATTCGGGGCAGTACTCAGCAAAAAGCCCAGCGCTCTGTGTGCTGTGGAAATGTTGCCTTCCTAGACTCGGAGTGGACGTTAGAAGCCAGTTTCTTTTTGTCTAATACGTAATAGAAAAGCTATACTTCCAACAATAAAAGAGGAATTACACTCTGGTGAGGGAATAGTAAAGGTTTCCAGCACCTTCACAGGCCAACCAAATGTCTTCCTCTGCCATGTAAATGAAGCAAAAGGATATCCGCATTAAATTACAGGATTTATAGTCGGCAGAAAAACGAAACCACGGAAAGATCATTTTTGCATTAAAATTTGGTTTTCTCTACTAGTATATATTTTAAAAATATAGGTGCCTTTTATTAATGAAGTACATCAAAGCATATTATGTTCTGCATTTTATGAGAACTAGGCAATTTATAAATGCTATTCACATTTAATTAGTAGTCATTTCTTCTCCATAAGCATATTTACTCGGATCTCTTGTTCCTACGGCAACCCAGTGAGTACTACAGCTACAAGAACAGCCTAGACTAACCTAAAAAAGGATGGAGATTAATGAGCAAGCTCAATATTAAGACTATAATGCAAAAGACCAAGCGATAAATTGGTGAGAGGAGCATTACAAAGAAGCCTCAAATAAAAATCTCTTATTTCAAGGAGCCTATTTATAGCAGCACAGATTTTATTTATTCAAGAATGCCTATAGTATACAGCGAGTATGAGAGATGACTCATTTAGAGCTAAGTTCTGCTTAATTGGCTATCCACTCAGGTACGCGGTAACATATACATACATATACACATGCATGCATATAATTATAATCTGCTTAGCACACTTATCAACGGACTATATAAACAATATCACAAGCAGTTGTGCTTATGGATGTTTCCCTTCAATGCTGCACTTGTTTAAAAATAGGGAGTCTTTAAAATTAGCCTTTATATAAGACGAAGTCATGAAACGTTTAGTGAAAAATGATTCTTAAATCTAAATGTTTATGTTATTTTAAGGCTAATTCTCTGATCAGCTTTTTATTCCAGTCCCATGACACAACTCTTATTAAAGGGGTGACTTGAAAATAAATAACAAGAGCACTGTTAATGGTATCAGGGCAAGAAAGAACAGTGAATCGAAATTCTGCATATTCTCCTAACTTCTGCTTACAAGTAGACAGTACTTAATTTAAAGATTTAGGGGGAGAAGGTAGGTGTAAGGAACTGCAGGCTAAATCTGCTTCTTTACAAAAAGGTATACAATTGTAGTGTAATTCCTACAAGAGACAAATTAAAAATAATCAAAAATTATTTAAACTTTAGAAAAAAATAAGACCTAACTAAAAAACAAAACTAAAAAAAAAAAAGAAAGGAAAGAAAGAAAAACACCAAACTCTTGGAGTCAAACTAACTTTCCTTCACACATTGTGGATGGGTGGCACATTATTTGTCCTGAAAATCTCATTATGTCTCAAAACAGTATGTGGGAGAAACACAGAGTATGAAGAAGGGCAAACTAGAAATTATATAATCCTTATTATCCAATCTTGAGTCGTACAAGTGACAGGTTCTTTTCAGAGCTGAGCGGTTGGTTCTTGCTACAACATAGAGGCAAGAGCTTTGTTATCATGCCTCTAAATTATCCTGCTTCGTGGAAAAAGTAAAAATGATTCCTTCTGACCTTTCTACATTGCTTCATTAAGTCTAACTTGCAAGCAACAAGTAAAAATGAGAAGCTTTCTGCAGCCCCCTCTGATATAACTGATTAAAAGTAGCTGCTCAGCATCTGCTCAGGAGACTCTGGCTACCGCTCATGTGCTGAATGTGGGTAAATTCAGTGTGTGGCAAGAAATGCTTGCTATTCATTCACTAATATTCATTTCCGTTCAAGCAGGGCATTTCAGTTTTGCTCCTTTTTTGATCTAGAGGGATACCTGCGGATGGAAAACAGTTTGTATACCTTGTCTTGAATTAGTGGTCCATAATGAAATTATTTTGTGTGGCTGTATAAATAAGAAAAGGAAGCAATTTTTTAAAATGATTAATCTGTGTAAATATTAATGGTCAAGCAAGTCTGTGGTCTCAAATTCAGTTCTATGATATATCAGTCCTCTTTAAAGAATACATAATAGCTTCTACCTGTAATTTTCCTTTGTGAAAATGTGCCTTTACCAGCAACTATTGTCTATGCAGTGAATTAATTATACTCAACAATTAAATCACAAGGCATTTGTCTCCCAGATAATCTATGAATTTGAGTTCAGCATTTCTATAGGTACTTTTGTGCCTCTATGGCGATTATTTTAATACCAAAGAACAAGGCAACTTAAATGCCATTCCCTGGGTTTTATGAAAAAGCAATATAGGAAAGTAAATAGGGCAAATATCAACAACAAAGAACCCCTACTTTGAGTCAAACAATAAATGCAAATAGAAGAACTACACCGGAGAAGAGAGGGAGGCGGTGAACACTGTGGTTTGAGTATTCCTTCCTGAAAATGCTCACCAGCTAGTTTTAGGCAAGAATATTCTGCTATCTTAAAAAAAAATCATAATCGTCCATCAGTGAATCCTCTTCGCTCAGCTTCCCAGGTAGAATTAAAACGCAGTCCCAGGGGCACCAGGACAGGAAAACTGAACCCTCTCGCCGAAGATAATCAGCACAGAAGAGCAGCTAACTTCTTAAATAACCACAATTAAATTTCACACACTCTCTTCTCCCTTCCTGGTTTTCAAACGTAGGGTTATTTATCAGAGAAGAAAAATTGGAGGCTGCGTCTTTAGAAGGCAGCCAGTCACTCCTAATCTAATTAACGTTAGCCACCCCTGAAAATAAATCCCCTGAATCCTGCAGCTCAAAAGTCACTCCCCCGCCCCATACTCCTCCACACGCACCAGCCCCTGCCCAGCGCAGCCCTGTGGATAGTAACCTTTCGCCCTGACCTCCAGCAAAAAACACTAAAGGGGGCATTTGCTACCACCTTCCGGGAAATCAGGTAAAACAACAACACAGAGGGTGTGTGTGTGTGTGTGTGTGTGTGTGTGTGTGTGTGTGTTGGGGGTGGGGGTGATGAAAGCGATTTGCTTTGTCCCTATTTAAACTTCTTGCCCACACCATCACAAAATACGGCCCGGGACGCTGCCTGAGCTCTGAAGCCTCCGTGCTCAAACAGAAGGCTCCGAGAAGAATGGAGATTTGCAGATCTGATAATGAGCCAGTTAATGACATAAATGATACCTCAAGAACCTCACTAAACCATCCAGGTCCTACAATTTAATCTGTAATAAATACTCCTGCATCATTGCGAGATGGCTGCTCATAATGGCAAATGAAATATGCTGGTATGATAGGTACAATAAATCTGGATTTTCCTATGGTTCCCTCAGGCTAGAACAATATGTAACCACAGTGCGCACTGTCAGGATGAGCAGATCTCAAAGCCATCATAAAATCTAAATGGGGACTAATTAGGAGGCCCTTCCCTTCCAGAGTTACTATTTCTATTGACATTTTCCATGCATGAGCCCCTCCATAACATCATAAGTCACCAAGATAAGAACTCCCTAGATTATAGGGAAAAAGCTTTAATGGAGAAGTTGAACTCAAAGGCGATGCATAAATCTTCCTTTTGATACTGTGGGAAGTGTGTGTTCAGTACTTTCTTTACAAACTTTCAAGCCAGGAGCAGAGTACTTTTTAATCCTCCTGCGCGCTTCCCTCTGGCCGGCCCGGTCCCGGAGCGCGAGCGTCAGGTGGCGCCCGGGGAGGATATTAAAACCGAGTGGGCCCTTTGGGTCAGGAGAGCCAGGAGGCGCACAGGGCAAGTTGGCGTCTGATTCGGGGCCTTTTGGTTTAAAGGTTGGGATTTTCCTAAAGGTCACTGAAGATTAGGCTTTCCCAAGGCCCTTCCAATCAGGAATGGAGCAGATTTCTTCCAACAGGCCCTTTCCGTGCAGAGTAGTGAGTTAACTCTTTTGATAAGCCGGGATGCCACAGGTCCTTGGGAAAAGGTGAGGTGAGGCGTCTGCGTTGTGCTGCGGGGGGTGGTGCTGGGGTGGTTGGGAATGAGATCTCTAGGCACCCTGAAGTGGCAAGGTGGTGACGAGAAACCAGGACATTCGTGTCAGATGAACTTTTTCTTTAGTCGTCTGCCAAGGATATGACAAGTGTTGTAAGTTTTCTGAGAAACAAAATCCTCAGTTAAAATGGCAATAAAAATAACTGAACCTATAGGGATGTTGGAAGGGTTGAAATACGCATGTGGATAATTTTAAAAATAGCTATGGATATTATTATGAAGTTTATTTCATTTCAAAGGAATAAAATTAGGAAAATACCGTGAAAAGGGGATGAGCAACCCAGTATTCTCTTCTCTGAATCTTTGTTTTATACAAGAGGAAAAGCCAGATATAGGGGGTGAGTTGTCATATGATCTTATAAAATATAAGTCCTGGACTAAAGTCCTGGTCCAGTTCTTAGTTTAATTTACTAAGTATTATCTATCTTTTGTGTTTGTTCAAGTGGTTTTGGTTGCTGAATAATGAGTTCAGGGCCAAGCCCCATTACTGAACTATCCCTGGGCAAGTTAGCCCAGCAATTTCGTAACAGCTGACGTTTGGAGCTCTAAGTGTCCTCAAACATTTTCTACGAGAGTGTGGGTCTGCAACCAAGACCACCTCCATCTGTGCATAAAAAGTGAATAACATACAGATATCTATCAAGGGACACCAAATTGCCTATACTACCGATCGATTTAGCCACTAGTGGAATAAATACATTTCTGTTCTTGAATATCTTCTACTCAATGCAGTAGATCAAACACTCTCTGATAGACATCTGATGAATGGTTTTAACTGCAAATACTTTCAGTCTGAGTTTAAGATTGAACTGGTGGTATCTTAGAAGAGAAATAACAGTTTTGTGTGTACATCTACTTATTTTAAATTTTCTTGTAACCTTCTTTGCATTCTCGCCTTCCAGGGGTGCTGAGTATGTATTTTATTATTTTAATGGTTTGTTTTTGGGAATTGGGCTTGTAGAAACTTCGGTGAACTCCTTTTGTTTGCTTGTCTTAGCTACCAAAATGCAGCTCGTATCAGCTAATATTGAAAATTGTGAAAGTGTCCTCATGATGTTTTATATTTTTATAGAAAATGCTGTGATTACCCGTAAACATAAGGACATCAATATAATGAAGATAAAATATATTTCAAAGCTTAGATAGCATTCAAACTTTGTAGTTTTTTTTTTGTGAAGTTAAAACATATAAATTGCATTTTAAATATTTAAGAAATACATATTAAATTATGTTAGAACCTAACTTATAATTTTCCTTGTAAAATTATTTATCATAATTTTACTGAAGCACTCACCTTCTTGTTTCTTCTCACATCAATAATACTAAAATAATTTTGATAAAAGCAGTGTATACACTGAATTCTACACTGAAGCCACCACTAAAAAAAAAAAAAAGTAACAACAAATGCAGCAAAACAGTCATCATATCGTTGGACTTGTTATTCCACTACACTCTTAGTTTAAGTGGTGAGAGAAAACTGTTTAACACTAATAATTTTCAAACTTCAGGTATGTTTCCTGGGCCTCAGTCAGGCTGTTTAGGGTTTAGGACGAGCTGTATGGTCAGAAATGTTCTCTTACAAGATGTATACAGGAAAAAGGAGGCTGAAGATCCTGTGAACTGAAAGGTTCTGTTTTTTGTTTGTTTTTGAAGATTTTATTTATTTATTTGAGAGAGACAATGAGAGAGAGATAGCATGAGAAGGGGGAGGGTCAGAGGGAGAAGCAGACTCCCCTCTGAGCAGGGAGCCCAATTCAGGAGTTGATCCTGGGACTCCAGGATCATGACCTGAGCCGAAGGCAGTCGCCTATCCAACTGAGCCACCCAGGCACCCTGAGAGGTCCTGTTATAGCCCAGAATGTTGAGTTGAAATTGTCTTAGAATTGAAAATTACCTCCCAGCTTCCCATACCCCCTGTCTTCATGGGGCTTCTGAGATACTGATTAGCTTAGTTCTCATTGACTCAGAGTTGATCCTAAAGTTTAGATGTTTATAGTTACAGTTTATTCACTTAAAAAACATATATTTTATGTCTCTTCTGTGTCAAACACTATTTTGGGTGATACACCATGTACAAAACAAGCAAAAACTCCGTCTTCATGGAGGTTATGTTCTATCACAGGAGAAAGATAATAAATAAATATGCAGGTAAATTTATAATATGTTGGATAGTGATAATGCTATTAGGACAAATAGTGATAGGAAGTGGAGGGGTGCAGAGGAGGGCACTGGGATTTTATATGGGGCAGTTAAGCAATGCCTCACTGAGAAAAGGAATTGGAGCAAAGACCTGTAAAACATGAGACAGCCAGCCTGATGGGTATTTGTAAGCAAAGCTTTTGAAATAGAGGGAACAGCAAGTGCAAATGTCCTGAGGTAGAGCCCTGCATCATGTCTTTAAAGAAAAGCCAGAGGGTTTTTTTTTTTTTTTAAGATTTTATTTATTCATTTCAAGCACAGAGATACTGAGAGAGAGAGAGATAGAGCATAAGCAGGGGGAGAGGCAGAGGGAGAGGGAGAAACGGGCTCCACGCTGAGCCAGGAGCCTGATGTGGGGCTCGATCCAAGGTCCCTGGGATCATGACCTGAGCCAAAGGCAGACGCTTAACCATCTGAGCCACCCAGGCGCCCCAGGAAAAGCCAGAGGTCTGATATAGCTGGAGAGAAGGGGGCAAAGATGACAGCAACAGGAGAGAAGGTCAAAAAGGTGGCAAGGCTGGCCAGCTGGTGTAGGGCCCAATGAGTCTTTGTAACAATATTGACCTATATTTTGAGTGAGATGGGAAGCCTCTGAGCAGAGGAGTGATAGGATCTGATTTACATTTTTGGACTGTCACTCTGACCTCTGTATCGAAATTCACCTGGAGTGGATGGGAAGGGGAGGGTGGGCAGGCAGGGTAGAAGTGGCAAGACCAGTCAGGA
This sequence comes from Mirounga leonina, assembly GCF_011800145.1. NCBI lineage: Eukaryota > Metazoa > Chordata > Mammalia > Carnivora > Phocidae > Mirounga > Mirounga leonina. The sequence goes on along the minus strand of NW_023270377.1, from coordinate 72,698,479 downwards.
AGCTACTGTAGTAATCCAGGGGAGAAGGGGGCAGGGGAGGGACTAGGACGACGGTGGCACAATTTGGTGAAGTGGTCAAATTTGGGATGTATTTTGAAGGCACAATAAATAGAATTTGCCAAACAATTGGATCTTCATGTGAGTGAAAGGTGAGAATGAGTGAAGGAAGGATTAAATATCCTTTAACATTTCTATTTTATAACAAAGAGTGATCATATTCTCATACTAATATAGGAGACAAAATGATTATTTTGTTATGATATGTTATCCTTTCATTCAACAGACTCAACAGATGCTGTGCCAGGTTCAGTGCTGGAGATATAATGGTGAAAAAGGCAGGCAAGTTCTCTTATCTCTGAGCTCACATTTTAGTGGGAGTGGAGGAGGAGGAGGAAGAGGAAGAGGAAGAGAAGAAAGAGAAGAAGATAAAAAAGTAATTAAAAAATAAAAAAGATCATAATATTTTTTATGGTATTCCTGGCAAGGTTGACATGCTTAAGAGAAACATTCACAGTCATCAATAATCTTTATGTTCACTTTTTTTTGGTAATGACCTGTGAAAAGAATATTGCTTCTGAGATTTTGGCTCACACCTAAGTTAACATTTTTTTACTGAATGTGTGGCATTGAACCTTGATAAAATCAGGATTCTGGATCCACAGAGAGATGGAAAAATATCAAAGAGTCAAAAATGAATATGAAATATCTACTGGATATGCAAAGAAAGTACCCCAAATCTAAGGGAGATAGGAAAAAAAAAAACATGCTTGCATGGCATTAATACAAAAAGTCCATTAAGTTTTTGTTTTAGTTTTCATTTGAAGCTAAGGAAAAATAATTTACTGCTAATTATAAAGATGGCAACTCTCAATGAAAGTTTTTTGTTTTCTAAATTAAAAGTGTATTTTGCCAAACTTGGTAATTCAGATGATGAAATTGATTTTGGAGGTTTAGAATATTTGCTTAGCCTAAATTCATTAGATAATTGCTTCACAGCTTCTTTGGATGATCTTATTTATTCTCATAATTGTAGGTACCATACAGACAACATTGAAATTTATATTTTTAGCCCTGAGAATCCACTGAGCTTCTGGCTCATGTACCTAAGTGTTGGCTGAACATATCCACCAGGATGACACCGAGATACTTCAAAGTCTACATGTCATCATCTTGCCACTTCTGTTTCTTTCCAAACTCATTTAGCTACTTGTTACATTTGAAATTTTCCTGTCATTCAATTGTCATTAAATCCTCCAGCCAATTATCAAACCAGAAACATGGGAACCATACTCATCTCCTCTCCCTTCTTTACCATTTGTACACAAACAGGACTAAATCTTGACTGATCCATTTTAGTCAGAATAGCCTGGGTTAAGCTGTAGGTATGAATGACACCAAAAGTCTTCTGCATTAGCCTCCTTGTGAAAATTCAGCATTCTGCCCATCTTTGCTCTTGTGAGATTTTCATCTATATATATATCTCCACAAACATCCTGCCAGAGGACTGAACAATGATGGGTCACACAGAGGCTCTTTCATAGTTTAGCCCAGAGGGACATATATTCTTCCCATCTGCAACCTATTGGCCAGAACTAATCATATGGCACCACCCCACAACAAGAGGCCTGAAAACTGCCATTTTGCATGTGCCTCATGGGCAGGTGAGCGTGCTTACCCTCTCTTCTAAACATGTCTCAATATTTTTCTCTTTGCTTACAGTACCCCAGTGTCTCCCATTATCTACAGGATGCAATCGACTACCCACAGTCCTCTCCCTAATGCTCTTTTGCATTCCTCTCTCCACCCGGTGACATGGTGGCTCTGCAAATGTGAATTTGCCTGACATGCTCTTCCCTCTTCTGTACCTACGTAACATGTAGTGATCCTCAGGGTGGAGTGCAGGCCTCATTTTCTCCAGAAGGCATCTCTGATCCTAAGGGTGAGCCACCACCATCCTTCATGCCCCCGAAGTTGTTGGCACTTAACACGTTATTGCATCAAATTATTTTTTATATAGCTGTCAAACTTCAAACCCTGGATGCAAAGTTCCTCAAAGGCAGATACCTGTGTTCTCACCTTTATATCCTTAGCACTCAGTGCAGTGCCTGACAGGCAAGAGATTTTATAAATGGTTGTTAAATCAAACTATTGTTTAGATCTTACTACCTCATCTGGAACCTGAATATCACATGTAATATTTGGAAATGCTAAACACAATAGCAGGCATAATAGAATTCGTGTGGCTTAGGTAAGAGGAAAGGGCTTGGTTTTCGCACTAATTGAAGCACAACACGTGAATATTACCTAATTTTGTTCTTTATTTGCAGTAGTGTCTGGATTGAAATCTAGTCTTGGGGGAGGCATAGCGCCAGAATCCAGTTCACTGTCTCATTAACCTTCCCTTTGAAAATGTGTGGGAGGTGTCTTTTCATAGTAATGTGTTTTAGAAAATAATTTCTGAGCTACAAATTCCTGGCTGAAAAACTACTGTATCATACTTTTAGTCTAGGTATGGAAATCTAGAAACAATATGTGAAAAAGCAAGTGAACTCACAATAAAACACACCCAAGGATATGCCAAATATACAGACTCAGGCACAAAAGGTTGTCAAAATTAAAAATCAACCGAATAAAGACTGCTGGGCCTCTTTGGTTAAAGTCATCTTCTTTGTGTTTATAAAACAGTGGCATATTTGATTGATCCAAGTATTTGTGTGGGGGTTTTTGGATCCAGGTGTTTATAAAACAAATATTTATTAACTGGGCAATTGTGTATATAATAGAGGTATTCAAATATATTAATAATTTGTAAAATAAGTGTAGATGGATAAATTTGTTTTGAGGGTGCCTCACTTCCTTAGTTGATATAAGGAGATGATTGGAATTGATGATATATATGTCTTAATTATATCTTAGGAATCTTTGAATAGAGTTACAGAAGCATGGTGGTACAATATAATGGATTGGACAAGTTGCAGATTTGGGAAAATCAGTAAAGAATTTCATAAAATTAAAAAAATATATTCATAAAAGATTAGAAGGCTTAGATTCAAAATAATAATAATGATAGCTAATTTTCACTGAAAAGAAATAGTATCATGACGTGTACTAGTCATCAGTCTGAGCGCTTTAGATGCATTATTTTGTTGAACTTATACAACATCACTGTCAAGTGGATACTGGTTGTATCCCCATTTTAGAGATGAAGACACTGAGGCTCAGAGAACTTAAGTAATTTATCCAGGGTCACAAGCTAGCAAGTGGAAGTACCCCTTGAAAGTAGGCAGTCTGCCACCAGCCCCCATGATATTAACAAGCATAATATTCTGACTTATTCTTATTCTGTCGGGCTTCTTTTCCTTCTGATGGCCAAACAATGCTTATTGATTTTTCTCTCAAGTCATCTCATGCTTTTGAATTATAAATATTTAAGAACTACTTTCAATTTTGTGATTAAAATACTTATTTGATATACTATTCTTAAAGGAAAAAAAAAGCACTGGTCACATCAAAAGTGTGTAGGAATTAGCACCCAGCTCTAAATTACTTTTGCTCAAGTGTGTTTTTTCTGGGGATGAAGTTTTTGTTCTCCATTTGGGTCAAATTTATATTATTTCAGTTTGTAAGTTAATTTTTTTTTTCTTTAGATGGCCTACAGTATCTTATCCTAATGACAGCCATCAGGCCCTCCGAATATGGCCTTCTGATGATTAACCTTTGGGATGCCTAAGGTCATCCTGATAGAAGGTTTAATACTTTAAAATGCAAATCTGGTCATCTGGATGTCCAAGTAGATAATCATCACTTCTCAAAATTAATGACTCACATGCAGTTTTTTTTTTATATAAAGTACTACATTTCTCCTCTCTCCAGGTTTATTGTTGGGATTGGTTGAATGTCATATATATACGTATACACACACATACACACAAACACACACACACACATTGACTTCCAACAAAGATACTATAAATACAAACTTTTAAAATCTGCTTACTTATAAGAATTGGCCAAAGTAATTTTCTGAGAAGAAAGGTGAAAGTTAGTGTACTAGCCAAAATGGTTAGGTAATGCTTCTTTAGCAGACTGCACCAAATTTTTAATGGCTTCACACAATAGTGATTTATTTTTCAATCACACTATATACCTAACTTAGCTTTTTGTCTATACCCGGTAGTAGAAGGGGGAGACTGCTCAAGACTGAGACAGACATGTTTCATCCTAATATATGCTTCCACAAATACCCTGTGAAGGAAAATAACATGTGAATGGTGCACTGGCTCTTAAAAGTTCTGCTTGAAAGTAATACCCATCACTCCCTTGTTCAATTCTTTTGTCTGAAGAGGTCACTTGGAGGGGCCTAAAGTTCAAAGAAGCAGTTTTTAAAAAGTACAATTTTACCACAGGACTGAAGGAAAGGGAGCTGGAAATACTTGGTGAACAGCTGTCATGACTATCACAGGCCTAGTGGAGTTTTATCCACTGTTTCTGGTCCAATTAAAGAAAACTTAATACATCAATGCCAAAATAAATGCATAGAACTGCCCCCACCCAGAAACAAAATGTGATCTAAGCAAAAATTCCGTGAAAGAAACAAAGGAGAAAAAAAATGACAAAGAAAGAAACAAGAAAAGGTAGAAAGGAAAAAAAGATATCAGAAATAAAGCCAAACACATTAGCTTGCAAGATAATTTTTTAATTATTTTTTTAAACTAAGAGAAAAGATTATCATCGGGATGGATTTAATTGTGTAAATATATATAATTAAAATAATGTTAAAATATTATAGATACTAAAATAAACATATATATGCTCTTATAATTTACTAACTGATAATAAGAATATAGTTTTCATAGAAATACCCAGAAAAAGATAGAACACAAAGATATTAACAAATGATATAACCTAGTAATGCTGTATTTTTATTAGACAAATTAAAATTCAAGGCAGAAAAATTACCAGAGATAAATAGCATTGCTTTCTAATGCTAAACACTTTAACTCACTAGGAGGAGATAAGTTACATGAATTTAGTAATAGTCACAAACTATATCCAGCAAATAAATGATAAACTACAAGAAAAAAGTGACATATGCAAATTTTTAATTCTCCTCCCTCAGTTATCTATAGATTCAGTAGACAAAAATTAGTAAGGATAAAGAATACTTGAATAGCACAGTAAGTAAGCTCAATCTATGTAGAACACTAAATTTCAAGAGTTGGAGGACAAACATGCTTTTAAAGCACATACTGAATATCAGTAGCAACTGACCATCTATTCTGTCATAAGACAAATCTCAATAAATTTTAAAACACTATTATCATTCAAACTTCATGACCACAGGGCAAATAAGTTATAAATAATAACGAAAAATTAATATATAAAAACTAAATAATTAAAGATTAAAAATTTTACTATCTCCAAATAATTTATAGATCAAAAAGAAATTGTAATGGAAATTAGAAAATAATTAGAATTGAATGATAAGATAACCTTGTTATTATCATTTCTTTTGTGCCATTAAGGAAGATTAATGGGCCATATATTGATTTAAATACTTATATAAGGACAAAAGAAAGGTTGAAATCAAACAGTTAAGTAACTAACTTTAGAATTTAGTAAAAGAAAACTTTAAAAAAAGCACAAATGAAGTGAAAGAAGGAAATCATAGTGATAATAGCATACAGTAGAACAATAAAATAGACAAGTTCAGTACAGTCCAAATTAAGTTCTTTGGGAAAAATATAAAATTATTAAACACTGATCAAGATTGATTTAAAGAAGACATCAGAGGGGCGCCTGGGTGGCTCAGTCGTTAAGCGTCTGCCTTCGGCTCAGGTCATGATCCCAGGGTCCTGGGATCGAGCCCCACGTTGGGCTCCCTGCTTGGAGGGAAGTCTGCTTCTCCCTCTCCCACTCCCCCTGCTTGTGTTCCCTCTCTCACTGGGTGTCTCTCTGTCAAATAAATAAAATCTTAAAAAAAAAAATAAAAAAAATAAAAAAGACATCAGAAACATTAAGGAAAAATTTTGACAAAGTTGCAGATGTGGCAGACATTAAAATACAACAAGAGAATGTTATGATCAGCTTCGTGGAAATAAATTTTTTTTTAAAGATTTTATTTATTTGACAGAGAGAGACACAGCGAGAGAGGGAACACAAGCAGGGGGAGTGGGAGAGGGAGAAGCAGGCTCCCCGCAGAGCAGGGAGCCCAATGCGGGACTCGATCCCAGGACTCTGGGATCATGACCTGAGCTGAAGGCAGTCGCTTAACCAACTGAGCCACCCAGGCGCCCGTGGAAATAAATTTTAAAGTTTAGATAAAATGGGCAAATTCTCTAAAAAACTAACTAAACAAACTTATCAATAAGTTCTACAACTTTAAATAATAATCAACAGTAATTTTTTTCCTCAAAATACAAAAAAATCCCAATTTATAACTGAGGTTCTATACATACTCAAGAAACAGATCATTAAAATCTAACAAAACATCCTCCAGAGAGTACAAAAAGTAGAACCACTCTAAAATTCACTTTATGAGTCTAATATAACTTTGACACAAAAACCAGACAAGAAAAATAAAAGAAAAATTATTAGCCAATATAATTTATGAACATATATAATGTTAACAAAATATTAGCAAAACAAAATCAGCAATCCATGAAAAACATAATATATCACAGCGAAATGGGTTTCCTCAGGAATACTTGACTTGTTTAATGTTAAAAAACTACAAATGTAATTAACCAAATTATATAAATAAATCAAGAAATATTATCTTAGATGCAGAAGCAGTATTTGATAAAATTTAATACTGATAAATGGCATTAAAATTTTTTTAGAACATTAGGAATATGTAGAAATTTTACAGTACCTTTAGAGAACTTTACAGCAAATATAATTGATAATAAAACTTTAATACCAGTAAGAGAAAAATAATGCCTCCTACCACCATTTGTTTTCAGTCTTCTCCTGGATGTTCTAGCCAGTGTAGTAATAGAATAAAAAGAAGTAAGATTTCAAAGAATTGTAAATTAAAACTCATATGTAGATGGTATGGTTATTGAAATAGAAAATCAAAAGAAATGTAGAGATAACTAGGATTATTAAGAGCTTAGCAAATTTAGTGAATTCCAGATGAAAACTTAATTGTATTTTATATACTAGCAACAACCATTAATAAAGGCAACATTATTTAAAAACATTTATTATGTACACAAAGTAGTAAAGTATCTAGAAACAAATATAATAAAAGATATGCAAACCATTATGAAGACCATTATAAAAATTTAGTGAAAAACATGAAAGTAAACCAATAAATAGAAAGATATACCATATTCATGGATTGAGTGATTCAGCATCTTAAAGATGTGCTAATTGTCCACAAATTCATTTATGGATGCAGCGCATCCATAAGTGCATGCATAAGGTTCAGCGTGTGTGTGTGTGTGTGTGTGTGTGTGTGTGTAGAATTTGACAAATTGAATTTAAAGTTTAGTGGAAGAGCAAAGGGACAAGAAGAGTCAGGACATTTTGAAAGAAGAATAATATAGTGTGGAGAACTCACTAAGGTAGTTAGAATAATGAGGAATTGTATTTGAATAGACAAATTATCAATGGAACAGAATAGAACTCCACAATAAGATCCACATATATAGGGAATCTTACTGTATAATAGAGCTGGCATTGAAGATAAATGGGTTAATAAATGATACATTGAAAATTTTTTGTCCAGGTATAAAAATAGACTGAATTCCTGTTTCATACCATACACAAATCAATGTCAGATAAATTAAAAATTTAAACATGAAATAAAACTTTAAAACTTAAAAAATATATTCTTATTTTTTATACTTATAATATTGAGTTAGGGAAAGATTTCTTAAATTAGCACAATGCACAATTGAAAAAAATATCTGCCACATTTGGAACTTTTGTTAATAAAAGAAAACATAAAATTAAAAGATAAGCCATTTGATATTTTGCAACACATATATTGGATAATGCCTAGAACATGCATACCCACATACTTATACAGAACATATATATATATAATCTACAGTATATATATATATATAATCTACAGTATATATATATATAAAATCTTGCTGTAAATCAACACAAAAAGATAAACACGCTGAGAAAAATACGTGGAATAATTAAACAAAAGAAAAACACAGTTTCTAATGAATACTTGTAAAGATTCTTGGATATTAGTCGCCAGAGATATGCAAATTAAAACCACGGGTGGGGGACACCTGGATGGCTCAGTTGGTTAAGCTTCTGACTCTTGATCTCAGCTCAGGTCTTGATCTCAGGGTGGTGAGTTCAAGTCCCGCACTGGGGCTTGAAAAAAAAGAAAACTCAAAGGAATATCATTTAGTACATGTCAGATTTGCAAAATTAAAAAATCAGACAATAAAAAATATTGGAGGAGAAGTAGAGCAATAAGAACTCATACATTGTTGGTGGCAATATAAATGGTTCCAACCACTTAGGAAAATTTTGAACATCTGTTAACGTTGAAAATCCACATATTTGGGGCATTTGGGTGGCTCAGTTGGTTGAGAGTCTAAATCTTGATTTCAACTCAGGTCATGATCTCAGAGTTGTGAGATCAAGCCCTGCGATGGGCTCTGAGCTCAGCATGGAGTCTGCTTGAGAGTCTCTCTCCCTCTACCTCTGCCCCTTCCCCCCTCATGCTTGCATGCTCTCTCTCTCAAATAAATAATCTTTTAAAAAAAAAGAAAAAAAATCCCACATACTTAATGACTGAGTGACTGAGCAATTCCATTCCTAGGGATGTACCCTAGAGAAAATCTTGCACATATGTACACAGAAATATGTACAAAAATTTTCATAACAGCTTGGTTTAAAATAACAGAAAACCTGGAAATAATCTAATTGCTCATTGACAAGTAAATTCAACCAAAGCAATAACTTACATGCTGTAACACTAAACAGAAATAAAAATAAATGAACCTTAGGTATGTGCATCTACATAGATAATATTCATGAGTGTACTATGATTGGAAGCATAAGAAAATTGCAGAAAAATGCATATATTATAACATTTATGTAAAGTTTACAAAATTTCAAAACTGAACACTGTAGGCATCTCTCTCTTATTATCAATAATTTGAGCTGAATTTCTTTTACTTGCACTGAAAGGAGCCCTCATAGCATGGAGAAAGTATGAGGGAAGAGAGGGGGGATGAAAAGACATATCTGGAGGCTTTCAGAACTCTGGGTAGGGTGCTATGAGGCAAGGAGATGGTATAAAGGCTGCAGATGTAGATTTGTAAATGTTCAAAGGCTGGCAAGGAAGATAACCCAACAAAGTCAGAGACAGCAACAGGAGATGTGAGAAAGGAAAGATGCTGAAGGCAAAGATGGTATGTCTCTGGAGCCTGACTTGCCCCATTTCATAATTTTCTTACAGCAAATGCATTCCATCTCTACTGATATTGTGGGAGGGCTGAGGGTAGGGGTAGCAGTAGGAATAGAATGGGAATTCAGGGTTTTGTGAGAGTCTGGCTTTTGAGCTTAATCGTTGTTAGCAGAAGCCCATCTGTAAGAGCAGGAAGTGATCCTTCCAGTATATTTAGCAGTGACAAGGTCTTCAATCAAATCCTGTTCTAGTCTGAAAGAAGCACAACTGACAGGAGATACAGAGTTTGGACAAAGTCCAGAAGCAATCAACAAAAATGATAAAATGGCTGAAAAATAGGACCTCTGAGGAAATGTTAAAGGAATTGGGCTTTTTAGTCTAGAGAAGAGGAAGCCCAAGGTTGATATAACTTTGGGAATATGAATGGTTATTATAAGGATGATGGAGACCAGCTGTTCTTCCTGATCACAAAGGATCAAACTGCAGGAGGTGAGGTAAAGCTGCAGCAAGAGGGATTTATGCTAGTCAGAAGGAAGAACTTCACAGCATGTCCGAAAGTGAAATTTTATCTCCAGTTATTAAAATAACTTAAAACTGTCTTCGCTGGAAGGCTTTCAGAACAGGATGGTATAGTTCTGGGGATATGATGAATTCTGTAGGTGCCTCCACCACTTCTTTGTTTATATTCTCAATTTCCATGCTTAATTAAAAGTTTTGATTCCTAAGGGCACCTGTGTGGCTCAGTCGGCTAAGCACTGGACTCTTGATTTCAGCTCTGTTCGCAATTCAGCGTCCTGAGATCCAGCCTTGCATCAGTCTTGTGTGGAGCCTGCTTGGGATTCTCTCCCTCCCTCAGCCCCTCCCCCCACTCATGCATGTGTGCGCTCATGCACTCTCTCTCACTCTCTCTCTAGAATAAATAAATCTTTTTTTTAAAGTTTTGATTTCTAATAGTTACAGGTGGTAATTGGAGGCTATGTCACATTCTTAGCCCATAGCACAACAGAAAGGAAGAGGGTTTGAATCTAATATAGTGCTTTTCTCAATATCAAAAAACATCTGTGTTTGGGAGATTTTAAATGGTACCTGAAATTAAGGACTATTGTGACTTTAATAGAAACTTCTTTGTATAATGTTGAATAAAAAAAAAGGATAAAATGCTGCTTTTGTTTGGAACCAACTTAGAATTTTCCTTGGAAAAACACAAAGTAAAGATCTTGTAAAAGTATCCCTTTTTCCTAATTTAAGGTATGTTAAAAAGAATCCAACAGGGAAACATCTTATTCCAAGCAGTTTGTATCTGGGATTTTGGCATTTCCCATGTCAGAAACACAACATTATTGTTTTTCTCTGTGGGCTAGAAAGAAGAATCTTAATCACCCCTTTATACAGAGTTTTCTTAGAAGATTATTAGAGTGGTTTGCACACCCATCTTGGACACCGACGGGATACTCTGGATGGTTTCTGTTTTCTTATCTTGATATATGCCCCTATGTCCTGTGTTGGGATATAAGAACTTGGTGGTATTGCAAATGCCCTACAAACTTGAGTTGAGACACTGCTTAGAAGAAGTCTCTTGGGGAACCTGAGAGAACACTATAGTCAATGATGTACTCTTGGTCTTGTGCCTTTGCTCTTTGCAAGACCGGCATTTGATCATTGGTTTGTTAGCAGGAGTGGACATGTAAGAATAGGAAGGAATCCTTCTAGTAAATTTGGCGGTGCCAAAGTCTTTAATCACACACAGTAAGAGCATAATAAGAGTGTAACATACTTTTACATATGTAAGTGGCTTTGCATAGAAGCAACTTACCACCACCCATAAATTTTTTGCAAGTACCAGATACAATTTTCCACCCTATTTTTTTGTGGTATTAAGAAGTACCATCAGGCTCTGACTTACCTAATTATTGTTGCACACTTTTGAGGATCCATGTATAGTAAAACTTTATTATTACTTTTTTCCTTGAAGTGACCCAAACTTCTATTTCTCTTTGCAAAATTTGTAATCAAGGGCCAGCTCTAGCTTCTCCTTTACTCAGCCCCAGGTCCTGCAGACCTCAGCCAAGGTTGGAAACGCTCCTCCCCCCACAGTCACACCCTGCTTTGCTTTGTTTTCCCATCTGGGAGAAGGGCTTAGACAACAGCTTAGATGGTGTAAAGCAAATCTTTCTAGTGGTAAAGAGAAAGCCTTTGAAGAGATAATCAGATGTCTATGTTACTCTTTTCAAAATGGCACTGTGATCTGTTCAATAGAGTTGAACTACTATTGTTACATCTGAGATTGGGAAGACTTTGATCAGGGATGATATTTGTGTTCAGGTAGGTGGAAGACTAGGGATTCTGGAGGCAGCTGAAGGTGCAATCAGAGGCCAGCAATTTCAGAGAAGGGGCGGCCAAAGCCTTAGCAGGTTTTATCATGGCCTTACCTGAGTGTTCTACCAGGACACTGTGCAAATAAAGGATCAAGCATAGTGCTAAACTGAGTAAAACTGAAAATAAAGTTGTAAATGTCACATGAGATTATTTTTGTAAAGTGCATGCTATAATAAGCACTAATTTAATTTTTTGCTATTATTATTAATATTATTACCACTTTTTACCATGACATCCTTTAGATGATCTGGTAAGCTTGTTTTGAACACACCAAGTGGTTTATTTTTACAGTTACTTAAAATGTCCTGAAAGGTATCAGAGATCCTAAATGGTAGACAGGAACAGGCCTAGATGGAATAACCAGGCAGTTTGGGTAGGTAATTGCAATGCTTGGAGAAATCTATCCTTCTCTCCTCAGCATGAGTCAACCCAATGGGTAAATAACCAGTATCCCCATAATCTTCTACACATTTTTGAAAAATGAAATTTATTAGGCAAGTGGAATATCTTCTCCCAATAAAACCTGTTATGGTTTAGGATCCAAGAATGTCAAATAGTGGTTCAAAGTTAACAGTAGAGACTAAGCAGTTAACCTAATCTTGAAGTTCCAAGTTAGAACGATTAAAGATAGAAGGAAAATTAAAGATAGAGGGGAAACCCTTTGTTACAGATTTCAATTAAAACAGGAAAGTCTTATAAAATAATATTTCTTTACCTTGGGATGTGATCTTGATTTAGATGACACACCACAGTGTGAGAAGGCTTGATGCTTAATCAGTCTTCATCTCATATGGACTCCAGGAAGGTGCTAGACTATCCCAAAGTCTTCAAGGACCCATGGGTAAAATCATAACCACTATGTGTGAGTTTTCCTGTGTGCATTATTTAATTTAATCTCCTTAACATCATTTAAGATGGGAATTATTACCCATACAGATGGAAAAAAAAAATCATGGCTCAGAAAGATAAATTCCTTTGCCCCAGGTCATTCAGCTGATAAATGGGGAGTGGGGGGCGGATTTAGGATTTAATTTTTTGTCAGTCTGAATCCAGGTTAGTTTTCTTTTTGCCATGACCTGCTTCTCTAAGAATTGCCGTGAAAAGTTCATTTCTGGGGGATTCTGGCGTTACCAAGTACTGGATGTGGATTCCTGTAACGTAACAGCCCCTCTGTCTGCAAGAGTTTTATGCTGCATGGAAGGAGACCTAGATCCTGTTGTTTAATCAGATGCCTTTCTGAAGTCCCCACAGAGTACATAAGGTGTGTTGGCATCAGGAGATAGGCAGGATCCCTTTCACAATTGCAGATTGAGAGATATCCTTATACTTTCCTCCATTTCTGTGGGGCATTTAGATTTTCCCAAATATATTTGATTTCACGTATAGATGTTTTAACATGATACTAGGCAACAGAGTAAAAAGTAATTCAAAGAATTCACTAAACATCTACTGACATCTACATTTCAGTTAATTGAATAAAAGTTTAAGACACTACAGGACCCTCTTTAGAAGCTCGAAGCCTGAAACAGTAAGGCGTTTTCTATAAAGGAACATAAAGTGAGGAGGTGGCTTGAACACAAGAATTGGAAACTTGGATGCTTCTGGGACTTTAGGGAGAGACTGGACCACCTGCTACTTGCCCAATTAATATGTCTGTACATCCTTCAATGAGATTATTCAGTAATAAATGTTCACTGACATCCAGATCCTAACAATAACCAAAGGAAAGAAAAGGAGCTCAATCTTTAGGCAAAAAGTAGTTTTGCATGGGAATGGAGAGATTTGCAAATGCAAATACTCAGAGAAATTCAGCAATTTTCAAATCAATTGAGGCATTTATCTTTTCTTTTAAATGATGACTTCAAGAGAGAACTGTTAAGGTAGCATTATTATAGCTCTTAATGAAGTAAGCTCTTTAGAGGAGAGAGAGCAAACTATAACCTTGGGCCAAATGGGACCCTTGGCCTCTTTTTGTGTGCTGGGTGCTAAGAATGGTTTCTACATTTTTGCAGACACACACACACACACACATGCACGCACACACTCAAAGAATATGTGACAGAGACTATATGTGGCCCACAAAACCTAAAATAGTTACTTTCTTGCCCTTTTCAGGCAAAGTTTGCTGACTTCTGCTTTATAGGATATAAATATTACACTATATTTTGGAAAACTATATTATCTTTTTTTGTTAGCTACTTCTTGAGAAATCTCATCTTTTTATCTGATGCATTTTACAGACCTTTTATATAGAACTATGATGTAAAATAGTTCAGTAAAATAAATAAGGATTTGGAAAGGTAAAAAGCAAGGTAAAAAAATTAAATATAGGGGCGCCTGGGTGGCTCAGTTGGTTAAGCGACTGCCTTCGGCTCAGGTCATGATCCTGGAGTCCCGGGATCGAGTCCCGCATCGGGCTCCCTGCTCAGCGGGGAGTCTGTTTCTCCCTCTGACCCTCCTCCCTCTCATGCTCTCTGTCTCTCCTTCTCTCTGTCTCAAATAAATAAATAAAATCTTAAAAAAAATTAAATATACCTATCACCTTCCATATACTTTTGTGTTAAGTCTTATATTTATGCACACAAATCTTATTGTATTTCAATTAGTATACTTATTTGTCAATGATGCTGATTTTATGTTTCAAATGCATTGTTAAGCATTTGAAGACTTTCCGTGATATTAAAAATAAGTAGAAATACATTGACAAGTTTAAAGAATAGGAAACAAATACTATTTTAAATGGGCCAATGGGGAGACCATTGAAGAAATTCCCATTATCTTCCCTAATGCAAGAGGTTTTTTTTTCTTTTTATGTTTGTGATTCTAATATAGACTTTTTAAAAGTAAAATCATAGGAATTATTTTTTATAAAGCATTGGCTAACTGTATTAGTCAGGATAGGTTAAATTAAGCCAAATCTCAGGGATGATGCATAACAAAAGTCGTTTCTAACTCTTGTTACATGTCCAAAGGTGGCTGGCAAGGGCAGCTGGGGGCTCTGCTCTATAGCCTACCCAGGCACTCCAGCCATGCAGCCTCCAACATCTTGGTCAAGAGTTACCAATTACTGAGGCAGGGGAAGAAAGGGGGACAAAAAGAACTGTGAAAGGATTTTTCACTGTCTCCACCTACAAGTGACTCATTTAATTTCCAGAATTAGTTCAGAGCCCCGCCTAACTGCAAAGCTGCTGGGAATTGGTGTTTCTTGTGTCCTGGGAGGAAGAATATGAAATGTAGGTTGATGCACATTTTCTCTGCCATAGTATACAAAATTTTTAGTGAATTATGTGTGCCATCTACATGATTTGTATTTAACATGGGCATTCTGGAAGAAAGGAAACATCTTCCAAAACTCAAGGCTTTTTTTACTTGCTTAGTACCAGTGAAGGTCAAGTAAATTTATTGTCTGTTTTGTTGAATCATGTAGAGGCGTCACAACAGTATATTTTAACCCAGAAATAGGATTTCTGAGAAAAGGAAAGTTAATAGTTTGAGAAGCATCACATTCTGGGCTCCTCACACAGATAATCCTACTGTTGGCCACTGTCCCAAAGAATCATTTTCCAGAATGTTCCCATGACATGCCACCCAGGCCAATTATCTCCAGCAATAAGACCATGAGACTTCTCATTTTCTATGTTGCCCAAAGCAAATATAAGAACTTTTTACCTATTCTAAAGGCTGCTTCCTGGAAATACTAGCAAATTGATGTGTTAATTTTAGTTAGTATTAGTGTCTCAATATTTTATCCCTTTTCAAAAGTATGTACATTTAAAAACTGGAATCTTATGGGGGTGTCTGGGTGACTCAGTCAGTTAAGCGTCCATCTCTTGATTTCAACTCAGGTCATGATTTCAGGGTTGTGGGATCTAGCCCCACTTTGGGCTCCATGCTCGGCGCAGAGTTTGCTTATCCCTCTCCCCTGCTCCTCCCCCTGCTTGCTTGATCTCTAAAATGAATAGAAAATTTTTCCATGATGCTTGCCAAAATATTATTTATTTTGAAAGTTTTGCCTTATTATTTTGTCTGAATATATTAATCATTCATTCATTTATTCAAATCCTTATCTTTTTATTCATCAAATATTTGTTTTGCATACTCTCTGCTGGGCCCTGTACTGGTAGCTGGAAATGTAATATATAGTTACTATTTTCAAGTAAGTTCTGGTTAGAAATGAGAGACTGAAGTATAAAGATATTGTTGTTAAGTGCCTTTTTTAAAAAAAATCACCTTTGTTGAGGTATGATTTATGTGCAATAAAATGCACCCATTTTATTTTTTTAAAATATTTTATTTATTTATTTATTTGACAGTGGGGTGAGAGAGAGAGCACAAGCAGGGGGAGTGGCAGGAAGAGGGAGAAGCAGGCTCCCCGCTAGGCAGGAAGCCTAACATGGGACTCGATCCCAGGACCTTGGGATCATGACCTGAGCCATAGGCAGACGCTTAATGGACTGAGCCGCAAAGGTGTCTCTAAAATGCACCTATTTTAAACATAATAGTTTGATGAACTTTGACAAGTTTATACGTCCATGTAACCAGCGCTACAGACAAGATATAGGATTACCTCAAAAAGTACCATAGTTACTCCCACCCAATGCTGAGCCTGCACTCCCAGCAACCACTGATTTGCTTTCTGTCTCTATAGATGAATTTTGCTGTTCTGGTATTTCATATAAATGAATCATACAGTGGGTATTCTTTGGTGTCCTACTTCTTTTGCTCAGCATAATGTTTTTGAGATTCATCTATGTTGTGTGTCATCAGTAGTTTGTTCCATTTTATTACTGAGTAATAGTTCACTGTAAGATATGACACAGTTTTTTTATCTACTTACCTCTTGATGGACATTTGAATTGTTTCCAGTTTTAGACTATAATGAATAAAGCTGCTGTGAATATTTATTTACCAGACTTTATGTAGACATGTTTTAATTTCTCTTAGGTGTAAAACTGCTGCATTATGGTAAATGTATATTTAACTTAAAATAAATTGCCAATATTCCATTACATCTTCTTTATCCATTCACCTATGAATGGGCACTTTGGTTGCTTCCAAATCTTGGCTACTGTTAAATAATGTTGCAGTAAACATTAGGGTGCATATATCTTTTAGAACTAGTGTTTTTATTTGGATGCTCAGTTGTGGAATTATTGGATCATATGGTATTTACAACAACATAGGTGGACCTAGAAGGTATTATGCTAAGTGAAATAAATCAAACGGAGAAAGACAAATACCATATGATTTCACTCATATGTGGAATCTAAAAAACAAAACAAATGGATAAACAAAAAGGAGAATAAGACCTGTAACTACAGAGAACAAAGTGGTGGTTGCCAGAAGGAAGGGAGTGGGGCGTGGACAAAAGGAGTAAAGAAGGAAAGTTACAGGCTTCCAGTTATGGGATGAATTAGTCATGGGAATAAAAGGCACAGGATAAAGAATAGAGTCAATGATATGGTAATAGCATTGTATGGTGACAGATGGTATCTACACTTGGGGTGAGCAGAGCGTAAAGTATAGAGATTGAACTACTACTATGTTGTATACCTGAAACTAATGTAACATTGTATGTCAAATATACTCACAAAAAAAAAAAGAAAAGAAACTGCCAAAATGACTTCCAAGATGTACCATTCTATATTTCCACCAGAAATACAGGACAATGCTTTTAGATGCATATATTTGCCAATACTTGATATAGTCAATTGTTTTCATTTTAAGCATTTTAGTCACTATATAGTGGTACCTGATTATGATTTTAATTTGCCTTTCCCTAATGACTAATGATGGTGAATATCTTTTCATTTCTTTATTAGTCATTTGTATAACTTCTCTGAAAAATAATTTTAGATGTTTTGCCAATTTTTCATAGGGTGGTTTGCTTACTTAATATTGAGTTGTAGGTGTTTCTATACACTCTTGGCCTCAAGTTCTTTGTCATATCATATAATACAAATAATTTCTTCAAGTGTGTGGTTTGCTTTCTCATTTTATTAATGATGTCAGAAGTTTTTAATTTTTATGAGTTAATTAATTTTTTTTTTATGGTACATGATTTTAGCGTCTATTCTAGGAAATCTTTGCCTACCCTCAAGTCAGGAAGGTTTACTCTTCTGTTTTCTCCTATATGTTTTATGGATTAGGCACTTATATTTAGGTCAATTTCAAATTAATTTTTGTGTATGGTGTGAGACAAGGGGATATTTCTTTCTTTTTTTTTTAAGTAGCTATCTAATTGTTTTAGCAAAATTTGTTGAAAAAACACTCCCCATTGATAATCTTGACACCATTGTTAAAAATCAATTGACCATATATGTGTGAGTATATTTCTGAACTTTCTATTCTTCTCCATTGATTTATATTATAATTACATAATTCCACCAATAACCCACTGTCTTGACTACTATAGCTTTATGTCTTGAAATTTGATAGTGTGGCTCTTAATTTTGCTTTTCAGAAATATTTTGACTAGTCTAAGATTTTTGCATATCCACAGAAAAAACTTGGCAATTTCCAGAAATAAGACTTTTGAGATTTATATTTGAATTCCATTAATATTTTGATTAATCTGGGGAAGAATTTACATCTTAACAATATTGAATCTTCCAATTCATGAACATTTTACATTTCTCCATTTATTTAGGTCATCTTTAATTTTTCTCAGCAATTTTTGTACATATTTAAATTTATCACCAAGTATTTCATATGTGTAATAATGTCATTTCTTTCATTCCTGATAAAGTTATTTCCTTTTCTTGATCATTCTATATAGAGAGTTAACAATCTTATTAAACTTTTTGAAGAACCAGCTTTTAGTTTTATTGACTTTTCTTACTGTTCGCCCATTTTATCTTTTATTGATTTCTGTTCATTATTTTCTTGCTTCCTACTTTTGAGTCTGAAAAGTTTGTAATAATTTTTGTTTGTGTTCCCTACATTTAGAATATCAATTTTTTTCTTGTTGCTTTAAAGTTTTCTTTTTCTCATTGGTTTTAAACAATTTGATTATGATGTCTTTTGGTGTGGCTTTCTTTGAATCTCTGTGCTAATAACTCATTAAATTTTAAATATTTTTGCTATTATTTCTTCCTGTAACCTTTTTTGCCCCTTTCTTGTTTTCCTCCCCATCATTCACTCCAACTACATATGTATATTTGATGCAGGGCTTGATGGGGGGCTTGAAGGGGGCGCTAGGTGTGTGGGGTGAGGGGTGAGGGTCGGGGGGGACTCATCAGGGGGCTTGATGGGGTACTCGATCCCAGGACCCTGAGATCATGACCTGAGAAGAAATCATGAGTCCAGACACTTAACTGACTGAGCCAACCAGGCACCCCCATTGGGCATATTCTTGAAAGCTGCTTTAAAGTCTTTTCCTCCTCATTTCATTACCTCTGTTATTTCTGGCTCTATTTTTATTAATTGTTTTTTTCCTCTTTGTTATGTTTCAAATTTTTACTTATTCATGTAGAAATATTTTTATTATATATCGTGATGTAATATTTGATTGGATGCCTTGATATCATCTTGAATTTTTATTTTTCTTTAAGGAGTGTTAAAGATTTTTTTTGGCAGGAGTTAACTTACTTGCAGATCACCATGATTCTTTCAAGCTCTTTTTTTGTTTTAAGTTTTGTTCTAAAATAGCTTTTACTCTAGGGTTAGCTTAACATTGCTTCTAAGGTGTGACCCTTCTGAGATCTCTGTTGAATGCCTCAGGTATTCAACAAGATTGCTCTCTTTACTATGGCTGGTAAAAACTTGTATGTCTGCCAGTCCTGAGTGAACCTTGGGAATTATTAAACTTATGGCTCTCTGACAGTTGATCTATACCAGGCCTTATAAAGTTTCACCTTGTGCGTATGAAGATTAGTAGTCAACCTAGGATTTAGACTAAGAATTTTGGAGGTCCTTAGGTAGATTTTTGGAAAGCTTTTCCTGAATAGTTTCCTCTTCTCCAAATTCCGAATTCCAGCTGCCTTGTTCTCCTTGAGCTCCTATGTCTGTCGCCTCTCAGTTCTATGCTGGCAGAAAGCCAAGTTGATTATAGGCTTTGCCTCATTTGTTTCTCTACTGGGGACCACATTCCTGTGCTTCCCACCATCCAGTGGTTGAAAACAGTTGTTTCATATATTTAGCCTTGTTTCCTAATTATTTAGTTGTTTTCGGTGGAAAGCAAGTCTCGTACCTTTTACTATTTCATAGATGGAAGTGTAACCCCTATCCCTGGCTAGCCATTGAAGAATCTTATTTATATAGAAATGTGTCTCATGGACAGAAATACAAAAATTTCTTGCTGAGAAATAACATATTTGAAGAAATTGTATCAGAAGGAAATAATTATTCCATGATGACAAATCCATGCTTGCTGGCTGCACTGGCAAGATGGAAGCATCTCTGGGGAGTGAGTTCTGTGAGTCTCTCCCACTGAATGTTTTATTTACAAATACAGCAGTGGTGCCAAAGAGAAGTAACTATTTCTATTTGGGAAGGATTAGAGAAAGCTTTACAGAGGAGGAGAAAGATATTTGAGCAGAGTTGAAGGATAAAAAATATGAAGAATTAAGGAAGGCAGTTTTCCAAGCACAAGTACTGTGAAGAAAGACATAGAGATGTCTAATGGAATGTTTTGAGCATGTGAATTTGGGGAGTATGAAATAGAGGTTGAAGATGTAAGCAAGAAGAGCATGATTCATGATATGTGATAAGTTTAGACTTGATCCAGTGGTTGAAAGAAGAGTATTCATAGGAAAATTTATGTGTGTGGGCTAAGTATAGGTAAAACACAGAACTCTTTACTAACAGTATGAGACATTCATGGCCAGAGTCTTGGCTGGAGACAAGGCAACTCTTTGGCAGTGTTTTTCAAATTGCTGGTAGCAGCCCCACATCAGTGAGGTTGTAAAATTAATTTTGCCTTTAAAAATGGACTAGAATAGAAAACATTGGAGAGGGTATGTGCTATGGTGAGCGCTATGAATTGTGTAAGACTAGTGAATCACAGACCTGTACCTCTGAAACAAATAATACATTATATGTTTTTAAAAAAAGAAGAAGAAGAAGAAGAAGATAGCAGGAGGGGAAGAATGAAGGGGGGAAAATCGGAGGGGGAGACGAACCATGAGAGACGATGGACTCTGAAAAACAAACTGAGGGTTCTAGAGGGGAGGGGGGCGGGAGGATGGGTTAGCCTGGTGATAGGTATTAAAGAGGGCACGTACTGAATGGAACACTGGGTGTTATACGCAAACAATGAATCATGGAACACTACATCAAAAACTAATGATGTAATGTATGGTGATTAACATAACATAGTAAAAAAAAAAGAATAGAAAACAGTGTGCATCATATATTAAGAATACTTTTTAAACTTTTATTTTAGCAGTATGTATTCAGTTTTAATTATGTACATGTATAATGAGCCATGATGTAAATGTATTTCTTCAGGCTGATAGGAAAACAGTTTGAAAGCTGCTTTAGTGGACTATAAAAATGTGTCCAGGTAAAATACTATGAAGAGTTCGCCAAGGCAGTTGCAAATGGAAATACATAGGCATGATAATAAAAATGTAGAACCAATAGAATTAGAATTTAGTTAGTTGTGGGGCTTGATAGTCACAGAAGACTACAGGATGCCATCTTTGTGTCTTACTTCTATAACTGGGTGTTTAGTGATAATTACTCCAAGAGCAGGTGGCAAGTTTTGGGAGAAACAATATCACTTCAGACAAAGAAAAAGGAAAAAGACACAAAGGATGCATAAGAAAGGATCCAAAACATGTCTAAATTTTTATTCAACATAGAAAGTCAATGCTGTCACTACCTGTGTCTGTTCAGCCCTTGGAGATGAAAAATCACAGGAACAAAAATATAGCAAAGTAAGCTAAAAACAGATATACTGAGTAGAGTAACAACCTAAATGAAATCAGGCATTTTCTTCTCAATACATCATTTCTTTTCTTGTTTTAAAGGAAAAAGTACTTGATGATGAGGTAAAGCCCATTGGATGAGATTGACAAAATATAGAAATATAGGAAGATAGACAGAAGAACTGTACATTATATGTAATACATGAGAACTTAAACCCTTGATGACATTTATCTTCACTTGTAAGAGATTTAATAAAGTAATTTATTAGGTCCCTTCTCACTCATGAAAAGAAATGTCATAAAAGACTTATTCTTTCACATACTGTCCATATACTGAATATTAATCCTTATAGTCTTAACAATATGGTATGCTAAATTTTCAATGGTCCTGCTTCAGAGCAATAAATATAGATGACAAGAAAATCTTAAATTAAAAAAAAAAGAAAATCTTAAATTTGGGGGACAGAAGAATTTCAAGACGGCAAGATGCTTTGGAGTCCCTCATCTTTCAGCACTTATTGTTTTCAAATAACTAGCCTTGGAAAATAAGCCAAACATCATTTCATCTAGTTAAATGATGATTCCTGTTCCGATATGGGATAACATTTATATGGACCGAGTCTTCTTCCCAACCACACCTCTCTCACAGAAAAGTGATGAGTGTTAGTGATATATTCCGAATTTCTCTACCGTTAGGAAAACAACTCAATTCATAAAGACTATTGTGTACAAGACAGCAGATGGTTTTATTTTATTTTTGAATATAAAATTCAACTACTTAAAAGATCGGTATTAAAATATATATAAAGTTTAAATCGAAGATTCACAAAAATAGCTAGGAAAACAAAGTGAAGTGTAAGTCAATTCTAGCTCAATTTATGATTTTTAAAGTCAATGGTAATGACACCAAATTAAATTTAAACATTAAAGTTTTGTTTCATTTCAGTTAGATATTTTAGGTGCTGTTAGAACATTGACTGTTTTTCACGTTCGCCTTTCAGGGTTATCTGCGCTTGGGAAGGTAGCTGTCTTGTCCAATAAATTTTCAGGTATATCTTCAGTTGCTT
Organism: Mirounga leonina; assembly: GCF_011800145.1. Taxonomy (NCBI): domain Eukaryota; kingdom Metazoa; phylum Chordata; class Mammalia; order Carnivora; family Phocidae; genus Mirounga; species Mirounga leonina. The sequence goes on along the minus strand of NW_023270377.1, from coordinate 72,675,773 downwards.
GAGACGTGAGCAAAATGATGTAATGAAAAGCAAATATGAAATGACTTCAGAAATTGACACAAATCCCTGCAATTGACACAAACTGACAGGTCTTTTCAAAGAAAAACTCTGCTGACATTGGATTGGGTTATCTTCCTCAAAGCAGAGTTTCAGTTCTAGCAGCATAGGTAGATGGAAAGGAATTTTAGGAAAATGGACAAAAGAAAATGAGACTTTGATAAATGGTCATAATAATGGGTCCATATAGAGCATAGATTTCTTTATTAGAGAAAATTCTAATTTAGAAACTTCTTTTTTATTTTGAGAAATCTAGAATGCATCTCATAGGTGGAAATAAGGATTCCAAAAATCTAATTCAGTTCTAGCTTGTCAAACAGGAATCGTTGTAAGAATATGACTATGATCCTTGGGGTTGTGGACTTTTGAGCCTCTCCAAATCAGAAACACTTTAGGTAAGAGTGACACTGCAATTAATAGAAGCAATATAGTGAATTTCCTTTTCTTGAATGTGTATAGGCTCCTGTATCTACAGTTTAAGTAAAGCCCACAGCTGATAACTTACTGAATGCAGTGTCTTCTATGTAGCAGGTGCTCATAGCATACAATTTTAAATGTTATACTAGCTTGTAATCCCAGATTTTGTTAAGAAAAATCTAAAAGGTGCAAAAGCATATACATGCAAAAATTAGTCACTCCCTTCTTTAACTTAGGTTTTTACAAGAGTCACTGTTAGCAGATCAGTTATTAGAAATGGATTGCCTTTGCCTTTTAAGGATCCACTTGAGGTTGGGGGGGGGGTGGAGAAAAGCATTATTTTCTTAGTGTCTTTTAGCATAGAATTAAATTAATAGTAAATAAATAAACAAATAAATAAATTAGTGTACTAGTATATCTAATTATAAACATAAATTATCTGTTCGAAAATAGTGAGAATTAGAAGTATTCCGAAAGGGAAATAATCATCTCTTATTTCTCTTTAAATATATATGATGAGGTTGGTTCTAACCTAATAGAAGTGAACTAGCAGCTGTTTTCCTTCTCCCAATCTTCTATGAAATGCTCACAGACACCTCTGTTATTAGAGGTGGAATACTTCTGCAATAGGGGATTTTCATCAGTCATCTGCACAATTTTATAAGAAATTTCTGCTTCACAAAATTAGGCAGCGTGCAGATTTTTACCAACCGTTAACACTTACTCATACGTCGGTGATATCAGATCTTTGCTGAACCCCTAGGGGACTGAAGACACTATGCTATAGCTGTTTTTTAAAATGATGAGGGACGTTTCCTTTCCTATCATCCCTATCATGGCCACTCTTCTATAGTTAGACAAGTATAAGATGTCTCAGTAGTGTAATCTTCCTGGGTATAGATGTGTCATAGATTGTATCCTGATGATATCTGTACAAGAAAGAAGTAAATGTGAGTAAAATAGTAAAATTGTGTACCACAAAGGACATCTACAATGAAATATAATCAACATAACTTTGAAAGTATTCTTTAACATGAAAAGAAAGGCACTTTGTCCTTAAGATATGGTGAAAAAATTAAAATTTTATGATATGAAAACAAAAATAATATTTTTAGAACATTTTTATGTATAAATACATTTTTATTAAGGAGAAGATGAAAAATAATAACCATGACAAGATGAGATAAAAATGGAGTGAAATTACATAGGCAAAGCTGAAAATCAACAAGAAACATGGAAAGATTGTAAGGAAACCTAAAATGCACTAACACAGTTAAAATCTGCTTTAGAAGCAATAAAGAACAGGGAGCCTGTGTGGCTCAGTTGGTTGGACATCCACTCTTGATTTCAGCTTAGCTCATGATATCAGGGTCTTGAGACTGAACCCCGTGTCGGGCTCCATGCTCAGTGGGGAGTCTGCTTGAGATTCTCTCTCTCCCTCTCCCTTTGCCATCCTCCCCACCTGCACTCGCACTCTCTCAAATAAATAAATAAATCTTAAAAAAAGAAGCAATAAAGAGCAAAATCTATATTATAGAAGTAGAAAGTTTACATTGTAGAGAAATGAGAAAAAATTTTCAAGAAAGCACAGGATCTTGTTATTAAAAATTAATAAGAGAAGATGATAGCTACCAGAAATAGAGAAAAATGGTCAATAAAGATATTTGGTGTCCCAGATGAAGAGATGAAAAGAAATGAAACAATCAATGCACAAGGATACCAAACAAAATTTTCCTCAGGTAAAGGAATTTAGTCTGGAGATTAACAGAACTCTCAGGGAAAATGTCTTTAAGAGAGGGTAATGTTTAGATAATTCCTGGTGAGTTTGTTTTATAATAAAATATGAAGAGAATGTTCTCTAAGCATTTAGATCAAAAAGGTTACATTAAAAGGTATAAAAATCACCCTAATCTTTGATTTCTTTGGAATACTAATTATCAGAAGTAAAGGGAGAAATATCAATTGATTATTTTCTTATTAAAGGATAATTGCATACAATATTCTATTAGTTCCAGATGTACAACATAGTGATTCAAGCAGTCAGTTCTTTTTTTTTTATTCTTATGTTAATCCCCATACATTACATCATTAGTTTTAGATGAAGTGTTCCATGATTCATTGTTTGTGCATAACACCCAGTGCTCCATGCAGAATGTGCCCTCCTCAATACCCACCACCAGGCTAACCCATCCTCCCACCCCCCTCCCCTCTAGAACCCTGTTTGTTTTTCAGAGTCCATCGTCTCTCATGGTTCGTCTACCCCTCCAATTTCCCCCACTTCATTCTTCCCCTCCCGCTACCTTCTTCTTCTTCTTTTTTTTTTTTTCTTAACATATATAAGCAGTCAGTTCTTGAAAGGGGAAAATAGTGTCATCAAAACTCATGCATGCATACCATGGCAAAAGAGCCTCAGTTCTTCCAGGATCTGGGAATTCTTCCAGAATTCCCATCTTTCATGTGCCATTCCAAAATTATAGATACAACTATACTTCCTATTTCCTTTGCCTAGAAAAAATAAGAGTATACCTCCTAACTTCCTTTCCTAAAAAATTTAGATAAAAATCAACAGGCCAATAGTTACATCAACTGGAAGATTTCAAGAATGGGAAGTTATGGTATAATTTGACTGTAAATTACAGAATTACATTTGAACAATCATGGAAAATATACTTAAAAACCAATGCACTTGTAAAACAGTTCTTCAACAAAAAGAAGTATGGTATAAAATAATTATTTATTAATCATATTCTGGGTCCACAATCTTAATAATAGCAACCAAATAAAAACATTTTTAGAGAAGTCATAAAGAAAATTAAAATTACGTTTGTTCTTTATTGTACAAAGGGAAGAATCAATGAATAATAATTTGGTTTTTGGTAGTAAATAAATAAATATGTATATATGTATATATATATATATACACACATGTATATATAATGCAAGCATATGAAAAACTAGAAACAATCTCCAAATAAATCAAATATGTTATCTTCTAAATCTCCAAAGAAATAGAGGCAAATAAAGCATAATCCACTTACCAATCAGCAGAAAGCAAGGAAAACAGCAAGGAAATGTTTTTTTAAAAAGTAGGAAAATGAAAAGATTAAAAATATAAGATAGTGACACTATAAATGAGTCAAACATCCTGTTTAGAAACAAGGACTGATGTTTAAGGAAACACCCAAAGCAAAATGACACATCTAGATTAAAAAATAAAGAGGACAAAGATACCTAAGGTAAATAAAATTAAAAAAAAAACAGAAATAGTATATAGCAAATACACATTTTCAAGTTAAATACTATAAATGGGACAACATTAATCTTATTTCTCAAAAGGCAGTCTATGGCAACTATGAATCATTGAACACTGCATCAAAAACTAATGATGTATTATATGTTGGCTAACTGAACGTAATAAAAAAAGAAAAGAAATGTCAAAAAAAGGCAGTCTATGAAAATATATATATAATGACCAAAATTATGTGTGGCCATACAGCAATGAAACAGAGGTAGAAGGATTAAATTGGGAGATAGTAAAAAAAGGGCTTTCCTTTGTGAGCTTTCTAAGACCCATTCCTCTTCTATGGCTTTTGATTTGGTTGTATTTATAAGAGAAAATTGTGTTAGAAGCCAGAATGTATCAGGTAGAGCAAATTGTATTAGAAGTATCAAGTTAGCAGAAACAAAAAGATTTGTTAGTAAATTTAGGGAAGCGTATATATGTTGGAGGAAACTTCTCAGGAGACAAAACAGGGAGAAGTCAGTAGAACTGTAGTTCTTATTTTGCTTTGTTTTTAATCATAACAATTTAAATCACATCTGAAGTCTGAGTATGTAGAATGTTAAGTCATGTAGAGATTCCACAGAATCTCTAAAATTTTCTGTTTCCCAAAAAAGATTGAGAGAAATTGTTTAGAGCAGCAGGCTTGAAAAGGTTTTGCAAGTTACATGTCAAGAGACATATAATATGAGCCAGAGATTGACATTAAAAAGAGCCCGTATTGACAGGGAGAATAAGCCAGACTCAGGTGAATGCTGAAAGCTGCATGGCAAAGCTCAGATGCCTGCCACTAGAACTGGAAAAATATGGAAGCCCCCTGAGCTCAGATCTTCCAGGAAGGAGAAGAGAAGAAAAAATACGGGTAGAGGAGAAAGAAGTAATTTTCCTGAGTACATACTGAAGAGAGCCTAAGTTTGACCTGGAGGTGTACACCTTTCCCTCAATCATCAAGTTTTCAGTCAGAAGAGATGGGGCCTCAAGAGAGAAATAAATTTCAATTAGGGAAGAATAATTTCTCATATTCCTGAGTTGTAGATGTGAAAAATCACTACATATATAAACAGATACATTAAAAATCAGATGAAAAACTGGGAAATTGCAAAACAAGGAATGGTAATGGGAAATTGGAATGATCACGATGGTGATTAAATTAGTATCCTACAGAAAATTTTTCTCAGTGTTCATAGAATACTTACATATCTTCGATAAATCTCCCAAACAATAAACAGGGCTGTATATATTATTTCAGGAATACTGAACAACAATAGATAGAACAAATAATCCCTCCTAGCAGTTATAAAATGCAAAACTTCAAATACTTCTCGATCAAGTATAAAGTGTGCCTGCACAAGTGGACAGATTTTCTCATCAAATTTCAAAATACATTACAAAGCTACAATAGCTAACACAGCATGATGCTGGCCCCAAAATACAATGATTATTTGGAAGAGAATAGAGTCCAAAAACTGATTCAAGAATATGTATGCAACGTTTTGTATATGATATGGTAGTATTTTGAAATAGTGGCGGGGGGGGAGCAAGATTCCTCAGTGAATATTTTTGCTCTAATTGCCTGGATATTTGGAAAAAATTAGATCTCTACCTACCTCTAAATTTCGAATACATTAAAGAATTAGGAGTTGTATAATTGACTTTTAATAATTCTGGGATAAGGAAGCCAGTTTAATTATGATATCAAAGAAATGATAGCTGAAAAAAATTTTTTTCTACTTATATCTAATTATATTTATTTTCTTATTGTGTTACCTAAGAGCAATGTGTAACACTAAATTAGTGGTGGGAAATCTTATCTCTTCCTGACACGCGGTAGTTATTTCAGTCTTAATGGTAGGCATGACGTTCTCTGCAATATTAGACAGTCATATTATTCTTTTTTTTTTTAAAGATTTTATTTATTTATTTGAGAGAGAGAATGAGATAGAGAGCATGAGAGGGGGGAGGGTCAGAAGGAGAAGCAGACTCCCTGCTGAGCAGGGAGCCTGATGCGGGACTCGATCCCGGGACTCCAGGATCATGACCTGAGCTGAAGGCAGTCGCTTAACCAACTGAGCCACCCAGGTGCCCAACAGTCATATTATTCTAAAGAGAACCTTTTTTCATTTAGATTTCAGAATATTTACTTGTTTTAAAATCAGACATCTTTGTTGACTTTTATAAAATGTTTTTTATAGTATCTAAGATAAATATATGATAAATTATATTAGAAGATCTATTTTTATTGATCTATCTTTGCATTTATAGAATGAAAACTTACTTTGTCATGGTTTCTTATTCTTTAATACACTTCTGAATTCAATTTACTGCTATTTTACTGGGAATGTTTACCTCTGTGTCACTAAAAGTTCTATTTGCAGTGTTTAGTTGTGTCTGTGGGTGCACACAGGCTATCTTAATCAAATTTTGCTCTTAGGCTTGAGTTATTTTCCTACAATATGATTTTACACTCTTCCTCACTTTCCCCTCTCCCAGAAAAGACAGACTTCTGTACTATAAAATTGTTAATTCTTTTTTTTTTTAAAGATTTTATTTATTTATTTGAGACAGAGAGAATGAGAGAGAGAGAGCACATGAGAGGGGGGAGGGTCAGAGGGAGAAGCAGACTCTCTGCCGAGCAGGGAGCCCGATGCGGGACTTGATCCAGGGACTCCAGGATCATGACCTGAGCCGAAGGCAGTCGCTTAACCAACTGAGCCACCCAGGCGCCCTAAAATTGTTAATTCTGAAAACAGCTTCTCCACACTTGTCATACACAAAAGGAAACAGAGACAAATTCAGTAGCATGACTTGTACATTGAACTAGCACAACTGGTGGGTATATCATCAAAATTAATTTTATTTTTCTTTCTCACTCCCCATTCAAAATCTGTACCATGGGGCAAATTTTTCTCCAGCAGCTACCAGGGTGAAAAATCTGGGGATCCCATGACTTTGCAGTCACTTTTAGGTAATGATAACTTCTATACTCCCTCTAACTCATTCAACAGTCTCAATTTGAGATTAGAACAACCTCATTCCAAACTTGATTGAGAATTAAATCTTTTCCATTCTCTTCAGTTGAGGAGGGTTTCAGACAGGCTATTGACACCTGGTAAGTGGGTACGGTCAGTATCTTCTGTCATTTTCTGCTTCTCCTTCCTCAGCCTGCAAAGTGGTTTCTGGCTCTTCCAAAGACAAGTGTGCAGAGAGGGAGAAAATGAAAGAAGGTACAGAAAGTACACTCGTATTATGTAAGATTGCTTCACATTCTGAGTCTTGGTACTATTTAGAGATGCCTTTCTTGTCTGGGAACTTCCGTGGATTTTTTAGAGAGGCCTCCTGTAGGGGCCAAGGGCAGGCTGCCCCAAGATGGGCCACTTTGGCATGAAGATTATTTTGAGTTAAAAAGCAATCAAAACAGCAGATTCAAGCAAAGCTCTTTACTTCCCCACAACTGCCTAAAATAATTTAGAGAGAGGACAGGCTCCAGGAGGAGAGCTAGCACCATAGATAACTACATTATGAAGGAGATAGGAAAGAACCTAACAAAACCTGTTTGTTCAAAGTCCTCTGTGTCCCATTGATTTTGAGTGACCCAGCAAACATTTTGTTGGCCAAACATTTACTTTTTTTCATCTTTTTATAAATTACATTCCTTTCCTCTGAAGTCCCAGATCCCTACCCCCTTCTCCTTAGTTCAGGATGACGTATATACTTCATTTCGCCTGTCTTTGGAATTATCATGTCTCTGTGGTGTCCCGTACATGCGCTGTTAAATTTGATTTTCCCCTGTTAATCTGTCTCATGTTGATCTGAATTTTATTATGGCTAGAAGGACCTCGAGGGACAGGAAATTCTTGCTCCCTGACACTCCCTTTGCTAGGGCTTCCGATTGTAGCTACACCAGCCATTTCCCCAGGCCCTGGTCTCTTGAGCCTCTGCTCACAAAGTTCCAAGTGGCACTTCTGAGCAGAATTTGAAGTGCCTCAGGTCATTCTTAACCCTTTTTGGCCCAATAAGTGAGAAATGTTCACACATTCTGTACCCCTCACAGGTAAGAGAACATTTCTACACAATGGACCTCCATTTTCTTTCACCTCAGGTCTTTAGCATCGCTGCTTGCCTTGAAATTCCTTATCATGTGCCAGACACTGGTGTACTCTGCGCTGGCTGCTGAGGATCACATTAAGGTCTTTGAACTGTTCCTTTTTTCCTACATACAGAGTGAGAGGCACAGACTTCAGCCAATTCACAATGGGATGACAGTTCAGCCGCAAGTCTCACCAAAGAAACACCCTCTGGAAATCCACTCTTAACACCTTTTCATATTTGCAAAGTGAATGAGGAATTTCAAGAGACCTGAAATAGTTCTTGATAAATTTTCATGAGGTCAGGCCCGTCCTTTGGAATTTCATACTTACCATGTCCTGGCACCTCGGTTGCAACTTCAGATATAAAGTCCTGCCTCAGAGACTGCCCAAGGTCATCTAGAATGTCAGGGAAGACCTGCACATAGGTCCATAGGTCTGTTGATTCCCAGTCAGGGCATCTCCACCATTCCATGCTGCCACCTCTTCATTTAAATCAGCATTGGCTATTATTACATGAATTTAATTTCTTATGTCTTACACATCACAGCACGAATTAGAAGCAAACAGCATTTATACATTTATATTTACATTCAAGATCAGTTCAAATTAAGCTAAAAATTGACAAGCCTTAGTGGTAAAAATCATCCTGAACTCCAACCAGTCACTATGGCAGTAACTTCTTTCCAGAAATTAACTGTTATTCGATCTTTAGGTATAACACAGGTATAACACACATATCTTTTAGAAATAAGAGGCCAGAAATAGAGCAGAGTCAAAATTCTTTACTTTTTGAACTGCTGACACATATATTAATTAAATAATGGAGTTAATTAATAACTAAGTTCATATGATGAGCTTTTTTTAATGAGCTACAGAAACCCCTCTATAAAATAATAAAGATTGTAAACAGACAGGACCAGGTAAATGGTTTTAAATAAAGTGATATTTACATGAGCATTTTATGTTAATAGCTATTTTCTAGGAAGAATATGAAAATCCCTGTTAAAACACAGAACGTTATCTTGAGATATTTTTGAAAAATACTGTCAGTGAAATAGTATGCTGAATTAATAAACACTATTATTATTAATTAGTTTCTACAGATATATTCTGGTTTAAATATTCTCTTTGACTTTTATTACAGTTTGATGTTTGGAGTATTTATACTGTGGATTTGGTATATAATTTAATTTGATTTATAGAAAACTTTTCCTACAGTTAATTACCTTAGAAATAAATTATGGGTATTTGTAAAATGATAATGTGTGAATATCTGAATTTTAAAAATATGTATTTCAGTAGACATTTATGCATATTACCGAAGTACCCTTCACTTTAACACATATGTTTCAATAGCACATTTTAAAATATAATTTGATATGAAAATACATGCTCAGTGTAGTCCATTTTATGGAAAGTATCTCTTGGTAAGTTGATTTGGTATAGTTGTATCAAAGTTTTGCTCTGTCATTATTACCTGATCATTCCATCAAATATATATATTTGATTATATATATCATATATATAGTAGCTATTATGTGCATAATATGGCCAGGTACTATGCAGATAAATAAAGTACACTGCTCATCTTCGAGTTTTTACATTTGTTAGCTAAAGAAAAACTTCCATTAGAAAGAGTAAATGATAATTCCAGACAGTAGATAATTAAAAAATAACTGTGCAGCGGGACTTCATAGAACAGAGAAAGCAGAGTAGATAGAGGAGATGAGTAAGACTTTATGAATGGAGAATGAGTTCATCATTCATGATTGTAGAGGATCAGAGATGATTGGAAGAGATAATTCTGCACACACACACATACACCATGAACAAAATTATGATGGTATGAATGGCCATACTTTATAGTTAGGGGATAGAGAACATGGAAGGAGCAAAGAGAACAAATAGCCAGAAATGTAAATTGAAAGGACATTTTGTAACTAAACTGTGTCAGTCCTTCGATGCTAGGATAAAAGATACCTGATTTATCCTAAGGATAGGATTAATGAGTAGGAATGATTAGATGAAATTAACTCTAAAGAGCTTTGGGAGGGGACTAAGTCTTCGGAAACTCCTTAGGAGTCTATTTGCTGGGGTGTAGATTGAGGGGGTCAAAAGAACCTCAGGTAGGATATGGAGTGAGAATTGAGTGTGTGGATTCCAGGTACACTGAGAAAGAAGCACTGATGGAATAAGGTGAATGTATTCACAAGGGGAACAAGGAGGAGGAAATAAATCAAAACACATGTAAAGATATACTGGGAGATGTGGTGAAAGCACAGTATACTCATTTTTTTTTCTACCTTTAATTTTTTTAATTTTTAATTTTTCTTTTAAATAGAGGGAGAGATGTAGGAAAGGGACAGAGGAAGAGGGAGAGAAAATATCTTAGGCAGGCTCCACGCCCAGCACAGAGTCTGACAGGGGGCTCGATCTCAAAACCCCTAGACCATGACCTGAGTCCAAATCAAGAGTCGGATGCTTAACCAACTGAGCCACCCAGACATCCCACAGCATACTCCTTTCTAATCCTAATTAGAAGTTGATTTTCTCTTAAGAAAGATACTCTAAATTATTACTTTCATTTATATATATTTAAAAATGACCAACTGCTATATTAATGTTAATAATTCAGTTATAAGAGTTTAGCATTCATTTGGAATTTTACATGCCAGTTAATTGTCAATGGAATCAATTTTTTTTTTTGGAATCAATTTTTTAAAATTATCTGAAGAGGGGCGCCTGGGTAGCTCAGTCATTAAGTGTCTGTCTTGGGCTCAGGTGGTGATCCCAGGGTTCTGGGATCGAGCCCCTCATCGAGCCCCGCATCAGGCTTCCTGCTCCGCGGGAAGCCTACTTCGCCCTCTCCCACTCCCCGCTGCTTGTGTTCCCTCTCTCGCTGTGTCTCTTTCTGTCAAATAAATAAAATCTTTAAATAAATAAATAAAATTATCTGAGGAAAGTTTCCTTATTAATATAATCTGTTAAGTAAACTGGAAACTAATTATTTTAGAAAGTTATGTATTGCACTATGAACCATCACTAAGGTTTGATAATAAAAAGTTTATCTTCATCAAGTGTATCAGGCCTATGAATTTCTTTAAAACATTACTTATTATTTTAACTGTAAATCATGGTTACTTCCTATAGCAGAAAAAAAAAAATGCATTTACATTCACTGTAAAATGCAAATACCTCCAAAGAAGTACCAGAATCAAAGGCTCCAGGACAAACAAAAACTAAAGGAATTTGCAAACATGAAACCAGCCCTACAAGAAATATTGAAAGGGGTCCTCTAAGCAAAGAGAGAGCCTAAAAGTAACATAGACCAGAAAGGAACAGAGACAATATACAGTAACAGTCACTTTACAGGCAATACAATGGCACTAAATTCATATCTTCCAATAGTTACCCTGAATGTAAATGGGCTAAATGCCCAATCAAAAGACACAGGGTATCAGATTGGATAAAAAAACAAGACCCATCGATAACGCTGTCTGCAAGAGACTCATTTTAGAACCAAAGACACCTCCAGGTTTAATGTGAGGGCGTGGAAAACCATTTACCATGCTAATGGACATCAAAAGAAAGCTGGGGTGGCAATCCTCATATCAGACAAATTAGATTTTAAACCAAAGACTATAATAAGAGATGAGGAAGGACACTGTATCCTACTTAAAGGGTCTATCCAATAAGAAGATCTAACAATTGTAAATATCTATGCCCCTAACATGGGAACAGCCAATTATGTAAGCCAATTAATAACAAAAGCAAAGAAACACATCGACTCAAAGGACAGTATCTTTGATGGCTATTAGCTTTTTCCTTAGGCTCCCTCCCTAAAGGCCACACCCATCATGCCCCAGTCCCCTGCCCCCTCATCCCCTGATAATGCCTCAATGTGTTTCAGGTCCACATCGTAAAACCCAAAGCTTTGGTGATGTCTAAATAAAGGACTGAATATTAGAAACAGTTGTGGTGTAATGTTTGGGGATGCATTTGCTACGGTTGACTCACATTCTACTTTTGGGTGATGGTACAGTATAGCCTCTAATCCCAGAAACCCGTAATACACTAAAGGTTTTGGACTGTGTGAATAGATTGTTCATAGAATGCCATTGAAATCAGGATCCATCTCGAGTAATAGGAGTGCATCCATATGCTTTTGTTACCCCTGGAGCCCTTGGCATGGGGTGGCAGTATTTCCATGGGCTGATTTCTGGTTCCTGAAGCCACAAGTGCTTGATTTTATAGGATTATAATGTGAGTGTCAGTAATGCCAGCTTGTCTACTAAAAACAAACAAACACATAAACAGATAGAAACCTAGAAAGGCCATAGCTAGCTACTTTTAATCCTTTTCATTGCAACTGACATTGAGCAAAGTTCATGGGGGCCACTAGTAAAAACGAGACTAGACATATTTTCCTTGCTTTATATGTGCTCTATGAATTATAGTTGTAGATAACGTATGTGTGTGTGCGTGCATGTGTAGGAAGATTAAAGATGTTAAAATGAGGGAGGGATATGGGAGAGAATATGAACAAAGAAAAATAAAGGAAAGAAAAGGAAGTAGCTCAGGTAGGAAGAGAGCACTTAGCATTAAAAAATAGGTTCCAAATATTTAATACATAAAGTAGGAAAGTAGACTGAGAAGATGATCTAACAGTGGGGATAAGTCATTTTATAATTTTCCCTAGAACCCCTGAGAGTTCATGAAAAAGAATGGCCTATCACATTTTGGGACACAGTGTATCCCAATTTCAGAAAGTGCTCCCCACTCTTTGTTCTTTATTAAAATTTTTTTCTCACTTATTTTAGTTTTTCCTGAGCATTATATAGGTGGTCAATGTGTATGTGCTGGAGTTGCTAAAGCTGAAGTCAATTTACTGAATACAATTTAAAGTCACCAATGGAAAGAAGTACATATTACAAGGATTTTGTATGTAAATATTGAGGGATGTAATTTTATGAATCACAATTTAGAATCCAATTCAATTACTAAAATTTTATAGATTCCCAGATCACTGTCAAATATTTTTATAGTAAAGGCTTGTATTCTCCACAACATGAGAGGTGGTCTTCTGTATCAAAATGATAATAAGAACTAATACATTACAGAGTACACTTATCACGATCTTCACTGAATAATGCATAGAATTGTTGAGTCACTATATTGTACACCTGAAACAAATATAACACTGTATGTTGACTATGTCGAATCAAAATTAAAAACTTACAAAAAAGAAACAAAAAAAAAAAGAACCAAATTAATACAAAATTAGTGTTGGCATTTATACACTATTGTCTATGTTACTTCTTCATTCAGAAATATTTTCTATGCAACAGTGTTTAACAAGATATGGATCTAGGATTAAAACTATTCATTAATGGACACTTCTTTCCCATATTCTAATTCTTTATCAGATGAACTTAAATTTCAGGGGTTTTCAGAATTCATTACCTTTCTTTAGAATGAAAACTGATAAAAATTTTTCAGTGCCCATTTGTGCCCAAGGTATCTGTCTTCTTCTTTTTTTTTTTTTTTTAAAGATTTTGTTTGTTTTACAGAGAGAGACACAGCGAGAGAGGGAACACAAGCAGGGGGAGTGGGAGAGGGACAAGCAGGCTTCCTGCTGAGCACGGAGCCCAATGTGGGACTTGATCCCAGGACCCTGGGATCATGACCTGAACCGAAGGCAGACACTTAATGACTGAGCCACCCAGGCGCCCCTGGTATCTGTCTTCTTAAACCATATGTTATATATTATCTGATATTATAAACTTTTATAAGGAAAATCTTGATCGGAATTGGTGCAATTTCTGTAACCTGAGTTAAACCAAGGAGTTTGGTTTGAAAAGTGCTTCCTCAAAAACCTTGGTATAATTGGTGAGTTGGCAAACACAATCTTTAAAATTGGCCAGTGGAGTGCCCTCTTGTTTGGATATTCACTTCTCATCCTGGTTGGAACTCAGAACTTTGAAAGCTATCATTTGAAATTAAACAAAATATTTAATTAAATGCAAAAAGATTATTAGGGCGTTATCTTAGGCATCTATAAAACATATCTATTATAGATGACACCAAATAAATCTTTTAACTGGCAATGAATCCTCTCCAGACAATGATGAAACTTAGCCATTAGAACCTGGAGTATAAACGCAGTTTTTTGTTGACATTTTCTGTTGGCTTTTGTGCTTGTATCCATAAGCTACTTACTTCCTTTTCTAAAAGTATTATCTCTATTTCTCTGAATATTTTTAGATCAAGTTTATAAAACACAAGACAAAGGCATTCTCCCTGACTGCTCTTCTGCTGCTTCCATTTTTCATCTTACTCTACGTTGCTCCATTTGCACATTTATGCACGGCATCAAAATGCTGGGTGGTCTTTAGTTCTGTCTCTGGGCTTTTCTTTACCTGTTGTACTTTGTTCTTGATGTCTGACATTAACCTTACAAGGTTTCTCTTTCCTTGTGCTCATCAGCATTTCCTTCTTGAATTTCCCTTTGCATGTATGTTGCCATGTTCCATTTCCCCACCAGCCTCCCAATTCTAAGGAAAGGTCTTATGTTTCTGGGACTCTCTGAAGCATTACTACACATAGTGTGGTTCACAGATCAGCTGCATTGGCATCACCTGGGAACTTGTTAGAAAAACATAATGTAAGCTATGCTACAGATTTGCTGAACCAGAACCTGTATTTTAACTAGATCCCTGAAAGAATAACACATTAATAAAGGAGAAATGCTGCTCTAAAGGATCTGTCCCAGCTCCATGCCCTCAGAGATCTCATCTCTATGTTCTCTCTGGCTGTTTGGTTGCATGTTTCCCAACTGATTACTCTAGAGTCAAAGCCAGGACTGCATCCACCTGGCAACAGCTGTTTGTGTCTACATGGATGCTCAGATTCAATGATCTTTCGGATCTCGCCTCTCAGCACTTTGGGTTTGGGTATTCATTCTGCCAACTTGGTTGTGAGTGGGAAAAAGAGGATTGTGGCTGGGAAACAGTAATAGACTAGGTGCTTACTCTGTCATTTTCTGTTCTCACCTTTGAACATCATCCCCTATGACCCATGTACGGAGTGAAGAACAAATTACACATGCTTAATAATGCCACAGTTATCCAGCCACAAAGCTTCCAAATTTCACTTTTTTCTGTCTCCCACCACAAGTGGATTATTTTTGTGGTAAGCCAATTATTTTGATTGAGAAAAACAAGTCTCATTGGTAGGACTGGACGTATTATTGGCACAATAGCCTCAGAAAAGAAGTAATCTATCCCGTGCTACCATAGGGAATGGAAGATATCTCCACAATCTTATTCCTAGTCCAAGTCACAGTAACTTGATTGTTAATTTGGTTAGAACGTGGCTTGCTGAAGCTTAAGCATAATGTTTTACTGTAAATGCTCTTGTGTTTGATAGTTTTCCATAGGTTTTAGAGTCCGGGGACTGACCAAATGACATGAAGTGATTTTAAAAAGAGAAAGATGTACCACACATTTCAGTGTAGCATCATCATAACGTAGAAATGAGCTACCATTCCTCAGTTGTGCCTATTTCTTTCTTGGACATGGCAAAGTTCTTAGATACATAGTAAATGTACAACCAAGAAGAGAGTAAGACGCAGATGGAGTCTTCACGTTTTCTTCTGGAGAGATGCTGCAAATGAAAGTTAATTCAGAAAAGAAAATGAACAAATAACATATTATGGTTCATCATATATCAGAACTACATATATAATGAGGTAGTCTCTTAAAAATTGTGTGGCAAGTTGCTGACATACAGATAAGTTGAGAAGGTTTTAAAAGCTTCTAATGGGTCACTTATTGCTTATGGCTTAGTCGGTTATGCATTGGATTCTTGATTTTGGCTCAGGTCATGATCTCAGGGTCCTGGGATTGAGCCCCACATGGGGCTTCACGCTCAGCGAGGAGTCTGCTTGAGATTCTCTCTCTCCCTCTGCCTCTGCCCCTCCCCCTGCTTGTGCACTCTCTCTCAATAAATAAATAAAATCTTTTAAAAAAAGAGGAGTTCTCAGCATTCCGGTCAATTAAGAATTCACAAAGTGCATAATTATTGAATCTGATTGCCACGAATCATTGCATAAAGATGCAAATATGTGGGATAACTAGTCCAAATTATGTTTGATGATGTGTTATCTTTCATTTCCAAAGGTAGTTGTACTGTTTCCCCAGACTGACATAAAGATCTCTTGTAAACTCTACATTATGAGTAAATAGCATTTACTCAATATTCACATCTACAGAAGAAAAACATGTTGCTATTACAAAAAAATTAATGTTTTTAAGTATTGGGTTTTTATAAAACATAATTAAACCAATATTAAATTTAACATGAATTACATGTTAAGTTAAACTATATCTCATATAAATGTTAGTGTAGGATTTCTGATTTTGAAATTATTCTGTTACTTATTTGCAAAGACACTAAAGCTTGTCATTTTAAAATAAATTTCTGTCTACAGATGTATAAAGAATGTAAATTCAGGCATGTAGAATATTTAAAATTAAGAATTCATTTAAAATAAAGAATCAATTTAAAATGATATATTCTCCATATATGATGGGCTTTTTCATGGTTTTGATATTGGTTACCTTGACTCCTATGCTGAAGAAACCCTAAACACAACATTCCCTGATGGTGGTTCTACTCCGGGGTATTAGGAAAGCTATGGAGACATTATTGGTTGTTGCAGTTATGGAGGGGAACTAATGTTATTTATTGGGCAGGAGGTAAGACATTAGACATCCTATACTTCACAGTGCCTACAATAAAGAATTGTCCTGAGTGCTGCACGGTCTTTAAATATTTCTCCAGGTAGACACTTAGGGAGTTGAAAATCCTGTTGATAATGATTGGAGCCTAGAACCTATTTTAATTTACATCTTAAAACGAAGAACATCTGCATAGTTTTAATATGTGCAAATTTTTCAAAGAATGCAAAACGCATATACAACAAGAGTAATCAAAATAATAAAATTTCAATGCTTGCAATTTGGTTTGGAATTTAACCAAGATTTAGCTCACCATCTTGGAAAATCTTGTCAATTATCAGCAACAATCCCTCATGGTATTTGAGTCACTGACTAAATACCCTGCATTTTGCAGCTCTGTGTTCATGACAATTTTTAAAGGGGCAAGTGTCTAATTACTTGGCTATACTATCTAGTATATTTGTTTCCAAGTGTTTAACATGTCAACCCCCCACCACATATGTACATACTCCATTAGTTATTGATTTCCTTTCAGTTATTCTTTATATTATAGTTAAGGCTTTGAGTTGATGTTTAAAAGTTATCTATGTAAGTAAATTCTATTACCTGTGAATTTTAGTTCAGGATAGTAATAGGGGCATCAAGATATGTTTATTAGAAAATGTGGTATATTTGTTCTGATAATATGGAGAACAACTGTCCTAGGAGCATTTTATCTCGTGGAGATTTATGTCTCCCAACAGGACAATTGTTCAGCAAAAGTTTACTCTGGTAGGAAGGTAGATGTTCCTAACATGGAACAAAGGTGGGGTGTGGGGGGGGGCGGGTAGCGACACATGCCTGAAGTTGATGCACATTTCCTTGTTGTGTGATTTGGAGTGAATCAATAAATTTCTCTGGGCCTGAATTTTCTTTCTATTAAAGTGTTGGAATTGATGAACTCTAAAATCCCTGAGACAACATTTTATTATGGGTAGACATTTATTTTCATGGTGTAGAATCTATACACAGAAACCTGCATATTTCATTTGCAATATTCATAGTTTTTCATATCTGTTCTCTGGTCTTTTTTTAATGCTGCATTTGAATCTATAAAATAATATGAAATTAACTTTTATATACATAAATTTTTCACTAAGTAGTAAACCACTTACATTTTATTTTGAGGAATATATTAACAACATGATAAATATTTATAATGATTCTAAGCTCTTCCTTGGCAAAACCAATACCATGGGTTTTCACTTTTATTACACATGTAAACGTACAGTTATACATCTATATGATAGTAGGTGCAAAGGTGTGTGTGTATGCACATATATAGATTTATCGCTGATATTGTGAAGGGTACATGCAGCTGTGTGTATTAATGGTTGATTTCCCTAAAGCCCAGACAAGCTTTTCTGAGTGATATGTATACATGGTAATATATGAGAAAATTAGGTGTCCCCAGGTCATGTAAAGTGTTGGGTGGAGAAAGGGAACGTTCATCTTTATTTTGGTGGCAGGCCGGCATTCTCTCCTTCCATTCCCATTTCCTCCCTCCCTCAGCCACATGCACCTTGCCACCTTCTTTCTTTAAATTATCAAGAAGAGGCCACAAGATGAGGAATACTTCACTGCAGGTGGTGATATGCAACTGACAAGTAGTTTATAAACTAGCCCTACCCTCTTGCTTGGAGAAGCTTTATAACTGATTGTTTTAATACCAAAGTGACACCAAAGGGGGTCAAGTAAATAAATATGCAAGCCTCACCAGTTCAAAATAATAAAATTCCAATGTGTGCAAGCCTGCTTGTTGAACATATGTTTGAGGCACGGCTAAGCCATCTGGCTCAGTGTCAAGCATTTACACCAACTGCAGTCTTACAGTACCTGACAGCAGAAAAGCTTTATTCCCCTGGTGTTTGGGCACAAATGGAGAAATATTATTGAAATGATTATCTGCATCAAGACTCAGATTTGCTTTGACATTTAGCTGGCTCTGTTTAATCCAAAGGGTTGTCTGAATGAATAAAGAGAAGGGTTCCTCCAGAAGATGCTGCGAGCAGCCAGGGAAAGCCAAATGATTAATGAGACTGAAAGGCAGGGTGGACCTGCCCACCTCCACCCAGACCTCAGTGCCAAGAACTGAATATAAAATTAGTCTAAAGCTTTCCGGGGCTTGTCAGGAAGATTCCACCCTCACATGGTGCTCTCGTTTTGGACTTCTGGAAACAAAAGGACCTGATACCTTCCCCAATATGGAAGAAATAGGCTGGGAGAGAGCTTCATGTTATAATCAGAACATTTCACATTCAAACACTTTTTGCTTTTAACAGCTCTACCAGAGGCATTTCGATATTATGTTAGGAATTGAGTCTCTCTTAGGAATCAGAAAAGCTACGGCTTGTCGACTTGTTTCTGTTTTGGCAGCTGGTTTCTCCATGCTATGGTCCTTATAGCAAGATAATTTCATTTGTCTTAGAATGCCATGTTCACTGGTTATTCTGTGCTGTCATTCATTTTAAAATGTTATATTAAGCTGAGTTTCTTGGAACATGAGGTACAGTGCTAGTTTCAGCATCCAGCTATGCTGGTAAAATGCAGAGGTTTAACCAGAGAGACACCTTTGTCAGAATAATGGGAAATCAGCAAGGAAATATCATCATCACTGTCATAATAATAAAGTAAATAATTTGGAAATCTTTATCAAAGAGTGATAGGTTCACATCTGCCTTATCTGATTTTTCTAGGTATACTGTACCTTTTGGAGGGAGAGTTTTAGTAACGATTGTTGAGTTAGATTTGAAATTACTTTGGTAATTTGGATTTAATAAGAATGTTAGACATGATTTTCTCCTCACTCATACTTTTAATTAACTTTTTATAAAGATATGAATGAATTCTAATGAACACAATTGGCAGGCTAATTGATTTGTCTCAGAGCACAGTGAGTGATCAGTATGCTGGCAGCATTGTGATATACTATTCAAGGATGTCAAACAGTTTGTGGGTTAATTTTCTGGCAGAGGTTAGTTGGGAAAACTGCTTAAAATATGTACTGTTTTTGATTTTCAAACAAGTGCCTGTTTTTTTTTTCTTAATTCAGTGAATTAAAAGATATCTATTGCTTTGAATTTATAGTGTCTTTAAATTATCACATTGCCACCAGGGAGTTGTTTTGTGTATTCTGCATATTAACAGAATACTTTTACATGTGTTATGCACATGAGGATATTAGAGACAATTTTCAGAAGATAAAGTATTGTTTTCCTCAAGAAGAAAGCCAAGAATGTGCTCCTCTTTTTAAAAATGTATTTTTAAAAGTTGCCACAAAATCAAGAGTGGTCAAAACAAACCCTAAAAGCACCCATTTAAAGAAAAATAAAGTACAACTCCAAGAGGTTACTGTTTTGCTAGGGATCTCACTTTAAAGGTTTGGCTTAAATAAATCCCAGTGAAATGACATTCTTTTATAGTGTTAACAATGAGCGGGTGAGAAAATATTTATGACATAGTTAAACACAGAGCTATAATTTCTAAACTGCATAAATTACATGTTTTCCCCTATTATGATACAGACAGCCAAACTGAACATTTTTGAAAGAAAATGACCAACGTATGATTAATTGCAAGCTCACAGATTTTGTAGCTTTGAGAGTAAATCAGCTGCTAAGAAGTGCTAACTTGCTAAAATATAAACTAATTTTAGTCTCTAAATATTAAAATATAATCCATCTTCTTCCTCCATTGGGAGAGCTAATTAGAAATTGTGACTGGCAGAAGGAGGAGAACCAAGAGAACACCAGGATTAAGTTCATGTGCTTAAAACCTGAGCCTGGAAAAAGTGGCCAGATTTTTTATTCTTTACATTTCACATATTTGAGTTTCCTGAAGCCAGCTTATGGTAATGGCTGCTACCCAAATGTGCAAGTAACAGAAGAGAGAGTTTGTGAAAAGAACACGTTTAGTTAACATAGAATGCTACGAATATAATGCAGAAAGACAGAAAAATGTTTCATGGATTCCATTTCTACCCCTTTCCTCAAAAGAACTGACTGTTCGTATAGAACACATCTAATAGCTAGAGTTTTGGAAAGGCCATTAGACCAGTGGCATTTATGTTCTGAATTTTCATAGTCTAGGAGACCTTCCAAACTGTGACAGTCTTGATTTCAAGCTGGTTTTACCTGGACTCTGATCACTCTTCCATTGGCGACTAAGGTAAAAAAAAGATGGGGTTAGATATGCATGATGAATAAATAGACCGGCCATCCTACTCACACGTCCACAGCACTTGCTGACAATTTCAAATTTGCTATTTTGTATAGTTAAGGTCTTTTTTTGCAGAATTTTAATTTTGTTATAGTTTTTAAGGTGTAAACCTTTTCATAATATGTCTTTAAGGTTAAACCTTTTCATAATATGTCTGTTAGATTTTTTTCAATTAAATAAATGATGACCATAGCAGAAATACAAGAGATTCCCAACCCATGTTATGATTTGGTGTGAATAAGGGAGTGAATTAAAATTACATAATTTCAAGGAGCTTCTCTCTTATAATAATAACCCTTTTTAAAAATTTACTATTGGAGAAATAGATCCAGGAAAGCATTTCTTATTAGAAATAGAAGACTACCAAATGTGGAGCTATTATTCTGTGAGCATTTAAAAAATGTTGAATTATGATAAAAATTCCCCAGTGTATATTTTTATGCACTTTTTGGGGTAAACATACTTATCTGACATTGAGATTAGTTGCAATATAGTTTTAAAAGAATAGCATGGCTTTCCCCGGGGAATTTTTTATTAAATTCAGTATGCGTGACAAGAAAATGAATTTCCCAAGTCTAGTTGTAACAAAACCTACAAACATTCCTTTTCCTGCCCTTAATGAGTAATGATTTTAACCAGCCAGTATTCCAAACCCTCAGGTAATGTTCATAATGAAAATAGTAGTAATTGTGAAAGCCACTATTAATAGCGATTAAGAACTAGACCACCGGAGTTGTTATCCTAGCTCTATGACATCCCTGCTGTGAAATGTTGGACATATTATTTAAAATATCAGGTTAGTTTTCTCATCTATAAAATAAGGATTGCAATAGTACCTACCTCACAACACTGTTATGAGGAGTAAAGCATATTAATAGATGTAAAATAATTGGACTAGTGTCTGGCATACAGGAAGTGCTTAATAAATATTAAAGCACAGGGCGCCTGGGTGGCTCAGTTAGTTAAGCAACTGCCTTCGGCTCAGGTCATGATCCTGGAGTCCCGGGATTGAGTCCCGCATCAGGCTCCCTGCTCAGCAGGGAGTCTGCTTCTCCCTCTGACCCTCCCCCCTCTCATGCTCTCTCTATCTCATTCGCTCTCTCAAATAAATAAATAAAATCTTTAAAATAAATAAATAAATAAATAAATAAATAAATAAATAAATAAATAAATATTAAAGCACATACACATCCCAAACATCAGAAATACGACCAATGTATGATACATGAACCTATGGAAACAATTTTTCCCTGGTTCCAATAAAGTTCTTTGTCTTAGAGTCTCCAACATGAGTTAACGTAGGATCAAGAAATGCTGGTAAGGTAAAATGAAGACTAGAACAGGGCTGAGAATTCACATTCCTACAGAATCACACCCAGATCTACAGATAAGAGCCTAGACAGCTGACAAATTTGGTCATGTAGAAAACAGATTATATCACTCCTGTCTTTTAGTTCACATCTGAGTCACTACTGCAAGGTTTCAGTCAGAGGTTTCTGATTCAGCATAAAGAATGGTACTATTTTTAAAGGACCTGATACTAATTCATCAATCATGTAAAGGTCAAAAATGATAATTTAGGCATTCTTCGCTAGAAGTAGTTGCCATTTTGAATGCCTGCTTTGTGCCAAACACATTTATTTCAGTTGTCCAAAATATTTTTACTATTACTATTCCCATTTCAAATCTGTCTAAACCTTTTCTGAGGGATTATCTAATGTATCCTAGGTCATATACTTAATAGTAGAGCCAGGATTCAAATGTAGAGTTATTTAAATTTAGAGCTAGGGGCACTGGGTGGCTCAGTCGTTAAGCATCTGCCTTCGGCTCAGGTCATGATCCCAGGGCCTTGGGATCGAGCCCCGCATCGGGCTCCCTGCTCTGCGGGAAGCCTGCTTCTCCCTCTCCCTCTCCCCCTGCTTGTGTTCCCTCTCTAGCGGTCTCTCTCTCTCTGTCAAATAAATAAAATAAAATCTTAAAAAAAAAAAAATTTAGAGCCAATGCTATGTGCATTGTTATTGTACCACAGGACATGAGAAAACAGGACTTGAAATCTGACCATGCTCTTATAATCAATAAATCAATAAATCAATAAAGTCTCTTCTTTGATTTAGCAACCTGTGAAATGTGTGGAAAGTGGACGCTTTGGACTCTGGAATCTCAGTCTTTTCCCCACATCAAGAACCTGAAATACCGAGTGAAAGCAGTTGCACATATTATCTCATTTTTCTGAGGTTCTGTTTTCTTGTATTAGTTCCTCTGATTTCATTGCCTCAGCAGCACACTTCCTTTGTGGACTATTTGAACCCATTCAGAAGCAGATGTTCCTTCTGCAACTTCTGGACCTCTGTGACAAAAGGAAATGTCTCGTGTGTGTTACTGGAGTCCCAGAAATAATGGAAACAAAAAATGGGGTAGAAGCAATATTTGGAGAGATGATGCTAAGAATTTTCCCAAACAAAGTACCCCAACCCACAGGCTCAAGACAGTCTTTAAGTCTGAGCAGGTCAAATATAAGGAGAAACACACCTAGACACATAGAGAACTGAAAACCAGAGGGGAAAAAATTGAAAGTAACCAGAGAAGAATATTATCTTCAGCAGAGTAACAATGAAACAGACAGCTGCCTCATCAACAGAAATGATGGAAGCAAAAGACAATAGAATGACATCATAAAGTGCTAAAAGAAAATTGTAATCTGAGAAGTATAAAAATACATAAAATTGCACAAAGAAATGCAGAACAACAAAAAGGGTAAATAGATAGGTAAACATAAATGAATACTGACTGGACATAATATAATAACAGTGTATAGACATAACAATGTGAAAACAATAAAAATATCTTTGAGAATTTAAAATATATATGTATGCAGAATTTAAAAAATATATAAATAGGATTAAAATGAATGATAATAAAATATAATTTTAAAAAATAAATGGGATTAAAATAGAACAAAGTAGCATAAAACAGGTGATTCAATGGAAGTATATGGATATAGAGCTAGTATAGTTATGTAGATAGTAAATAGAAACTTAAATGTATCATTATGTACTTTGAATGTAAATGGACTAAATTTTGCAATTCAAAAGCGTAAAATTGTCAGATGGGATAATATGTAGCAGAAAGAAAAAGCAGAAACAAGGTAAAGAAAAATTCTAGACAACAGCAAAAATAAACACAGTAAAACAAGAAAGAGCAACCTGCCACAATAGGGCGGAGAGTCGTGTGAGAAAGCAGACATCATAACATGAGTGGGAAGAAGGAATCCTGCTCAGAGCGGTGACACTTAATGAAAAAGTGACCTTACTATGAAGGGGTGGGGGGAGAAAGAAATTAATTAAAATAAGAAAGAAGTTAATTAAAACAGCGTAGTAGTCTGTGGAAAGTCCTGTAAGATTTATTAATGCCAGAATAACTCACTAACTTTTAAGCTTATTTTTTTTTAAAGATTTTATTTATTTATTTATTTGAGAGAGAGAGAGAGCATGAGAGGGGGGAGGGTCAGGGGGAGAAGCAGACTCCCTGCTGAGCAGGGAGCCCGATGTGGGACTCGATCCCAGGACTCCAGGATCATGACCTGAGCCGAAGGCAGTCGCTTAACCAACTGAGCCACCCAGGCACCCCTAAGCTTATTTTTGTTTCCAACAGTGTTATTGTTGAAATTCATAATAATAACCAGTATTTTTAAGAAAAGATTAAGTTATGTTTAGTTCACCCTATTTTCAGAGATTAGGAAATATGTGATAGAGTTTGGACAGTTTTTCCATCCAAATAGTTAAAATAAAGAAACAATGCTGCAGAAAGTGATAGCTTCATATTAGCTGGAAATTTGGGATGTTCTTCCCCACCACTGTAATGATAACTTCCTTCTCCGACACTGGATGACTGGACCATATGAACTTTATGGTAAGGGGAACTAAGTTGGGGCATGAGAAATATTTAAAATCCACTTTAAAAAAGTGTGGGAATGGTCTGAAAATATACAACAGATTTACCTAGAGCAGTGCTTCTCAAAATGTGAAAGGCCTGGGAATTACCTGAGGTTTCTTGTATTTCCATATATTTTACTTCTTTTTTTAAAAAAGATTTTATTTATTTATTTATTTGAGAGAGAGAGAGCGCATGAGCTGGGGGGTGGGGGGAGAGGCAGAAGGAGAAGGAGACTCCCTGCTGAGCAGGAACTCTGACGCAGGGCTCGATCCCAGGACCCTGAGATCATGACCTTAGCAGAAGGCAGACGTTTAAGCAACTGAGCCACCCAGGCGCCCCCACCTGAGGTTTCTTTTAATATATAGATTCTTACTGGGTGGGTCTGCAGTGAGACCTGAGACTCTGAGTTTGTAACAGGTTGCCAAGGGCTGCCAATGCTCTGTTCCATGGGCCACACTTGCACTTGCCATAGCTGGAGCCTAGAGAACATAGAACAGATAGTCTTGAGGATGATAATCAAAGGCAATAATGAAAGTAGCTCCTTCATTGTATGGCCGCTGCCCCTGTTGCTCTATGCTCTATCTAGTCAGAAGGCATTCAAAAGACCCTCCTCCACTCCCCTCCCCCCCAAAAAAACCACCAAAAATGAAAGCTATCCAGGAGATTTTAGGAAACTTATAAAAATGTAACAAATATGTACTAAATTATTTCCACCAAAGTCATGTTTCATAGGATTTGCAATTATTTATTTATTTCCACAAACAGCAAGAGATCTTAGCCTGTTAATGCGTATCCTCATTGTGTCTCAGGACAATCAATCTCCACTTAGGGAAACAAAAACTTCCTTAGAAAGACACATACAGGGGGCAGCAGTCAGTTTTGATTATGACTTCTAAAATATACTTCCCATCAAATTTCATATAAAATTAAAATCCAGGGTCATATAAAGCTGCCAATCAAAACATTGGCAAATGAGAAATGCACACAGTAAACATTTGGGAAAATAACATAGCAGTTTTCTCCTTTTATTAAAATTTCACTGAACAAATGGAAAGTGCTTTAGTGTCAGGGAAGCTGCAGGAATAAAAGGCAATGAAGTTGGAAGCAGTGTGTTATAAAGATTAAGGTAACTACATTCAATTATCTTAACCACATATTCCCCTCGTCCTGTAAAACTCCTGTTTTCTGAAAAGTATTTAATCAGTAGTCTTGAATCTGATAATTTCTGAGAATTCTTAATGTTGCCCTTATGGGTGTAACTTTTGAAATCTGCATATGGTATGAAGAAGTCAAGAACATTAAAATATAAAGTAGTTTTTTCTAGAAAATTATGACTATCAAGAGAAATAAAGTGTCCTTAGATGTCTTAAGAAGAATATGATTCTCATCCAAAACCTTAGTTATCTGGGGTTTAAACAGGTATTGTTTAGAACCAGCAATCACCTTTCCAGCAATCCCATGGCAGAGGAATGAGAGGAAACTACACGGAGAACATTAAAGGAAGAAATATGAGAATTTATTTATTTAAAAGATTTTATTTATTTATTTGACAGAGAGAGACACAGCGAGAGAGGGAACACAAGCAGGGGGAGTGGGAAAGGGAGAAGCAGGCTTCCTGCCGAGCAGGGAGCCCGATGCAGGGCTCGATCCCAAGACCCTAGGATAATGACCTGAGCCGAAGGCAGACGCTTAACGACCGAGCCACCCAGGCGCCCCGAAATACGAGAATTTAGAAGAAAGACACCTGCATTTGCTTCATCGGAATTGGGAAATCCAATTGGAAGATGAAAAAACAGAGTCTTCAAATAATTTTCTGCAGGACTTTACAAAAAGGTAAAGATAAAATAAGAAATAAATAGTGCAATGGGGGAAAGAGAAATTGGTTAAAATCCTGAAGGAAGACAACATTTTACACAATATAACTTACATTATAAAACGAAGGAAAGTTCTAGTTCAGTATTGAGACACAAATGGATAAAGTACTTTTTAATCAATAACCTTTAATATAGAATATTTATAATAAGATGATTTAAAAATATACTTTATATTGTGATGAGATTTCCACATGTCAGTTGACTAAAATACAAATTGGAATATGACCATCATCATTCTCCACAATTACTTGTTGAATGTAACCATATAACAGACCACTGTTCTAGACCCTGAGAGCCCAAAATGTAGAAAACATGGTCACTCTCAGTAAGTACAATTGCATGGGGCTGAGAATATATCATCTGATTTATTCATGAGTTTATTCGTGTATCCAATTTGTATTATTTCAGTGAGTATCGCTTTTGCACAAGGGGCCAAAATTGAATAAATAGAACAAAATAGACTTTCTGGCTTTCAAGGAACTTTTAATTCAATAGGGGAAAGAAATCATGTGCATAAATAGGCACAATCTACAAGACTTCAAAGGATGAGTTACACCTCCATTAGCAGCAGAACCGAGTACATGTATTGACACAGTATGGGCCCCTAAACATCTGTGGAAAGAATACTTAAAGGGTCCTCAAAGAGACAGATGGATAATGTGTCCTATTAAGTCAGACCTGGGATTATTACTTCTGGCTGGTAGGAATAAGGAATGCTTTCAGAAAGTGACTTGAGAATTGAAAAGCAAAATCTAATAGAATTTGAACAGAATGACAGAAAACTGAAGAGCATGGGCACCGAGACAGGACAATAAGGACACAGGAGAAATAAAGAAGGCCATGGTTTGGCTTGAGTATAAAAAGGAATATAAGGAGTTTCAATGCAGGTGTCTTGGGAGTTCATGCATAAAAGACACTAAACAAACATACCCCCAACACACACCCTTCCAGACATCAAGCAATGATAGATATTTCCAAAAAACAACAGTCAGTTGCAACAACAAGATGAACATCTCTGTGAAACAGGAACATACATAAATATTATCAGTAAGTGAGGACTTTGCTTGTAGACCAAACTCAGAAAGGAGAGTCTGGGAATTAGACTCTCATGATCTAATGGGGATTATCCCATATGAAGCAGGAGATTAGGGCCAGTGTCACTTCTTGGTGGTAAGAAGAGTGACAGCAGCTGCCCAGGCCTGTGACTGATTCTGCCAGCCAGGACATTCCCTAGGACTAGAGTTTTGAAATAAGATTTAGTTCTGAATTGGAGACTGTCAATCATGGATCAGAGCACCTAAGGCTGAGCAAGCCATGGAGTGTAGTTTGTCTTTGCTTCAGGAAAAAATAAATAAATAAATTCCTCACTCACTGAAATGGACTTGGGAGTAATGTTATAAGTCCTAGTAGCATTTCCTAGACCTCAGGACTGCAACCCAGACACCAATGCTGTTAAACTTTATGGCCTGAACAATACGTGCTCCCCAGGCTAATGTTACAAATGCCTCTCTTGCCTGCTTCTGATGTCCATGATTCATACACACTGGATATGGTCACCTGGAATTCCTCACTGTCCTCGAGTGTTTCTTATGGGAATATCAGAGGCCAGCACCTCAGAGATTATAGGTTGAAATGGGGAACGTTGCTGACAGGGTGGCTCGATAATGAGAGGGTACCCCTTAGGATCAGGGCATGGACTGAGAGGTAAGACAAACTTGTACAGGACTGATCTCTGGGGGCTGCCATATGGAGGGAGGCTTCCTGCAAAGCTTCATGGAACCTGGCAAGGCCCACTGCTTAAGACAATCAATCTTGGTCAACCCCATGGCTTGGATCGCAGCCGCAACCATGAATATTAATGTGGCGAATACCTCCTCTGGCTTGCTGCATTCAGCAGGAACTGCAAAGCTTGAACCGCAAACCTGATCACAGCAGAAGAACAGCTTGTGTTATTCCAAATAAAAACACAAATTTTGAAAGATAAGGGCTACATCAGGGTTCTACCATGTCATATCCTTGATCATGCCCTTCTGGTCAAACCATTAGTGGAAGTGGTTCCATCTTAACCATGCAGCTTAAAAGCCCCACAAGAATTTACCTTTCCCGGGAGTCTGATGATTACCTGGATTCCATTTATCTGTGCTGCTATAGAATGAAAGGGAAATGGGGCCCGCACCCCTGTGACCAACCCTGTCTAGAGCCTTTCTCTAATGGATGGTGTTCTATGAGGTTTGGTTCCAGCTGGTAAGGTATGATGTGTGTTGCTTGGACTTTTGTCCTCTTTCTGCTCAAGAGTTCAAACCTGACTTCTTTGCTAGACTCTAAACTTGGTGGGGACCAATATATGTCTCCTAATTTGTTTATGTCTGAATTCTTTGCTAGTCTTCAATCTACATGAGAGCAGAATTCTTTATATCGAAGCCTCATGTGATTTGGAGACGTATTTCAGCAATATAGTGGGTTCAGCTCCAGACCACTGCAATAAAACAAATATCGCAATAAAGTGAGTCAACTGAGTTTTTTGGTCTCCCACTGCATATAAATGTAACATTTATGCTATACTGTAGTCTACTAAGTGTGCAATAGCATTATGTTTAAAAAAATACATATTTGAATTAAAAAATACTTTATTGCTCAAAATGGTAACCATCATTTGGATAAGTCATAATCATTGATCACAGATCACAATAACAAATGTAATAATAATGGAAAAGTTTGAAATATGGACAGAATTACCAAAATGTGACACAGAGACACAAAATGAGCAAAACCGTCAGAAAAATGGCACCAGTAGATTTGCTCCATACAGGGTTGCCACAAACCTTGGATTTGCATAAAAAATTCAAGTCTGCCAAGTGCAGGAATGCAAAGCAAATAAAATGAGGTATGCTTGTATAGCATATAGTAGAGGTATAATAATTATTTATTCATTGACTTTGTGTGTTTCATTTAATCCTCACAACTATTATATGAATTAAGTATAATCTTGCTTATTTTTTAGAAAAGGAAACTAAAATTCAAGAAGGATAGGTCATTTCTGAAAGGCATACAACTAGAAAATGACCAAGTTGAGGTTTAAATTCTTATGTGTTTGACTCCAAAGTCTATGCTAAACTAAACATTCTCCATTTAGTTAGAATGGACGTCAAGGAATCAGGCTGCCAGAGTATTGAAAAAGTCAGAAACATGGATGTTGGTGTGCTGAAAGTGAAGTTAAGGATCAGGATAGTTTATTTTTCATGTATGGTTACCATAATCCCATGTAACAGACCAGCCCAAAACCCAGCAGCTTAAAACAACAACAACAACAACAGCTGTTTTTCACTCATTTGTCTGCCTGTTGTCTTGAGCTCAGCTGATCTTGGCTGGTTTCATCAATTGATCTTGACTGGAAGCTTTGGACTGGGTTCAAGTCGGTTTCACAAAATTCTCATCTTTTTGGGGACCAGCTATTCTTCTCATGGCAAAAGGTGGGGCACAAGAGGGAAAGCCTGACTATACAAGCACACTTTTAGCTTCATGCCAGCCAACATCCTGGTGGCCAAAACAAATCATATTTGCTAAGTCCAAAGTCAAGGGTATAGAGATTTATACTTCCAGCATGGAGGTGAGGTGGTAGAGAGAAAGTGAATATTTGCTGAACAATCATCTGTCCTGTTCATAAATATCCATGTCCCTCCCATGTGCAAAATACACTCAGCTCCCCAAAGTCTCATCCAATCATGACATCAGGCTTGAAGTCTAGAACATTATTATCTATATAGGTACAGCTGTGGGTCTTGGGAGAGTAGAGTCCTATACACTTAAAAAGACAAGTTATCTGTGCCCAGTCTTTTATCAAACACACGCAAACTCAAAACAATACTGGAATAAGGAAGGATAACTATGGTGAACTCATGCAAGAGGGGAAGAATGGGACACATGTAGCAGTCAGGCTCCCTTCACATTCTTTTTTTTTTTTTAAAGATTTTTTATTTATTTATTTGAGAGACTGAATGAGAGAAAGAGCACATGAGATGGGGGAGGGTCAGAGGGAGAACCAGACTCCTTGCTGAGCAGGGAGCCTGATGCGGGACTCGATCCCGGGACTCCGGGGTCATGACCTGAGCCGAAGGCAGTCGCTTAACCAACTGAGCCACCCAGGCACCCTCCCTTCACATTCTTAAATTCTGCTAGTGTAATGTCACCAGGTTCCCTATGGTAGAGCATATTCCTTGACCAGGTCCCAGATGCCCTCCCTAGGAGTCCCTATCAGTTCATCGTACTCCATGTCGCTTGAATCTACCCTTCCTTTTCAGTCACCCTCCTTGGCCATTTCAGCTTATGAAGCTGAAGCCTTTGAAAAATATGCCTTTCTTGGCTGCTGAACAAGTTACTCATCCTACTTTCAGCTTTCAGAAAATTGGGAGTTGAGAGGCATTTTACCTCTACAACTGATTCAGCCTCTTTTTGTCCAGTCCATGTTGGTAGCACTATTGCCAGGATTTACCTCTAAATCCTCAGCGGTTTTCTCTACATTTGATTCCAGTCAAATTCCAGTATTAAAAAGCCACACCCACAATTCTTTTGGAAACACGCCTCTTTCTCTAGTCTTAAAAATGGCATTTCAGTGCATACACATGTGTGTGTGTGTGTGTGTGTATGTTTGTGTGTGAGAGAGAGGATGAACTGGTGGACCTACTTTAAGCTTAGCTTCAAGTTGTGGGTCTAATCCAGCTTTGTTCCAAGCGTCTTTCATTCTCCTTGGACCAGTCAGTGGCTAACAGGCATATTCTTCTCATGGCAAAATGTATGGGCTCCAGAGGGCAAACTCAATCATGCAAGATAATTGAAGTCTCTGACCAAGCCCAAAGTCAGTTGGACAGAGAAATATACTCTTTATCTGGAGGTAGGTTGGGAGGAGGAAGAAAGAGTATTTGTTGAACAACTAGAATATAATCTACCATAGGTAGTAATAATAAGTCAAATTCTAGAGGTTTCATATTGGATGAAATATCCTATAGGTCAAAACAAATAGTATTGAGGATATAGAGCATGTGTATCAAGGGTCTATAGAGAGAAAGTTTGGGGGAAGTATTGTTTGGACAATGGTCTAAAATGGTAGGGGGTGGAAAAGCAATGCACAGTACTCTATGGTTTCTTAAACTAGGGGAGGCAGGGAAGAGTAGTTTCTTTCAGAAAGGATTTTAAGAGAATCTGTATATAGAAGGAACAGCCATTACATATATATTCCTGTGCATATATGTCTATGGAAACTAGACCTTGAAATTTTCAAAGCTGAAAAGCTGGCCATTCAAAAGTTATCGGCAGTCTTCACCTTTGAATAAGAAGTCCTTTTTTTTTTTTTTAAACCTGAGAAAGCCTTTTAAATATGCAGGTGTCGGACAAGGGCATATTCCTTGCAGAGATGGGAAAACATTAGGTCCTGCCACACAGAAGCTATAGGGAGCTGATTCAGGCATTCTGAGATCAAATTTGAGATAAGGGTTATGAGTGGTCACTTCCCCTTCTCCTTTCCTTCTTTCTTTCCTTCCTTCCTCTCTCCCTCTCATCCTTTCTCCCTCTTTCCTTCCCCTATTTCTTTTTCCTTTTCTTTTGCTATTTCTCTTTTCCTCCCTCCCTGTTTATTATTTTTTCTTTCACCCTTTATTATGAACCATTTCACACACAAATAGAAACAGGAGAATAGCATATCAAATCCCATTGTACCTGTCATTCAACTTCACCATTTTTAGCTCATGGCCACTATTGTTTCATCTATACTCTAGCCATGCCCTCTGCCACAAGGTTAGCATAGAAGCATTCCCAGACATAATATTATCGTAACCTCAATAGTTTATCAGGGTTGCCATTCCTAGGAGTTGTACTTTCTTTACTTTATACTCAAGCCTTCAGTAAAATCTTGTCAAAAGTAAGACTCTGTATATTTTGTTAAGAAAAATTACAAAACACATGTCTATGTTCAAAAAGAGTAGCTACAGGAAAGCTGTATCCTTTTCAAGATTGGAGTGGAATTATTAAGACAATTACATGGAACAGAAATTTTCTCATAACAGAGAGGGAATCTTGGGAGGGAAGGGCATCTTCAGCAAGCCAAGCAGCATGGATGCATGAGGAGAAAGCCAGAATCTGAATCCATGAGAGATAGCCCTCTTGGAAAGTACTTTCTAAACTATAGGCTACTATTCATTAGTGGGGAATGAAATCAGTTTCCTGGGTGGTACCACCATTCAAAAAATGAAATAGAATAAATGAGGTTAAAATGGACTAGAATTGAATAGAATCAAAAATATCAGTGTACATAAAACATATTAAGGCTAAGTATAGTATTGTTTTTGCAAACTTTCACATGGTTATACTGGGTCATGACTGGTAGTTATGGCCACAGACATTTGAAAAGCAATTCCCTACGAAGGCTTAGAAATTGCTCAGGAACTCTTTGAGGGTAATGGGAATTTATGGCAATTAAGTCTGTGGAGATCTGTATAGCTGGTTCCCTGTATAGCTGGTTCCCTAAGAATTTTGGTTACTAAATTTGTCTTTTTGGTTATTTTGATTATACCTTGCAAAGTGTCTAAAATATAGTGGGTCCTCAATAAATGTTTGTTTATTAAATAAATAATAACTAAATAGAACAGATAAATGTATTTTTGTTCGGCAGGTGGTCTTCCTTTGTGTGGTGATTCAGTCTTCCATTTTGTGACTCCACTGGTTCCTAAGGTCTCAGTGTCATCTGTGTCTAGCTGATGGCAGGGAAGGAGCCTGAGAAGGTGTCCCAGCTCTTAAGATCCTAAACAAAATCTAGCCTTTGACCATACCAAAGAGCAAGGGAGCCTGGAAAATATGATACAGCTGTATGCCCAGAAAAAGGAGAGTCGATTTGATGAACAATGGCATGCTTATATAAAATAGTACATGATAAGGATCAAATACATAGTACTGTGGAAATTTCTATTCTAGTAAAATTTGGGGCAGTATTTCAGAGGTTAAGTGAAAAGATAATTTAAAGACAGAAATTTTTTAAAGGTACATAAAAATATTTAACACTGATTTTAAACTATAAATTTAAATGTGTTTGCCAATCTTCAATGCAGTTTTCAAGCCTTTTCTTTTAATATAGGTCGTTGACTGGAAGTCTGCATTGTTTTCTTTACAAAAATCACACCCATAAGGCAAACAATTTCCAGGTTGGCTTTTAAAAATTGAAATGAGAACTTTTAAGTCAACCTATATGTAGAATCCTTCTAGATTCTTAAAAATTTTCAAGCTATGTTTTTTTCATTCACAAGCAAACTGACATCATACTTTAAAATAGCTCTGATTAATTCTTTCCAAATATTTTCAGAGTGTTTTAAAAGAAATATCTGTCTTTGCATGTCAAAAACTTATTCCAATGACCCTTAAAAATTCAGCACAATGTACAACTTTTACATTATACTCTATGATCTAGGAAGTCAGGGATTGTGTCTATTTTAGTTGACAGCTGCATTTCCTTATGCCTAGCAGAACACTTGGCTCAAAAAGGACTGAAGAATAGATGAATCAGTCAAAGAATGAGTGGATTTTTCCAGTATGATATAAATATTTCCTGGAAATGGGGTAGCCTATGTAAGGTGAGAGAAAATTGTTGTGAAACAGCAATGACATTTTTTTTTGTATCAATTGATATCCTTTATTTAATCTTTTGAAATTTGTTAAGAAAGATCCAACCATTAAAAGGTAAAACCTTCTCAAATATCATAAAACTTATGTTATGTTGGAAGATAATATGTCTGAAGGTTTATTCCCACTGAAACTAATACTAGTGTTTAATAAACACAAACAGAATGATTACATCAGGGGGTCTTATTAACCACCTAAAATTTATTCTATAAAACTGTCCAGTGACTGTTCAATGCCACTTTTTACTAAGAACACCATAATTCAGAATATTAAAGATCAGCAAAATTGTACGCTGTTTTAAAATCACATATCCTTTTGAAATGGAAAATCATGTTTTCTTTCTGAAAAAGCATTGATTTGAAACCAATATAAATTTGGGGCTAACATCAGTCAATGTTCTAGCAGGTAGCAAATGGCACGAAGTAAGATAATTTAAAAAGAGCTTAATAAAGGAACTATTTAGAAAAGTATGCATAGGGCTTAGAAAAACCCCAAGAGAGAATATAGTGCCCCGTGTAGTGACTTGCATACTTTACTAGTAAGAACACTTTAAATACCACTGCAGGCCTGAGGAGGGAGGGGGGAAGGGCAGTTACAGAGACAGTTGTAGGGTGAGGGATGTCTTGAAGGGAATCCATGGCCTTCAGTCAAAGAACACAGTCACCCTTGGCAACCCTACACCACTCTTCCTTGCCTTTGATCATCCACTCATGTTCCTACATGGCCAAGTCAAGGGGCAGAGGTGCTTGGTGATATTGTCGATACAGGGTGGCTCTCCTTTCAGAGAACAGAGGGGATCATACTTGAGAGTTGACTAGTGGCCACAAGCAAAACAAGATCCAGCACAGAATCTAAACAGTTTGTTTTCAACTTAAAAAGTTCTTTATAAGCAGTTTTGAAAATTAGGATTTCTAGCAATACTTAGATTTTGTGTTATAGTAAAGTTAGAGGGAAAATAAATATAGCAAACCTATTTAAAGAGGTCTTTTTAAAAAATAGTTTAGAAAAGTAGAGGGAAGAATTCCTAACATTGATGAGAGAAGTCGTACTTTCCCTGCCTAATCCACAAGGTTGCTGTGGGATTAAATAAAATGTCTATGAAAATGCTATGTAAATATAAGTTGCCTTTTTTTTTTTTAGTGAAGAAAACAACCTTGTAATTATGCTCTTTATTTTTCCTTCTTTCATTGACATTTCCAAGAATGCACAATACTGTCTTTCTAATGATCCAGTTAAAATGCAATCAAATAATTATGATTCGATGTGATTCAGAATGAGGGAGATTAATTCTGTATCCAGATGGGGGTTGGGTAAGGCTTCAGAGAGGAGGTGACATATGAAATTGGACCTCGAGGAGTGAATAGGAATTCAGGGAAGTGGCCAGGAAGTGGATTTGAGCAGGGAAGGAACATAGGTAAAGGCAAAGGAGTGTGTCAATCCTTGGCTTATTTGGAGAAGTAGAAGACCAGGGTTTCTGACTCAGGATGTACAGAATGTATAAAGTGGCAAGGGAAGAGCCTGAAAAAGAAGACTTACATTTATTTGTACAAGACCTTTTTTGGTCCATAGTAAGGATTTTGTTTGTTTGCTTGTTTGTTTTTACTGTAGAGCATTAGTTTGAAACCCAGTCTCCATTTTAGAATTCCCTGAGGAGCTTTTAGGAAATACTAATGCCTGGGACCAATTAAATCAGAATCTTTGGCAATGAGGACCAGGCATAGTTTTATTGGTTTTTTTTTTTTTAAATGATCCCTTGGTGGTTTTAATACACAGCTAGTGATGAGAACCCATATTCTAGAATGAATGATTAAGACACATCGATACCTTCAGTCACAATCTTGAGCACTGGGCCTGTAGACAGCTGCCTCCTGGATATGTCTTCCTGCCTGAACCCTCTGGACATGCAAGGTACCTACCTCACATTTGGAATTGCATCATCGATGGTGGACATGTTCCTAATCTGTACTTTGTATAATATTCTTTATTTCAGGGCAGGCCATCCAAATACATCCAGTCCAGAAATCTCTCAATTATTCTTGAGTCTTCTTTACCACAATCACCAAATTCTCTTTTTCTACCTCTTAATTATTGATCCAGGCTGCCTCACTTCTCCCCTGTCATACTGTCACTGCTCTAGGCCAGGCCTCCATTTCCCATCACCCAAAAAGGAGTAACTGGTAAATTTGTCCCAATTCAATCAGTTATCCACATAATTACCTCAGTGACATTTCTGAAATATAGATCCACAAGTCATTCTAATATGGGATATCCTTTGATATTTTCTTAATTTCCTTAGAATATATGAAAAACATTTCAACATAAATGGAAATGCCTTCAAGATTGTTTCACCTTGTGCTACCAGCCTCTTGCCATTGTTGCGCTTCTCACTGGGGTGTCCACACATGCTATCCCTCTCCTCTTGGCAGTCTACACCTGCTATTCCTTACCTTGACAACTCAGTTCATGTTTCAGGTCTCCATGCTGACTCTCTGAGACCAGAGAGAAATCTGTACTACTCTTATCAAGGCACTTATTAGGCTGTATTTTAAATACGTATTGAATTTAATATTTTTCTCACAGTACGTAAAGTCTTGTAGTACAAGGAAAATGTCTGTTTTGTTCATCATTTGCATTCTCAAAATATAGTATAGTTTTTGGCACAGAGCAGGCATTGAATACGTAGTTTTTGAATGAATGAATAAATGTGCGAATCTTGGAGATGCAACAATACAATGATGTATAATTCTCAGGCCCTGTCCTCCAGAAATTTATAATCTAGTGTGGGAAATAGACAAGTAAATGGAAAAACGCAATGTAACGTGAAACATATGGTTTTAAGTAAAGGCTATGGGGTGCTATGGAGTCCATAGGAGTAGCATCTACTTCAGCCTTGGCAAGGGTTAAGGGAGATTAGTTAGGAAAGATTTGGGTGAGGATTTGATATCAGAGATGAGAACTAACGAAGAGACAGAAATGAGGAAGCCCCAATAGGATTTGATGACTGATAGGAACAAGTGGGTGCAGAACAGGAAGGAATAAAAGAACGACACTAGTTTCTGACCTGGGCAATGAAATGAGGGCGGTACCATCTTCTGAGACTGGAGTGACTGAGAAGGATCAGACTGGCTGCGGGAGCAGAGAAGTTCAGCTTTGGTCACATGAATGCAGGATTGCTAGTTTGCACGTGGAATATTGTTATGGGTTGAATTGTGTCCCCCGCCCCACCTCCCCAAAGATGCTGAAGTCCTAACCTCCAGTACCTCAGAATGTGACCTTATTTCAAAATAGGATCATTGTGGATGTAACTAAAGTTAAGTTGAAGTCCTACTAGAGTAGGGCGGGCCCCTAATCCAATATCACTGGTGTGCGTTTAAGGAGACTGCCATGTGAACACAGAGCCAGAAGGACAGCACCATATGAACACAGAGCCCAGGAGCAATGCATTCACATTGCTCCTTCCTCCTCGGAACTACAAAGACTGCTATGGACCACCAGAAGCTGGAAGAGGCAAAAAACGATTCTCTCTTAGAGCCCTCAGAGGGAGAATGGCCCTGACAACACCTTGACTGCAGACTTCTGGCCTCCAGAATAGTGAGACAATAAATGTCTGCCGTTTGAAGACATCCCATTTGTTGTGACTGCTAATGCAGCCTTAGGAAACGAATACAGATCTTTTAATAATGCCAGCTAATTTTTTTTTAAAGATTTTATTTATTTATTTGAGACAGAGAGAATGAGAGAGATGGAGAGCACATGAGAGGGGGGAGGGTCAGAGGGAGAAGCAGGCCCCCCCCTGAGCAGGGAGCCCGATGCGGTACTCGATCCCGGGACTCCAGGATCATGACCTGAGCCGAAGGCAGCCGCGCAACCAACTGAGCCACCCAGGCGCCCGCCAGCTAATATTTTTGATCATTTACTATGTGCCAGTAACTATTCTAAGCGATTTGTGTCAACCAATTTAATCCAGTTCCCACCTGTATGATGTACGTACTATTATTTTAAAAAAGGAAGCAAACAGGGTGAGTAAAAGAAATTGTGGCTTATTTTTGTGTCGCCTGGTTAATCTCTCCTTGGGAGACACTTGAGTATTCCGCAGGGGCTGCTTTGGAATGTGAGAGGTCCACAGGTTTTCCTTAACGTAAAAATTAAACAAACAGAAACCAGCACCCCTACAGTGAGTAATACCTAGACCTAACAATTGTGTCACATAGGTATCTGTTTCCATGAGGATCTCTGACTGTCCCACCAGGCACTGACAGAGATCAACTTGAGAGGAAAAGAGGGATTTCTCTCCCAGGTACCATAGAGGATGTATGTTTGGATGGAACTTTTGGTCTACCTTCATGATAAGAAGTGCAAAGGGCAGCTGATGAGTTTAGATGAAATGCAAATGCGAATGTTTGATTCCTCACACAAGTTGTCAGCTTTATAACCGTGCGGCCGATTTTCCTGAAGGATAATCAGGTCCAGACAGCAAGGACAGAGCCTCCCTGGCCCTTCTTCCTAGTGTTAACAACCCAGGGCTCACGGAACACAGTAGAGTCCCCACTCCCTGTGGGTGGCTGCCTAAGGACTTGATTTCCTTCCTGCCTAACTGTTAGGGAAACATGTTTCCTCAGAAATAAATCCCCACCATAAGCGTATATATATGAGCTGAGCCTGTAAAGTTATAAGATGGATTTTCACTGTGGCTTGTGGACTCCGTTTCAAAAGCTGAGGAAACAACGGAGGTGGTTTAGGCTGCCAAGACGGGTAAGTTTTAAGGGATAATTTATGTGATGCTGAGATATGGATAGAGTTGAGATGATGTAAATGAAGAGATTTGGGAAAGTATGAAGCCCTGTATAAATATATTCCTATTCAGGATGGTTAATAATCCCTGTGCTATGCGGAACACTGACTGAGAATTCAATTATTTCGTAGAAGCCTGTGTTTCAGGTTAAATATTATCCAAGATATCATTTTAGGAATTGATTTCTATTCCAACTAGAGTAGTCCTCTGGTTTTTATTATTATTTTTATGTAATTGTCAGCGCACATTTGTACTTCACTGAGGAGGGAGTATATGGTGGCTCTTGTACCTTTTATCCAGAAGTGCTGCAATGTTTTACGCCCAAGCATTATTAAGCTTTCTTTATGAATATAAAAGCACAGAAAAGTTGAGGAAGCCACCTGAAATCACACAGCAAGGCAGCCGCGGGAAAAGCTTAGGACATAGCAGCCCTGCCCCTCAGTTATGTATTCAAATCTCTTGAGGAGTCCCCCTTCTATTAAACATTTTTAAATATTGTGTTTATACTTAAATAATAGCCTAATGGAGGAACTCAGGACTCAATTTTCCGTTTATAGATTCTTCAGCATAACTCCAAGTTGAGCCAGAAAAATATCACACAGGCTAGCAGATGTGGCAAATGGAAACCATGCCATCGTGCCCATTAATATATGGCTGGTAATAAAGATAATCACAAGTTTGCATACTTTTAGTTATAATTTCCTCACTTAATTCTGTAATACCAGATATTAGTGTACTCATATTCTGGGAACACATATGTTTAAGTGTCATTCTGATTTTTAGCAATGATTTTTAATGTCCAAATGCCCAGATATTTCTTTGGGATATGTGTTCAGAATTCTAAAGAGTGAATTTCTAGGTAACCATGAACATGGAAATAAGACAGTACTTGGAGTTGATGTCTCAGGAAGGTATCTTCAGGAAAATGGTATCATTGGCTCTGGCTGCTGACATGTTATTGCTTGTGATGCAAATATTCTGGCCAGAAGGACTTTTGGATCACATCATCAACAGAGTCTGGAGCAGAGACTAATAGGAACGCTGATTTGGCCAAGAGGTGTTATTTTTACTTATTTATTTGTTTGTTTATTTATTTTTAATAGACAACTGGCATATTTTGCTACCCTGC
Source organism: Mirounga leonina (assembly GCF_011800145.1). Classification (NCBI taxonomy): domain Eukaryota; kingdom Metazoa; phylum Chordata; class Mammalia; order Carnivora; family Phocidae; genus Mirounga; species Mirounga leonina. The sequence goes on along the minus strand of NW_023270377.1, from coordinate 72,635,543 downwards.
ATAGATATGTTCTGTTGATGGTAACGATTGTGCTACCTTCATAAATGAGTGTAAAAAATTACAAGCATTCAGAATTAACTTGACCATTTCTACTTTATATCATTATACACTTCAAAATAAAAGAAAATAATGCAATAACAACAACAACAACAATTGACTGATGTTGCTGACAGTTATTTGCCAGAGATAGAGGTGGAGCGCAGGAACTCACGTGGTTGGATGAGGGTAATGTTATATTGTTACTTTGAAATACTTAGAGAAGAATCTGGGGATCACTGAATAAACACAAAAATCCCTCTCTGCTTTCTAGAAGCAAATCCCTCTTTCAGTTACTTTGAAACACCCTGCGAATACACCCTGCTGAATTTGTCATCAATGAAGAGGAAGTTATTATAAACTATACAGAAATTTAAAACAACTTCAAATGTAAGTACTCCTGATGCTGTGAAACCAAACTGACTAAAACAAAATTGTCCGTATACGTATACATTTATTATATATATACATTTTTCTCTTGTATTGCATCATCTTTTTGAAATTTTGTCTTCTAAATTGTACTGAAGAATAGACATCTTTAGGCTGTGACTTGCTATTAACTCTGGAAAGTCATAAGTTATGTTGATTTTTTAAAATGGAATATTCCCTTTTATTCATTATCATTTCATCTCAATTAGCTAATATACCAAAATGTATAAATGTCCATGCCTCAGTCCTAAATATACCATTGCCTCAAATGAATTCCAAGACATGCAAACATCTATGCCATGGATCAAAGATGGCAATGCTGGCATTTGATAGGCCCTACTCCAAAGTATTTGAAACTCATCACAATGACATTTTTAAAGTGTTCACATATCATTTAACACTTGCATTACAACTAGCACTCTCTTAAAAAGTGTAGGTAATATTGAAATCTACTTTGGTGCTATGCACTACTCTGAATTTGGGAGCCACTAACTCAACCACCAAATGGCAAATTTGTAGCCCTTGTGAGCCATTTCATATACCTTTCCTGCACAACCAAGATTTATGTGTCACTCTTGACTCGGTGAGAGATCTAAATGAGATTTTCCAGGTTTTTGGCAGAACTGACATCAGCATTATGATGTGACATTCTATCGGCTTCACCCTCAACGTTGTGGATTGGGAGGATCAAAGTTTAGATGGACAATATCCATATGGTGCATGAGAATACAATTTGTTTTATACTCTTCCAATGCTAAGTGTGTTTTAAAGAAGATCGGCCGGTCAACTTATTAAACTCATTTATCCAAAATAAAATTTCACAGCAAGGCAGGAAGAAAAAACTGCTTGAAAAAGATTTGAAATATTAGACAACATAATGAAATTGCTCATGCGTCAGTTTGAACATGAATATGAGGGTTATCTGTGCTGCAGACAGAGGAAAAGTATGCCATTGTTGAGGTCAGCTCCTGAATTGAGCATGGAAACCCAGACTCTGTCCAGCCAAAGTAGTCAGTTCAAAAATGAAAACAAATCAGTTGAAAGCAAAAATAAAATCAAATAATTATTTGGGCAAAGTATTTAAAAAGAATTTTTGTTTGACTGGATTTTTCTTATGATTATAATGACAGGGTTCTTGATACAACCTCAGTTTCAGATTTTTCAAAATATGCTACTAAGCACCATGGTTTTATAAAAACTAGCATCTCAAAGGAGGTGTAAATCCTTGGTCACCAAACAAGATGTGGACAGCCACAGGACGCAGAGCTCTGGCCAGTGGTGTACTTCTTGGAGAGGTCGAGGGGGCAGGGTGCAAAGCTGGTTGAGTGATGCCCTGCTCCCCCTTGGTGTGGGACCCTAAATATTAACTGAGGAATTTTGTCAAATGTTCCACCTTTAAAGGATTTTTTCCCTTTCAGAAAAGACTTTGAGAAGGACATATTAGCTTCCCTTTCACAAAAGCCTGGATAGGTTTAGGAAATAACCGTTCCTGCCTGTGTTAGCTTTTTGCTTTTCGGAGTGAATTCCCTGTGGCAAAGTTATAATCCAGATCACCCTAAATGTGTGTATTTGTGTGTGTTTGTATCACTCACATATATATTTTTAAGGTACCCTTTTCCTCAAGTTCTAACAAATCAGAAGATCTAATTATTTTAGTATTATAGCTTCCTATTTCCTACATCTTAAAAAATAGCAACATCTATTTTGTCTTTGCAAACCTCATCTCTTTCATCCCAACCCATTTATGGACATGTCTGTTTTGGCTGGACATGATGGAGAAGACCATATTAACACAAAGGACCCGTTTCTTAAGTTGGGCGTGCTATTTTACATGTAGGTAAACAGCAGGTGATAGGAAATGAAATCAAAGTAAAGAAGTAGAAAGATGAAATTTGGCTGGAAAGGAGTTTTGTCTTATTTATTTATTCGAGCTGTATGGAAATGAAAAGGTGCCACTGACTCATTTAGTGCTCCTTATCGTCTGTGGGCTGACTTACCGGAGGCTTTTCACTTGTTCTCATGTAACACACGGCGTGCGCGTGCGCGTGTGCATGTGCATGTAGCGCGCGCGCGTGCATGCAACACACACACAATAGATGCTCACTTACTATTTATACATTATCATCTGCCATGGTCTTTGAAATTTATGTTTTGCATTAAAGACAAAGAATTCCTCCCTCTGACTGCTCATTGAGGGTTTCCTGGCACAAGAACATAATTAACTCTTTACTGGCCTAAATAATTTCTGCATTTTAAAAAGTCACCAGATATGAGAAAAATGGAGCACTCAATCCACAGGGTGGCCATTAACTGCACTCCGTTACTGTAAGTTCTCAGTTCAGACCACAATTACTGTCAGGGAATTGCTCTGGAAGCCCCTCTTGTACGCAAACAGGAATACCATTCATTAAAGAGCACTTTCAATAAAACACAATCTATATTTTTTAATGAATATTTGAGGAAGAAAATACAATCTTGGGCTCAGAAACCTGCAATACGGTTATTATTCTTTTAATAACCTAGACTCTTTCATGTACATATGCTGACAGGTGCAGGAGAAGGAAGCACACAGGAGGTGACGGGCTTTAACGCAGAAGAAATGAAAAAGCCAAGCCATGGTAAACTAAGTCAATGTTAAATAAGGGTTTCCTGGAACCACCTCCAGCAGACCCAGCTTTCTCGGGGTTTTATTGATGTTCCTGAGATAGGAGAGTCTCCTTAAGTCTTTCATGCTCAGTTAAATATGGGAACATTGGGTACTTTGGAGACTGGACAAACCAAGAGGCCCATCTAAGACTGTCCCTTGCTCCAAGAACCTGCTGCTCCACACCCAATTCTTCTTTCTCTTAATGTATTTTTAATTTCAGTGACTGTAATTTTCATATTTTCAGACTGTTGGCTCTGATAAAACACCTAGTTGCAGTTTCTAGGAAATGAGATCAGTAATGTTTAATAATCAAGAAAAATGTCGACAATTATTTCCTTCTAATGAACCTTAAATAGGACTCTGAACTAAAAAACCAAAGGCAAAACAGAAGCGCGCGCTTGCGCGCACGTGTGTGTGTCTACAGTATATGCACACATAGGCACAGATCTATTTGTAAGAAAATGCACGAGTGGATTTATTAAATGCAAGAGCAGCTTGCTCTGGTAGCATTCTACGGTACTCCAGCTTCATTGCCAATTGCTTCAGAGAGCAAAAGCACAAACAAGCGTGTTGGTATAGACTGAGAGTGTTTCTTTGACAGAAAAATTCCAGGAATTCTGCTACTCAAACAAACCTTCCATTGAAAACCTAAATTGTGCTTCCAGAAAACAACTGAATTACGATTTTTAAAGGAATGAAAAATAGGTGGAAATAACCTATTAAAGTATAATAAGCTGCCAAGGGAAAAAAATTCAACATCTTATTACTCAAGAGGAGGATTACTAATTTAGAGTCTCCTAAAGAAAACAACTCTTACATAAAAGCCTGCATTCACGGTGGGGTTAAATAATTTAAAATCATAGCATGCAAGATCCACTCCCCCACTCCCCACAAAAGAAATTGAGTGCCAGTTATCGGGATTATTGTCAACATCCTGGTGTTAATTTTGAATCATGTTTTAACTAAGAAGATGATGGCTAATTTTGAAGTAAATTCACTGAAAATGAATCTGTATTTTTTTTCCCTCCCTTTTATGTTCAGTTTGGTTACGGATGAAGACCATGATTAGATCACATGCTGGCTGAATATTTGAGAGAAGGGACAGCAGGAAAAATACTTTTCACAATATCCTCAAGCAGGTTGTTTCCTCCGCCTGCCTATCACTGGCAAATGGGAAGGAAGAATTTCGAATTTCAGAGACAGCACTTTGCTTGTGTGTGCCAGTCATGCATGGAGTGAAATGTGTTAACCTTTAAACAATTTGGGAGTGGATGCAGTTAATAGGTAGGACAGATAGTTACAAAGTCCTGATTAACTACAGAGCGCAGAGACATGTGGAAACTTGTCTGTGGTTAAAGGGAAGAGACAGCGCGATTATTTACCGTTCCAGAGACCAGGTTCCCGGGAACAGAACGAGGAGATTCTGAACAGCAACATTGCCCTCTTTTGGCAAAACAGGGCACAATGTGTTTACCTCACTTGCAGGTGAAAGCGTTTCTTCAGGACACAGACATTTTCCCTATCCGGACAAATGCCACAAACTAACAGAGAACCAGACATAGAGAGGGAAAGGGTTCACCTATGTCCCCGTGAGCGAGACGCACTTGGAATCCAGAGGAAAGGAGCTTAAGCGAGAGGCTAACAAAGAAGCTTTTAGACTCGGTCTCTCTGTTGTCCAGTCCCAGTGACAAATGGTTTCTTTAACCCTTGTATTTATCCCTGACAGCTTCGGGCCACCTGCAATGTACTCAGAATCATGTAGGACTCAGATCGCGAACAAATACTGCAGGAGCTCGCTCTTCCCCAGCTCCCGGTGCTTCCATGTGCAGGGAAGTCATGAATAGGGAGTTGCAGCCGCAGGAAGGACGTCCCAGCAGCCTGTGCTTTGCGGTTCTAATGAAGCCTGTGATGAGTTAGGACAGTGAAGGAAATGGGCTTGATTACATCCAAAAAGGAAAAGAAAACTGTCAGGAGGAGACACGAGGTTAAACTAATTAGTTTTATTCATGTCGTAGGTGCCAGTGCCACTCTTTAAATAATACTAATTTCGGGCTAGTCCTCCATCTCTCGTCTCCGCTCTGGTTTTCAAGTTAGAGTCCTTCTCGGGCAGGATCCTGGGGATGGGATTTTTAAAAGGGGATACCTCTGGAGTTTACGAATATCCAGTACACATGCAGGTGTATTGAAGCAGGTAGGAAATTAATTCATTGTCTTTTTCTCTCCCTGACTGTGAGATGAATCACCATTCCTGCTGGTCCCAAATATATCACCTTTGCTAGCTTATCAGGCTAAATATATATGAAGAAAGGTACCAGTTTGGTGAATGCTCACAGTTCTCTTAGGGACTAGGACAAAGCATGTTCTTCATCTTCCTGTCAACAGTTTGAGATAAAATTTACTTTATGAAAGGAGGATGAATATCATATTCCATTCTTTTTTCATTCAACTAATTCTCACTAAATAAAACACCAGTAAGGAGCAATGAGTTTCTACAAGAGAAAATCTAATTGTAAAATCAAACAATTTCAGTGCTGAAGTTAGAGAGGTAGCTCACACTTGCATTTGTAAACTGATTTTTCTTCTTTTCCTTCTGGCATTTGGGAATGCCTGGACATTATGTGTATGCTATCTTTATTGTCAAAGTAGGATTTGAAGGGAATTAGAGTGTAATGTTTAGATCCCATTTTCCTCATAGGATTCATTTGCAAAAATGCTTGACTCACTTACTCAACATTGCTCTACGTAAAAACTCAGAGAAACTATTTTGAGCTCTTTTGCAATCAATTTGGAAAGGTCAGTTAATTCTATTAGGGCTGAAAGTTTATAAATGGCTTTCATATAAATCATCTTATTTTATCTTTGCGAAAACCCAGTGTGGTAAGTAAGGCTCTATTATCACCTCTACTTAGCAGGTGAGGAATAGGGAGATCAGAAAGTTAATGTGGCCATCTAAGAGTACGCAAACCCGGGGTTCTAATTTTTTTTTTATTTTTGTGCTCCTTTACTTTTGCTCATATGTGAGGTTGATATAATTTACTTCTCGACCTGCCTCCAAAGCAAAGGGAGTGGAAAGCGAGGCCCTCAAAGCCTCCAAATAGCATGTAGAGCTTGACATTGTCTAGAAAATAATTTTTAAAATTAAGTGAAACTTGGGCCTTCTTGTCCATATTTAGACAGATTTCAAACTGCAACAGTATCTTAATAGAAGCACATTTCATGAGGCACCCCTTTCCATGAGGCAAAAATAAAGTTTTCCACTTTCTCAACTCCTGCGACATCAGGAGGCTTCAAAGTGACAAATAAAGCTATCCATTCATGCCCTCCTTCTGTCACAATCAAATTGACATTTATCTCTCCCACATCCAGTGACACCTCACCACGTCGTACCTCTCAGCCTCTGCAGGATTCACACCTGAAGTGAAGGAAACGGATCTTCCGGTGGCAGCATGTGAGGGGCACATAGGTGGCAAAAGCAATTGTGTAGGTCTGCACCAGACACAAACAGCACTACCCAGGTAAGCCTTGCTAGACAGCATTGTTCTGTTAGAGCATATTTTCACTGAATCCCCCTTTGAACCTAAGGAATTTGCTTACTATTACCTGTAGAAGAATATGTCCTTGTGCAAATTTCTCCTGACCAAAATATGCAAGTCCTTATTATGGTAAGAAATAGCCATCCATGTCTTTCTGCATGAATGTGTTCATTGACCTTTGAGGCCAGCAACATAATTTTATGTGTGTGTATGGGGGTGGGAGGAGAATGTCATTTCTTCCGTGATAAAACAAGAAAAAAAATCAGCAAGGTTGTTGCTTTTTACATATGGAAAGGGAAACAAATTTTTTCTGTCTGTGAGTGCTGACATAGACTCAGCACTATAGATTTAGAGTAACTCGTGCGGCCGTTTCTTTTTTCACATAGAAAAAATAATTCAAGCAACATTCAAGTGACATTTTCCAACATGATGCTCAAGTATAAATAATAATCATTCCCAGCTTTTTTTTTTTTCCTGGATCAAAATGAATCCAAAATTATTCAAATAGGTATTGCTACTGTAATTTAATCATTTGGTCAATAGGAGTATTTACGTTAGTGGCAAAAATCTGAAAAAAATTTTTCACCTTTAAAAACAATTTCTGTGTACAGCTAAATCCTGGCTGGAAAAACAAGAGGTAACGAGGTGTCGATAATGGTTACTGTCACAGAGTTCTTTCAAGGAAACTTTATTAATAAGACACGATGTCTTATTAATATTTTGTAAAATTTTTTCTGATTTCTTAGGATTGCTTTCATTTCCTGACTTTTGAAATGTCTTTAAACGTCTCATGAGTTGCCCAATGTTTTATATAGGAGTTTGTTTTTGCTTATAGTCCTTCTTAACATTGGCTATTCCATATTTTCTGTGTAGCTTCTCACTATTTTTATTAGTATTAATTTAGTCTTGTGGTTTAAGTGACTGGTTTGAATAACAATTTATAACAGGTGAAGGAAAATAAATGAACGAACTTCCAAAAATGAGCAGATACTCGCTGCAAAATTGTAATTTGATTTATTTATCTGCGGAGTTGCAGACTTTTTTGTTGCTTAGTGGAATAAATGCTGCAGTGGTTTTCAATGTATATAGGCAGTCCCCTCATTCAGTATGGGTTATATTCTGGAAGTTCATTTGTAGTCACTTGTGTGGAACTCAGAATGCATTTTCTTGTAGTAACAATATCATAATGGGGATTAGGAACTCAGGCCAACCTCCTTCCTCCCCCAACACACAATGTTGTTGAAACATTGTTTTACATTTTCAGAGAAAATCTATAAAAATGATGGGTGTTTTCATACCAGTAATCAAACAACACAGGAAAATAACAAAATCGGAAAGGACTATTTTGGAAATGCTGGTGCTTAAGGAAAGCAGGTTTAATTAGAGGAGGATGAGGATGTAGGTGGAGACTGTTGTGGAAACGCTGAAGGGGACTCCTGGGCCCACTCGAGAACTCTCGTGGTGCCTGGTGCTGGCTTGTGACTGTGTCTAATTCATTTCACGATTGGAGACTCTCCCTCACTCTTTATTACGGGTGTATCATGAATGCTTATGAGCCATAATTAAGACCATTGTTTCTCTCTGTATTCACAAATGGAAGGAATTGCTAAAGGGTAAAGGATTAGTCTGTGGTAACTGTGCAGGAGATAGAGAGGGAGAGAGGGAGGATTGTATTTGGGAGAGAAAAGCAACATCAAGATCAGTGACCACAATGGCCACCAAAGTTTCCTGAGGGGAGACTAATGAGTTATAAACTGTGGCTGAGGGGGAAATTTGAGCAGGCAGCAGCTCCAGTACCCTGAATGGAAGAGGTGTGTGATCCAGACACATTCCCACCCTGAACAGTGGATTTTCTCTAGAAAAAACTAAAGAAAGGGAAAGTTAACGTAGCTGGATGTGTGTAGTCCTTGTAAGAGATCCTTTCTTGGTCAGATACCTACAAGTCTGGAAATGTCTATTTTTTTCTACTTTTTTTAGGGTGTTATAATGAATGGAATGAGCTCCCTATATTTGCCATACTGTGTTTTAAAAATTTGTGAGCTCAGTTACATATGTATATATGAAATTTGCATGTATATACACATGTATATGCACACATGACTGAATTCAAATTACCTGAATTCACAAATTGACAAATGTGTATACAGATATATATATCTGTATTTTTTGTTGTCACTGTCTTCTGAGCTATTGAACTAAGTGGAAATATCTTAAGCTTAACTAAATTAAATAAGAAAATTTGTCTTTTTTCCATACTAACTACTCTGTGCCAATCAAAAAATTTGTTACCCTATGGGTTTTCAAAAAGGGCCCCAGTTGCACATTCTTTCAAAATTTACTTTTCATACAAATCAAAACTACAATGAGCTATCTCCTCACACCTTACTTTTCATACAAATCAAAACTACAATGAGCTATCTCCTCACACCTCACATGGCTAAAATCAAAAACACAAGAAACAGCGGGTGTTGGCAAGGATGTGGAGAAAAAGGAACGCTTGTGCACTGTTGGTGGGAATGCAAAGTGGTGCAGCCACTCTGAGAAATAGTATAGAGATTCCTAAAAAAGTTAAAAATAGGACTACCCTTGATCTAGTAATTGCACTACTGGATATTTACCCCCCTCCCCAAAATATAAAAACATTAATTCAAAGGGATGCATGCACCCCTCTGTTTAGTGCAACATTATTTACAATAGCCAAATTATGGGAGCAGCCCAAGTGCCCACTGATGGGTGAATGGATAAAAAAAGGAGTATACACACACACACACAATATAATACCATTCAATCATAAAAAGGAATGAAATCTTGCCATTTGCAACATGGATGGAGCTAGACAGTGTAATGCTGAGTGACATAGTCAGTTAAAGAAAGACAAATATGCATATGTAGAATTTAAGAAACAAAACAAATGAGTGAAGGAAAAAAAGAGAGAGAGACAAACAAGGAAACAGACTCTTAACTATAGAGAACAAACTGATGATTGCCAGAGAGGAGGTGGATGAGGGGATGGATGAAATAGGTGATGGGGGGCGCCTGGGTGGCTCAGTTGGTTAAGCGACTGCCTTCGGCTCAGGTCATGATCCTGGAGTCCCGGCATCGAGTCCCACATCGGGCTCCGTGCTCGGCAGGGAGTCTGCTTCTCCCTCTGACCCTCCTCCCTCTCATGCTCTGTCTCTCATTCTCTCTGTCTCAAATAAATAAATAAAATCTTTAAAAAAAGAAAAAGAAATAGGTGATGGGGATTAGGGAGTGCACTTATCTGGATGAGCACAGGGTGATGTATGAATGTGTTGAATCACTATATTGTATACCTGAAACTAATATAACACGGTATGTTATCTGTGCTGGAATTAAAATTTACAAAAAACAGTACAAACCCCCCCAAATTTACTTTTCATAATTTTGAAAAAATAATATACTGTAAAATGTTGAAAGCCAAATTACTTTGTAAACTGTGCTCTGTGTGTGTGTGTTTGTGTGTGTGTGTAAAAACAACACTGATCCTTGGAATGATACGTGCATTTGAACAGAATACTTAGCTATAGATATACAAAGGGAATATTCCCATTTCATTCCATTTCAGTCATTTGACCACTTCTGAAATATTGAAAATAATTTATTATTAAAAGTATTGAACAGTATCTATAGCACGTTATGTAAAATGTACTCTGAATAACCCTTCCCAAGAACCTTGTGAAATGGGTTCTATATAAATTCCATGTGTCAGATGAGAAAACTGAGACTCACAGGTGTTATGTAATTTGTCCAAGATTATACCTATGGCACTTGGTGAAGGGATTTAAACACAAATTAGCTTTATTCAAAATTCACTGGTCCTTACAGTTATGTTAATGTGCTTGAAAATAGACTAATGCAGAAAATAGTCTGCGTGGAAAAAAAGACAAATTTTCTTACTTAATCTAATTAAGCTTAATATGTGAGTTTAGTAGTGAGCACTGAGAGTAGTGACAACAAAGTAAACAGTCCCATCTCCCATGGGCTGGTAGATCACTTTACTCCTTTTGTGATGGGACGTCCTCCAGTTGACTCAGAAAATCAGTGCTTCTAATCAGGAGGGCAAGTGAGAGCGCTCAGCTAGATTTTCACAACCATTACCACTATTAAAAAAATCAAATTATTCTTATATACAGCTAGTTGTACCTTTCTACAGATCAAAGACGCATTTTTGTTAGATTAGAGACATGGTTGATCGATGGAGTTACATAGTTTTAAATTGTCACCAAGGGTATTTTTCATGTTTGGTTTCTTTCATTATTTGCTTTAAGTCATATTAATAGACTTCCAGATTATTATGACTTACTAGACATACATGTTTCCTCCAGTCCTTCCCGGGACCCTCTTCCTATCTGAATAAATGCAGAAAAGTACAAAAAGAAATAACCTCCTAATGTGAAGAGATCTTGTGAGGTGAATCAGAAATAAACAAGTGATTTCAACAGATTTCAGAAAGACAGAAAACAGAAGAACATGTGTGATGGATGAAATGGGAAAGCTGCAGCTAGGACAATGACAATAGAACTGCAGAGAAGTCTGAAGCCAGTTTTCTGTCAATGGCATTACTGGGAAAACCTGGGCCCGGAGTCAGCTCCTTATGGAGAGGGTTGGTCTGAGATTCAGGGATGAAAACAAGAATAAATTAAAAACCTTCATAAGGCCAAATGCACATATGGTTTTATAGTAGCCCACATTTACTTCCAGGTAGAAAACACATAGGTCTTCTCTAAAGATATGGCCTAAAATGTCTGTTGAAAACTCAGTCTTTGGTACACTGAAACTCTTCTCATTCCTGAGCTAAAGACATTCTGAAAAGAGTCAGTTCCTTACCTGAGAGAGTCTTCTTTGCTCTTCCACATAGTACTCCCAGATGAAATTCTTCCTCAGAGGTAAGACTAACAGGAAAACAACCCTGTGGACCTACGACACAGGTAGCCCATACTAGCTATCAAGTTCTTCAATCTTACCTCTAAAGTATCACTAGGAAGATAGATACTAGTAACACCAACGAGAGAGACTAAGGTAAACAAGCAGAAAAACGAACACAGGAGGAAAGAAATTATCCAGAGGACAGCAAGGAATTTAATATACACTGATGCATTGCTACTCAAATGTGGAGACAACCTAAATGGCCATCAATGAATGAACGTATAAAAAAACAATGTGGTGTACACACACACACACACACACACACTGGAGTATTAGTCATAAAAAGAAATGACATCTTGACATTTGCAGTTATATGGATGGATCTTGAGACTGTTACGCTAAGTGAAATAAGTCATACAGACAAATACAATTATCATGTGATCTCACTTATACACTCAACCATTACCACTATTAAAAAAAATCAAATTATTGGAATTAGTGAAATCTTAAAGAAAAAGACAAAAAAAAAGTTCACGGATACAGGGAACAGATATGTGGTTGTCAAAGGGGAGGGGAGTGGAGGGTTGGCAAAATGGGTGAAGGGAATCAAAAAGGACAAACTTCAGGTTATAAAATAAATAACTCATGGGGATGTAATGTACAGCATGGTGACTATAGTTAATAATACTGTATGGCATATTTGAAAGTTGTTAAGAGAACTGATCTTGAAAGCTCTCATTACAAGGAAAAAATATTCTGTATGTATAGTGATGGATGCTAAGTAGACTAATTGTGGTGATTGTTTTGCAACCTATACAAAAATCAAATCATTATATCGTATACCTGAAACTAATATAATGTTGCATGTCAATTATATCTCAATAAAAAGAACCAACAAATAAAAATCAAACAAAAGATATTTCCAAAGAGAAACAAAAAGTCAAAGAGATAAAAATTATAGAAAATAAATAAGAAAGAAACCAGCAACCCAGGAGGTCCAACATCCACTAATAAGTGTTTATTAAAAAAGAGAGAGAGAGAGAGAGAGAGAATAGTAAAAGTAGGCAGAGGGAAATTATCAAAGATAAAATAGAAGAGAATTTTCCAAAGGTGGCAAAAGATAAGTTTTCTGATTAAAAGTGTACCTGGCTGTCCAGTGAAATGAATTTTAGAAATCCAATCCACATGTGAACACATAACTTTGAAATTTTAGGAAACAAATAGAAGATCCTAAAATCTTCCAGAGGGAAAAACAGAATATGAAGTATCTAAGTGGATTCTAGAATACTACAATGTTTTCAATTTTCTATAAAAAATATATACATATACATGCATATTCAAGATACAATTCTACAACCAATTAAACTTTTATTATAGGAGGACAATATAAAGATACTTTTATACATGAAAGAATTTGGAAATTTTACTTTGCCTACAGACTCTCCAAAGGATGTTACTTAAAGATAAGCTGCAGAAAAGCAAGGGTATCTTTCAAGAATGAGGAAGAGATGGTATCAATCCAGGAATATGTAGTTTAACTCAATTGAGCAGAGAAGGCAGGATGACAACCGTACTCAGTTCCACCAACAACCAGTTAAGACTGGAGACAGAGGCTAGAAGATTCTGAGAAGAGCTCTCATGGAAGAAGGGAGACTCAGTAAAAGAAATGGTTTTAGGGCAGCCTGGGTAGCTCAGTCAGTAAAAGAAATGGTTTTATCAAGGACCTGAAAAAAACTGTGCTAGCAAAAAAAAGTAATATTTTTTTAAAAAGGAAATAAACTTTAAGAAGAAAATATTTTCAAGAAAATCATGATCATAATATGAGACAACTAAAGATATGATCACTTAACTCCATAATTGTAGCATAAGAAAATAGATCCATCTCTGGATGGATGTTAAGAACATTTTCTATCAAGTCATCCAGAGGTCAGAACAGTTGAGTAAGAGAGGAAAAATTTTATTTCTAGAATAAAATAAAATTTTTCAGCAGTGAAAAATCTTTCCATTGTCATAATAATGTAATGCTTTATAGTTTTTCAAATTTGTAGAGTCAATCTATGGCTGGCATTTGGAAGACAGCTTTGTTAGCAGAACAATGTTCATGTTAACATTAACAAGGTAAAAATGGAAGAGCAATAGAAAGAGGGTAGGATATGGAAGGTAAGAGAAAAAATAGAGAAGAGTTAATGTCTACCTGATAAAGTGGGGAGCAAAGTCATATTTTTGAAAGTGATACATCAGACCTCACACCAAAGCAGTAAGGTTCATATTTTGAAATAACTCCTTCTGTTCAAACCATATAGTAATTCTTGACAATGTGAGTCCAGCACCCCCTGCCCCCATGAAAAGTCTAGTCTCCCTGGATCTCAGCAGTGGTGAGAGTGATCTGAGCCCCAAGTTGCCACAATCATTTCTTTCCTGAATAGGCAGAATAATGAATCCCCCCAAAGATGTCCATATTTTAATCACCAGAATCTATGAATATTTAGCCTTACATAACAAAGCATAAATGGCAAATGTGATTAAGTTAAGAATATTGAGATAGGATGATTATCCTGGATTAGCTCATGGTCCTAAGTAAACACAAGAGGGATTCCCCTATAAGAGGTAAGCAGGGTGGTTATAGTCCGAAGGAAAATTTTAAAGATGTTACACGTTGGCCTTTGAAGAAGGATATAAGGGCCAAGGAATTCAGGTGGCCTTCAGAGTTTGGAAAGGTCAAGGAAATAAATTCTCCATTAGAGCCTCCCAATAGAACCCAGACCTGCTGACACTTTGGTTTTAGTGAAGACCCATTTTAGACTTTTGACTGCAAGAATTATGACATAATAAACTTTTGTTGTTTTATGACACTTAGTTTGTGGTCATTTGTTGCAATATTAACAGCTCATCAAGAAAATGAATTTCTACCATTTCTCTGTTCAAGGTTACTTGGACATGCTTGAGATCAAGGACAGGAATAGGGCATCCCCAAAGTGGTGAGTAAGCTGACTAGAGTTATAACAAATCACTGACTGAGACTAAGGCCTGTATAAATTGAAATGGATTTCTAAGAAAAAGGAGACGGAGATTCAACCTTGCATCTGAGGCCTGGGGCAAGCCTTTCCCACTAGCTCAAGTATCTGGTTTTGAAATCTTTGTAATTACTCTGCATGATGGGAGTAATATACTTCCAACACAGATCATACTGGCCTGAGGACCCCAGACGAGAAGCAATATGTAGTCAACTGCAAAACTTCAGAAAAAAATAACTAGGGTTGATGAGGGAGCAGAAGGCTAGCTGAGGACAAAGCACAAGCTGACACCCTGCAACCCCCACCTCCCCTCCTGGATGGGATATGTGCGACATTTTTCCAACTGTTTTAATGTTAATGCCTTGCTAGTGGGAAAAGCAACCCTAACTTGACAATGGCAAGGCCTCCAGTATCTTGTAGGTCCTTTTGACTGTATGGAAGTTTTTTTGAAAACCTCCCTTTTTGGGATGCCTGGGTGGCTCAGTTGGTTAGACACGTCTGCCTTTGGCTCAGGTCATTGTCCCAGGGTTCTGGGATTGAGTCACACACTGGGCTCCTTGCTCAGTGGGGAGCCTGCTTCTCCCTCTCCCTCTGCCTGCCGTTCCCCCTGCTTGTGCCCTCTCTCTTTCTCTCTGACAAATAAATAAATAAAATCTTTAAAAAACAAGCAAACAAACAACAAAAACCTCCCTTCTCCTTACCTACCCCAATTCCCAAGTATATAATCAGCCACCTCCCACAAACTGGGTGGAGCAGCTCTTTCTGCCCATTGGTCCTGTCCCTCTGCTTTAATAAAACCACCATTTTGCACCAAAGACATCTCAAGCATTCTTTCTTGGCTGTCTGCTCCAGACCCCACCCCACCAAACTTCACCTACATTCAAAACTACACTCTCACTCCTGAGAGCTTTTTCTGTATTCTTGCTTAACAAAACTCTATCACTTTACTTGCTCTCCTTTGTCCTCAAGATTCATTCTTCCACTCCATGAGACAAGAACCTTACTCTCCTGCTTCAGGGGAGGAGAGAGAGAAAGACACAAAGAGAGAGAACTATTAAATAAACCTAAACTTAATTACTTTAAAAAGAATTATATTCTTAAAAAGGAAGGTGCGATTAAAATTTAAGAATATAGGGACACCTGGTTGGCTCAGTGGGTTAAGCGTCTGCCTTCCGCTCAGGTCATGATTTCTGGGTCCTAGGATGGAGTCCTGAATTGGGCTTCCTGCTCAGCAGGGAGTCTACTTCTCTCTCTCTCTCTCTCTCTCTTCTTCTGCCCCTCCCCACCACTCCTTCCCTCTCTCTCAATCAAAAGAAGAAAAAATTTTAAAGAATAAAATAAAATTTAAGAATATAATTGGCTCAGTCAGTAGAGCTCACCACTCTTGTTCTCCGGGTTGTAAGTTTGAACCTCACGTTGGGTGTAGAGATTACTTAAAAATAAAATCTTAAAAAAAAAAAAAAGAATATAATAAGAAGGAAGTAGGTGGTATTCAAATACATTTATTTTTTTTATTGAAGCAAAAAGTAAAAAATGACTATCTTGGAATTTTTCATAGAAATACACAGGTATTTCTGAAAGCGTATGAAACAAGAAATACAGATTGAAATATTTTGGTTAAATTTAGATATTTAACCAATATAAGATTCAAAATTTAAATACACATACTGAGAAAAGAGAAAAAGGAGGAAGGTAGTGTGTGTGAATTGAATAGATAATCCAAACAGATAATGGATTCATTGAATTCAAACGGGTGCCTGTATGGAAGGTGGGATTTTAGTTTGAAAGGGGTGGGATGGAAGGCTTTTTTACTTTAAATTCTTCCCTATTATTTTATTTGTTAGACTTTTTTAAATAAAAAAATAGAAATAAGAATTCAAGTTGATGTGAAGTGCTTATGATAAATAGTGGTGCATTTGCTAAAATATAGCAACACTTAACTCTCGTTGATATCAAAAGCATTTGTTTGTTATAAAACTATTGTGCTATTACATTGGGTAGCACTTGCTTTTATAGAATGTAGTTTGATTTTGTAAGTAACAGAGTTGTTTCTATTTAGCTTGAAACTCTCTTTCCTGAAAACAGCGAGGTTTTCCTACCACTGAATGCAGTTAAAATAATCTCTTTGGTCTAATTAAATCTTCCTGTTAAAGTTAGGAGAAGGAAAAAGAGAACAAAATAAAACCACCCAGGTTTAGGATGAAGGTAAGTACCTAAAGATACTGTTGTTCTCTAACTGGGTTTTAAGACAAAGTTAAATGACTCAATTCCATCTTACTAAAAAGTTTCAAGAAAGATTAAAACAAATTTCCTAAATTTAGATTTTCTTTAGGGATTTGTCATAAAAACTATTGGAAATTCTCCATGTTTTCAGAGAGAATAATTAAAGCTATTTTATATATTTTAGCTAGCTTTTTTCTCATGTTTATTTTTTAATGTTAAAATAATGCTTCTTTAAAAATTCAGATGTTTTAGAAAATTAAAAGGAAGAGACTCATAGTTTTATCATATAATTTCGATTTTTGTGAGTTTTACTGTGTGTATACTTTTCTTCTTCTCCTCCTCTCCCTTCTTTTTAAAATGACCATGCAGGGCGCCTGGGTGGCTCAGTCGGTTAAGCGACTGCCTTCGGCTCAGGTCATGATCCTGGAGTCCCGGGATCGAGTCCCGCATCGGCTCCCTGCTCGGCAGGGAGTCTGCTTCTCCCTCTGACCCTCCTCCCTCTCATGCTCTCTGTCTCTCTCTCTCTCAAATAAATAAATAAAATCTTAAAAAAAAAATAAATAAAATAAATAAAATAAAATGACCATGCATGCGATTTTGTTTACTTACTTTTAAAATTTATTTTTACATACTTGTAACCAAACTGTGTATAAAATTCTGCCCTTTTAAATTAAGCATTTCAATAAGTTGTTCATCTTCATTAAGCCCTTTGGAAAACTGCACACTTTCTTTTTAATGCAAAACTATTGCATTTATTAGTTCAGTGAATATTTCTTGACACATGCCAGGTACTGATTGTTCTAGGTGCTAGAGAGAAAAAAAAAAAAAATGATGTTCCTGCATGGAGCTTACCCTCTAAAGGGGAGAAGCTCACACTAAAGATAATAGTAATTTATATGCTATATTAGAAAGTGGTATGTACTATGGAAGATGTATACCTGAATAAGAGAAATGAGGAGTGCTGGGGCAAGGTTCCAAAACAGGCAGAGAAGAAAGGCCTCACTGAGAGATGACACCAGAGCAAAGGTCTGAAATTGGCCAGAGAGCGATGAATCTATGTTGATATCAAAGGGAACAGTGCTCCAACCAAAGTGACTAGCCGGTGCAAAGGCCTTGAGGTGGGAACATTCCTGGCATATACAACAAAAAACAGGCTAGAAAAGGGCGATAAAGATGAAGGGCACTAGAAAAGCTTAGAGATGTACTTGGGGGGGGGGGGGGGGGCGGGTCGTGTTGGGTCCAAAGCACTAAGTTCTTCGACTTACTCTAAGAGAAATGGAGAGCCAAATTCATGGAAATTAGTTTCAGAAGAAATTTGAGCAAAACATTTAATATTTAAAAACTAAACTGGAGAAAATACTATATGCTGTATTGTAAAGAGAAAACTTTCAGGTCACTTCAGAAAGGACTGAATGACCTTTCAATCTTTTACTTCTAAAATTGGACGCTGTATAGTAACATTCTATTCAAAATGCTCTTGGAGGAAAAATGTAATATGATGTGTCACTGAGTTATGACTCAGCAGGGCATTTATTCTGCCCTTGATTGAATCTTGAGACACTTGATGCCAGGACATTCTGACTATGGCCTCTGCTGTGGAATTCTCTGTTCAGCTTGTCTTTTCATTTAAAATTAATTGAAAAAGTATCTTTTTGTTGCAGTTTTCAACCACCTGAAAATGCAGAAATGTATTGTTGAGGATTCTGAAAAGTGCTCTTGGGCTTCTTTTGTCTTCCTCTGTATTTTGTTGGTGGGTAAACAGAGCAGTAAAATCAACTGGACTTTGCCTTTATCATGAGAGTGGGAGTCCTACAGTTTCTAAGTTATTGTGCCTTCAGTTACATTAATGATATTTGGGAAACACAAAAATATACATAAAGAACCTACATGAATATATTGACAGTGGTAAAAAGTATACCCATGTTCTATCTTTTCTAGTTGATATGACATTCACTCATAATATTGAATACTTACCCTGTGTCTGGGGCTGTTTTAGGCACTGGTAGACACAAAAATGAATGACTATATTCTTCCTGCCTTCATTGAGTTTAAATTAACAAGTCAGTGCAGTGTGGTAAGTGCTATGATGATACAAGTACAAGAGGCAACAAAAGCATATAAAGGGAGTAGGTCATCTGATTTGGGATGTGCAGTGTTATGCAGGACATGTTTCAAATGCTGAAAGCACACATGCATGCACACAAAAACCCAAGTTAGGCTTTTTCCATTTTAAACACCTAAGATGGGGCGCCTGGGTGGCTCAGTTGGTTAAGCGACTGCCTTCGGCTCAGGTCATGATCCTGGATCGAGTCCTGCATCAGGCTCCCTGCTCGGCAGGGAACCTGCTTCTGCCTCTGACCCTCCCCCCTCTCATGTGCTCTTTCTCTCTCATTCTCTCTGTCTCAAATAAATAAATAAAATCTTTAAAAATAAATAAATAAATAAATAAACACCTAAGATGGCATACCCACGGAGCTATTTTTTTCTACTAAGCAGGTTTTTTGTTAACTAGAGAGATAGAGCTGGTTCTTATTCTAAAGAGATAATCAGAGGATGTCCTTGATAAAATAAAGTGAACAGATATTTATCATTTCCACAGATTTTGCCAACTTTTGGATGACCCATTTCTTCACCTCCTTAAAAACTCCCTACTCCTAGCAGAGTTTTAACGTGAGATATAATTGTAGCAGCAAGTACAAGATTTCCAGATATTTGAAGTCAAGCATATAGGTGATTTGAGTAAGGGACAGGCGGGGCTAGATAGGGAGAGATAGGTCTAAGAAATCAGGCTCATAGAAATCCCCAAAATGCTGAGGTGCAAGGAAACCAGAGATACAGGAACAAACCAGACCACCCTGCCCTAGATGTCCGAGGGGGGTGTCTTTTTTATAACAGTCACCTGTGACCAACAAAGAATACCCAGACCCTAAAAAGAAGTAAGCCACTAAAGATGTTATCACTAGTCCTTAAACAATGGTGCGACCATTAGAAAAGTCAACAAGATTTAAGTTCCCTGGTTAGCCTTCAATAAAAGACTCACCCTAAAAGCCCACTTTGGCGACCCTGTTGGGGCCCCTCTCACTCCTGAGAGCTTTTTCTGTATCCTTGCTTAATAAAACTCTTTACTTACTTTACTCAATTTCCTTTGTCTGTGACATTCTTTCTTGGACTCCATAAGACAAGAAGCTAGCTCTCCCACTTCAATTTCCCCATCCTGGTTACTAGCAACTGGTACAGCAATTGTATTACATGTAGATGCCCAATGAGTGACAGCCAAGAGTCATTTTGAATGGAAACCTTCAAGTTCTTCAGAAAAAATAAAACTGACTGCCTCAAAGAAACAGTTTGGGCAAACTGGGATAGGGATTGTCAATACAAATGTTGCATTGGCAGCAGAGGACAAGCTTCTGATTTCCTTTTCTTTGGATGCCCTCTGGAAATTAGATGTCAGCCCCACCGTACTGTCCAATGGTGAAAGAGTGTACAGAGTGACTTGTAGTTGTCTACTTAGCCTACAGCTGCCACATTATGTTTTCTTAATGTAGAATGTTCCTGTTTCAACAATCACTTCACCACCCCCCACCCCCCCCAGGTAAAGCCAACAACTTTCCCTTGTATTTGTTGCCAAATAGTTGAGATTTTGTTTTAGCAAACTTAACAAAGTAGAAACATTAACTCCCATGCCCCGGAGGAGAGAGAGTTGGTCAAATATCAAGATGAAGACCCAACTCTTGCCATACTGGAAGGCTCATGCTTTTGAATAGAAATCCCTGTACGTGCTACAAACAAATGGAAGAAGTGATGTCTAAGTGGAGCCCTGAAGGACAGGAGGAGTTAG
Source organism: Mirounga leonina (assembly GCF_011800145.1). NCBI lineage: Eukaryota > Metazoa > Chordata > Mammalia > Carnivora > Phocidae > Mirounga > Mirounga leonina. Next base: position 72,614,936 of record NW_023270377.1, on the reverse strand, counting down.
TCCAGGAAGAAGGGCTGGAAGTGCATTTTAGGCAGGGAGAACAGCTTGTGTGACCTGGAACCTAGAGTGAACACAAAACCCTATAAGGAAGTGAAATTTCACAAATTCAGTAAGAATTGAGTAGTGAAAGTGAGAGAACAATGTGTAGCCACACACTGAGAAGGGCTGCATGACCACTTGTAGAATTAATGGCTGTTAAATGTGTTAAGTTTGCCCTGGAGAGTTGCAACTCATCTGAATTGTGATTATGGGAAATTTGTGATTTTTAAGTGATATGGCAGAACTCACTATATCATTTTCTTGGAGAAGAAAATGAGATCCAAATTTTAATTCTTGGGCAGAATTTTATTTTTTTTATTTTTGTTTTATAGATTTTATTTATTTACTTGAGAGAGAGAGAGCGTGCACACAGAGGGAGAGGGAGAAGCAGGCTCCCTGCTGAGCAAGGAGCCCAACGTGGGACTCAATCCCAGGACCCTGGGATCATGACCTGAGCCGAAGGCAGACGCTTAACCTACTGAGCCACCCAGGCACCCGTCTTGGGCAGAATTTTAAGCCCTAGGATCTTTTCATGGACTATCAATGTAAATAAAGGGATAAATCTGACTATAGAACCCTCCAAATATATTTTATATGGGTGAATCTATGTATCAAATGTTAAAGATATGATACTACAAGAAAACATTTGTGTTCAAAGCCATATTATATAAATTAAGAAGTTCTTAACCTCAGAGTAAACAAAATCTATCTGTAAAATATTTTTTCCTAATATTTAGATGATGCATTATTCTTGACTTTATTTTTCTCATATGTTACATTTTCTGGAATCAGATTAATTTAACCTTCTTGTATTTTGAAATCACATACTAGGTCACCTCAAACTGATCCTTTTTTACTGAGAATATCATCTTAACATTTTCAGTGGAATGCGCATTCCAAAGAGTTGGTATCATTTCTGTTTCTCTATCTTGTGCCCCTTGCTTTCCAGCAATATATAAGTGCATGATATTCACTTGTAGTGAAGAACTGTGCATTTGACATTAGGCTGGAGGGGTGGTGTCTTTATAATTATAATAGGTTTCTGACACATGGCTTTAGTTATTCTACATAGTGCTGTATGCTGGAAAGAAAGGTAGGCTCTAGGGACTCAGATCTCAGCTTGAAACCTAGCTCTTTATTTAAGATTAACAATTTAGGCATATTAATTGCCCTCTCTAAATCTCAGTTTTCTAATATGCAACAGGAGTAAGGCCATTGCTACAGGGTTATTTTGAATATTAAAAAATTAATGAATATATATAAAGTGCTTGCAACACAGTTAACACTTAGTAAAGGACAGTGGTTATGACAACAATAATAATTAGCACAGTATTTACCAAACCAATAGCATTTTCTAGAGATTGAGCAAAGAAGTTAGAAGTCTTAGGAAAATATTATCTTTTAAAGAGATATGTGATACTTTCTTATGAATAATTTAGATGAAATTAAGAGTGAAATTTCATATATCATAAAATCAAAATTGAAATGCTTCCAATTATACCTAAGTAGTTGTTGGGCATATAATGGATAGAAGTATAATTTGAATGATTTTAACATTTCTATAAAATCTAAAATGTAGTTTTATTGCTTCTTCATTTCTGGCAGTTTCTCCATGTTACATTGTATATTAAGCTCAGAAATGTCCTATAACTACACTTCCAATTTAACTGATTAAAGATTATAAATGACTTATAAATCAATTAGCATAATAAAAGTGAGTACATACTATTCTTGACATGATGATGCTTATTACTTTTTAATTACTTGCAATGCTATTATAGTATATATAAGATAAAGTAGTAACTACATAATATCATCTAAATCGTCGAACTAACCCCAGTAGGGTTGCTGTGTCCTCCATCATGAACTAGAAAGAAACTTGAATTCAGAACTGGAGACACGACATTGCTTTCTTAGAATAAGAGTTATTTTGCAGTATCGATAAACATGCTATGTCAAGAACTACGAAGAATAACCCCAAGTTTAAGAGGACGGCTTTTTCTTCAGATGAAATAGAAGCCTTGACAATCAGGGGAATCGTTAAAAGCAAAGATATTAATTTGCAATGGACAAATACGAAGGAATACCAATAAGGCAGAAAACCTCAAATAAAATATAGGAAATACCAAAAAGTCTTCCAGATAAGGAACTAAAATTTATAAATCACAAAGTATATTCTTCTGCTTATCTTTAAAAAATGCTTTTTTTATGGAAATTTTCATACATATAGACAAAATAATGTAATGAGCCCCAGTGTACTCATCACACAGCTTTAGTAATTATCAACTCCTATCCAATGTTGTTTTATACCCCAGCAACTTCCCCCTCCTTTTGCTAGATTATTTTGAAGCAAATCCCAGACAGCATAGAATTTCACATGTAAAAATTCAATATAGGGGCACTTGGGTCATTCACTCAGTTGAGCATCTGACTCTTGATCTCAGGTCTTGAGCTCAGGGTTGTGAGTTCAATCCCCACATTGAGCATGGAGCCTACCCCCCCTTTTTTTTAAGATTTCATTTATTTATTTGAGAGAAAGAGAGTGCATGAGAGAGAGTACAAGCAGGGGGGAAGAGCAGAGGGAGAAGGAGAAGCAGACTCCCTGCTAAGCAGGAAGCCCAATGTGGGGCTCGATCCCAGGACCCTGGGATCATGACCTGAGCCTAAGTCTGATGCCTAACTGGCTGAGCCACCCAAGCATCCGGCATGGACCCTACCTAAAAAAAATAAAATAAAATTCAATATAAAAGGACATTTTTTGAAGATGTGCTCACAATACCGTATTTCATTTAATAATTACTAGCAGTGTATTAATAACATCATATAGCCCATTGATGTTTAAATTTTCCTACCTGTCTCATACGTGTGTGGGGGCGTGTATCTATCTATCTTATGTATTGACCTTTTTATTGCAATTGGTTGATATGTTTCTTTGTCCTCTGGTATTTAAACCTAGAGCCTTGATCAGATTTAGGTTCATTTTGAAACAAAATATTTATTTTTTTCCAGTTTTATTGAAAAATAATTAGTATGCATCACTTTATAAGTTTAAGGAATACAGCACGATGGTTTGATTTACATCTGTTGTGAAAAGATCGCCACTATAGGTTCAGGTAATATCCATATTCTCATGTAGATACAATAAAAAGAAAAAAGAAAAAAATTCTCCTTTTGATGACAACTCTCTTAACTTTCCTTTATATCATACAACAGTGTTAGCTACAGTCATCATGCTGTACATTACATCCTTGGTACTTACTCATCTTATAACTGGAAGTTTGTACCTTTTGACCACCCTCTTCCAAATTCCCCTCCCTCTACCCTCTGCTTCTGGTAATCACAAATCTGATCACTTTTTCCATGAGTTTATTTTTGTTTTTGTTTTGTTCTGTTTGTTTGTTTTTAGATTCCACATATAAGTGAGATCTCACAGTATTTGACATTTCACTTAGCATAATGCCTTCAAGGTCCATCCATGTTGTCACAAATGGTAGGATTTTTCTCATTTTTATGGCTGAATAATATTCCATCGGATATATATATCACAACTTCTTTATCCATTCATTCATCAATGGACACTTAGGTTATTGTCATATCTTTCCTATTGTAAATAATGCTATGAACATGGATGTGCAGATTTTTTTTTCAAATTAGCTTTTTGTTTCCTTTGGATATAGTCCCCAAAGTGGAATTGCTGGATCATATGATAGTTCTACTTTTAATTTTTTGAGGATCCTCCATCCTGTTTTCCATATGGCTGTACCAATTAACAATCCCACTGTCACAAGTGTTCCCTTTTCTTCACACCCACACCAGCACTTGTTATCTATTGTCCTTTTGGTGATGGTCATTCCAACAGTCCTGAGATGATTATAGCAGTTTTAATTTGTATTTCCCTAAAGACAACTGATGTGGAGCATTTTTTCATACACCTGTTGGCTTTTCATGTATTTTCTATGGAGAAATGTCTATTCAGTCCTTTGCCCATTTTTAAAAATTGGGTTATTTTTTGTTTTTGCTATTGACTTATATGAATTTTTTTATTATTATTTTTTATTGTTATGATATTCCCCATACATTACATCATTAGTTTTTGATGTAGTGTTCCATGATTCATTGTTTGTGCATAACATCCAGTGCTCCATGCAGAACGTGCCCTCCTCAATACCCATCACCAGGCTAACCCATCCTCCCACCCCCCTTCCCTCATGAATTTTTTATATATTGTGGATATCAACCCCTTATCAGATATAGGTGTGCAAATTTCTTTCCCATTCCATAGGCTGTCTTTTTACTTTGTTGATGGTGTCTTTTGCTGTGCACAAGGTTTTTAAAGTAGTCCCACTGTTTATTTTTAATTTTGTTGCTTGTGCTCTCTGTGTCACATCCAAAAAAAAATCACCACCAAAACCCTTGTAAGGAGCCTTATTCCTATGTTTTCTGCCAGGAGTTTTATAGTTCCCGATCTTACATTTAAGTCTAATAAATTTTGAGTTAAATTTTGAGAGCAATGAAAGATACGGGTCCAGTTTCAGTCTTTTACATGTGAATATCCACTTTTTCCAACACCATTTATTGAAAAGACTGTCTTTTCTCCACTGAGTATTTTTGGCTGCCTTGTCAAATATTAGTTGATCATATACATTTGGGCTTATTTGTGGGCTTTTGATTCTATTCCATTAGTCAGTTTGACTGCTTTTATGCCAGTGGTATATTCTTGATGACTGTAGTTTCTTAGCATAGTTCAAAATCAGAGAATGTGATGCTTCCTGCTTTGTTCTTCTTTCTGAAGATTTATTTGGTTATTTGGGGTCTTTTGTGGTTCCATATAAATATCAGAAGTGTTTTTTTCTACTTCTGTAAAAAAATGTCACTGGAATCTTGATAGGGATTGCATTTATTCTATAGATGGCTTTGGTAGTATTGACATTTTAACAGTATGAATTCTTCCAATCAATGACACAGGATACCTTTCCATTTATTTGTGTTTTCTATTTCTTTCTTTTTCTTTTTAAAGACTTTTTAAAAAAAATATTTTTATTTATTTATTTGAGAGAGAGAATGAGAGAGAAGAGAGCATGAGGGGGGGAGGGTCAGAGGGAGAAGCAGACTCCCTGCTGAGCAGGGAGCCCGATGTGGGACTCGATCCCGGGACTCTAGGATCATGACCTGAGCCGAAGGCAGTTGCTTAACTAACTGAGCCACCGAGGCATCCCTGTGTTTTCTATTTCTTTCATTAATGTCTTGTAGGTTTCAGAGTAAAGATCTTTCTCCTCCTTAGTTAAATTTATGCCTAAGTATTTTATTGGTTTTGATACTATTGTAAATGGGATCAATTTCTTTATTTCTCTTTCAGTAAAATCATTGCTGTGTATGAAAAAGCTACCAATTTTCGTATGTTAATTTTCTATCCTGTGACTTTACTGGATTCATTGATTAGAACCTAAGAGTTTTTTGGTTGAGTCTTTAGGATTTTCTATATATAAAATCATGCCATCTGCAAATGGAGACAACTTTACTTTCTTTCTTTCCAATTCTTAGGGTTTTTTATTTTTGACCTCAAGTAGGATTGTGTAAGAGAGTGTTGTGGTCTTTTGGTTCTCTTAAGATCTTTGAGAAAAATATCTTCACCTGGCTGCTTAGTCAGTAGAACATGCAACTTGGCGTCATGAGTGTAAGCCCTATATTGGGTATAGAGGTTATAAATAAATAAATTAATTAATTAAAAATAATTAAAACATCTATATCTTTTATTTTTTTTACATCTACATATTTAAAAAATATCTTCTTCCATGGGCATAGGCAAATCATCACTAAGGAGATATTAATACAATGATTCCTTGGAATATGTTCTTTTTTATACTGGGATATATTAGGTAGTGCAGTTCTATATAAACATCAGTCTTAATTTAGAAATACAGTAGGAACAAGGATGCATATGGAGATAATCTTGTAATCTTTCTTAACCAGAAAATTTGGCTTTCTAGAATCATAATTTGCTCTGTGCTACATTTTTTTTTAAATGTGGAAATGTGGGAAATAGGCCACTTTGAACAACTTAGATAGAAACAATGGAAAAATTATATGATTTAGAGTAGTAACAAGGGAAACATAAAATTTGGTGGACCCAATGATCCTAACTACTGCTCCAAATAACTTTTATTTCTCATAGTAAATACAACATTTAGGTAAGATTTTGCATATGAAAATCATAATTCTTAGAAGTGAAATAAAATATGCCATTGTCAAGGCAGAAAAACAAAATGGCTATTTAACAGCACTACACATGCCAATAAATCACAGGGAATCTCTCCCTCCCTCACTTGCACTCTCTAGTGAGATAAACACGGTTTGTCACATTCAGAGAATATTGTATACCATAGGAATAATCAGAACATATTGTTAGCTCAATTTTCTACCATTTATTTTTCAGTGCCAAATAAAAGTAAACCTCACCACACAGTTTATTCATGGGTAGAAAGAGAATTAGCCTTTTAATGGGAGCTACTGTTTTAAAGAGTGGCTCTTAGAAGTAGAAGATGGAAGGAAACACTGTTCAATTAGTACACAATTGTTCATTGTGCTTACTAATGCTATATAGAAAAGCCTCTTTAAAAAGTTTTCATTACTTCGTATTTTGCATAATGCCCATATTAAAAATCAATGTACTATTTTGCCTCTGAAAATACTGCAGCTGATCTGTAAGTCATTCTGAAAGAAAACTGAACTCAATAGACAAAGACTGATTCTTCATCCATCTGACATGTCATGCCAACAAATGGTTTTTTTGTGCACTCTGTCAGTGTCTTAATCTGTGTCAAGACAGCCCCCAGCACCGATTTAGCTCTGAAAGCTCTTCTCACACTTAATCCTTCAACTTGTATATGTTGTAGAGACATTCAGATGAGGCATGATAATACACATGATTTACATGGTTCTGTCAATTCTTGGATTTGTCACACATCAAAATCACATAAGCTGCATTTCTCCCCTATTACCATCTGAACTACTTAAAGAGGAAGCTGCAAAAACACGTCTAATTGCTATGCAGAACTATTTATTGTAACTTCAAGTTAGAATTTTTGTAAAAAGAGGTTTATAAGCATGTTAGCAACATTTTATAGTAATTAGGTTCTCAGGCATAGATGTTTGTGTGTAGACTGTTTTCTTGCTTTTTGACTACTAAATATATGTAAGTTAACACATACGTTATGTGAGTAAAGGCTGAATATGTGTTTGCTTTCTCCTATGGAGCTTTTCAGAAACGTGCAATTTTAAAGGTTTTTTGGTTAATACATGTATATGAACAAATAAATTTTTATTTAATACTCAATATATTGCCCATGTATTTCAGATTAAGAGACACTATGGAGGGGCGCCTGGGTGGCTCAGATGGTTAAGCGTCTGCCTTCGGCTCAGGTCATGATCTCAGGGTCCTGGGATCGAGTCTCACATCGGGTTCCCTGCTCAGTGCAGAGCCTGCTTCTCCCTCTCCCTCTGCCACTCCCTCTGCTTGTGCTCTTCTGTCTATCTCTCTGTCAAATAAATAAATAAAATCTTAAAAAAAAAAAAGAGACACTGTGGCATGAAACAGAACAGTATACATTTATTAGGCAGTTCAAGGTATAGATTGACTGTGTCTCTAAAACAATGTACTCAAGAACTTCATAGTTGGATTAAAATGGGAGATATATATATATATATGTATATATATGTATATATGTGTGTATGTGTATATATATGTGTATATATATACACATATATATACATATTTCCCTTCTTTAGAGATAAAGGCATCCCTGATCTAGGAAGAACAAAAGCATCTTTCTCTGTTCAGTGGAGAAAGGATGACAGGAACAAATGAAAGTTTAATTCTACAATTCAAGATATAACTTGAAGAATCCAGGGAAGCTGCAACTATACCTAAAATACTGTTACAACTAACAAAAGAATTCAATTATGGGGGCACCTGGGTGGTTCAGTTGGTTAAGCATCTAGCTACCTTTGGCTCAGGTCATGATCCCAGGGTCCTGGGATCAAGCCCATTATCAGGGTCCCTACTCAGCGGGGACCCTGCTTCTCAGTCTGCCACTCCTCTCCCCGCCCCCTGCTGGTGTGCGCTCTCTTGAGGGCGTTCTCTCTACCTCTTGCTCTCTCCCTCTCTCTCAAATAAATAAATAAATAAAATCTTAAAAAAAAAGAATTTGATTATGTAACAGGATATATAATAAATGTGTATAAATAAAATTTTTTTGATATGAGGTTAAAATTAGGACCTTGTAATTTAACCGTTTACATTTAAATAGTTTCTTACTAGCTGCGGCATCATGGATAAGTTATTTAACCTTTCTAAGCCTCGGTTTCCTCTTTCCTAAAGATGGAGCTAACACTAGTAATTGCCTCACATGTTGTGAAGATTACAGTAAAGATTTCATGAAAGCTGGTTAAAATGGTAGCCAGTAAGTAGAATGTGTGCAATAAATATTAGCTATTGTTATGTTATACAAGTAATAAATCATTAGAAAATATAGTGAATATTATCTCATTCACAGAAAAAAAATTATAAAATACTGGCAAATAACCTTGACACGAAATGTATGGGACACAGAAAAAATGTACAAGACTGTATAGAGACAAGTAAACAGAAATACTTAGCATATGTAAACATGTAATTTTTCCCCAAATTGACCTAAAGGCATGTCACAATTCAAGTTAAAATAAAGGAATATTTGGGGGAATCTGACAGAGTACATCTAACATATATATTATAAAGAATATATATATACTTATATATATATATATATATACACATTTACATATTTATGAAAGAACATGTGGGAAAAATGGTCATTAATTTAAGGGAAAAAAGGAGTAAATGAACAGACTCACTTATCATGTAATTAGCATAGGGTCATAATAAAGGAGAACTTAAAAAATCAAAAGAGCAGAATAGGTAGTCCTGTTATATTAACTAGATTGAACTATATGAAATTAGTGATATTTAATTGTTTTTATCTAGATCTACAAAATTAGTAATTTTATATGGTTTAATCTATTATTTGTTATGCATAAGGTAGCATTTAAATGAGTGGAAAAAATAAAATAGTAAATGATGCCTTAAAAATTAATTAGCTAACATGTTAATTAGCTAACATCATTACAGCCTTATCTTAGATTTATTTTGATGAGTTAGAATTAAGTAATAAATAAACACATAAGGTGCTGATTTATAATAACCAAACTTTTATTTTCTGTAAACAACTCATATCCCTGATGAGAATGGTTAAATGATGGTATACCTATATGGTGAAAAATTATATTATCAATAATAATGGTGTTTTGGTAAGAAATTAAAAATATGAAAAAAAAACCACTCCTTATATATAATACTGGGAACAGAATAAAGCAGAATGTATTATTTTATAAATGATCCAAATCAAGCAAATATTTGGAGAAACTTATTTAGGCCAATAAATTTATATAGTAAAATCTATCTTTATGATAAGTATATTAAAGCCAAATAGTTATATATAGATATTATTAGAATGTTAACAATGTTATAATAGGATTGCTTAAAATCCTTAACTTTTTTCTATGTTTGTTTTATATTTTTTCAGTAAAAAACATAGGTAGAATTTAAGCCACTTCCCCTTTGGCCTCCTTCCTTACCCTGAGGAAATCCAATCTTGAATTTAATGTTTATCTTCCCCATATAAGTTCTTATATTTTTAAAGTATTTCCTCTTAAATAGTATAAGTTTTTAAATATTTTTCAACTTTTATATGATATTATCATAATGCATTTATCATTTGTATAGTTTTATTTATGTGTGGATTTATATACCATGAAACTCACCTATCGTAGTAAGTGTATAACTCACGATTTCTGAATTGTTGTAGAATTGTGCAATTATTCCCATAACCCAATTTTAAAATATATGCTTCATTCCTGAAATTTCTTGAGCCCATTTACAGTCAATCCCACTCCCACGCCCAGTTCCAGAAAATCACTGATCTGCTTTCTATCTCTATAAATTTGCTTTTCTGGACCATTCATATATGCAAAAATCACACAATATCTAATATTTTGTGTCTGGCTTCTTTCACTTAGTATCACTTTGAGGTCATCGATGCTGTAATATGACTCAGTATTTCATTCCCTTTTAGTATTGAATAGTATTCTTTTTTTTTTTAAAGATTTTATTTATTTATTTGAGAGAGAGAGAGAATGAGAGAGAGCACATGAGAGGGGGGAGGGTCAGAGGGAGAAGCAGACTCCCTGCCAAGCAGGGAGCCCGATGCGGGACTTGAGCCAGGGATTCCAGGATCATGACCTGAGCTGAAGGCAGTCGCTTAACCAACTGAGCCACCCAGGCGCCCGTATTGAATAGTATTCTATGTTGAAGTCCCTTACATTTTGTTTATCCATTCACCAGGTAATAGACATTTGGATTGCTTCCAGTTTTTCAGTCTTATGAATAATGCTGCTCTGAATATTTGTGTATAATTATTTGTGTGGATTTATGTTTTCATTTCTCTTAGGATTCCTAGAATTGCTGGGACATATGGCAATTTATGTTTAACTTTTTAAGAAACTGCCAAATTGTTTCCCAAAGTGGCTGTACCATTATGCATTCCCTTTAGCAACATGTGAGGGTTTTTGTTTTTCCACATCTTCACCAGCACTTGTTATTGTCTGTTTATTTTATGATAAGCTAGCTAGTGGGTATGCAGTCCATATGTAATGATTTTTTTAAAGATTTTATTTATTCATTTGAGAGAAAGAGAGAGACAAAAAGAGCACAAGCAGGGGGAGAGGCAGAGGGAGAGGGAGAAGCAGACTCCCCGTTGAGCAGGGAGGCCAACCTGGGGCTTGATCCCAGGACCCTGAGATCATGACCTGAGCCAAAGGCAGACACTTAACCATCTGAGCCACCCAGGTGCCCCTTCATAATGATTTTTATACTCACTTCCTTAATGCCTAATAATGTTAAGCACCTTTTCATTGCTCCTCAGCTATTTTTCTATCTTTTTTTAGTGAAATGTCTATACAAATTTTACCCATTTTTTAATGGGATTGTTTATGTTCTTATTCTGAGTTTTAAGAGTTCTTCATATATTCTGGATATAAGATCTTTATGAAGTAGGTGATTTGCAAATATTTTCTTCCAGTCTTTTGGCTTTCTTTTCATTTTCTTAAAGAGTCTTTTTAAGTACAAAAGATTTTAATTTTAATGAAATTAAATTGATCATTTTCTTTTATTATAGTTTGTGCTTTTGGTGTCATGTCTAAAAACTCTGTCTAACCCAAGGTCATGAAGATTTTGTCCTATGTTTGTTTTTAATTTGTATTTTAACTCTTACATTTAGATCTATGATCCATTTTGAGTTAATTTTTTGTGTATGGTGTGAGGGAGGGGGTCTAAGCTCATTTTTTTACATATGGATATCCAATTGTCCCACAATTGTCCCAGTACTATTTGTTGAAAAGACTATCCTTTCCCCAATTGATTTGTTTTGGCACCTTTTTGAAAACTCATTTCATTTCTAAACTATCAAATCCATTCCATTGATCTCTCAATTCTGATCCTGTACCAAGACTTGATTATTGTAACTTTATAGCACATTTTTAAGTCAAGTAGTGTAAGTCCTTCAACTTTGTTCTTCTTTTTTTTTAAGTATTTTGGATCCTGTACCAGTTAGGGTTCAACCAGATGAACAAAACCGGCAAGAGATAAATATCAAGAGATTTATTACAAAGAATTGGCTTATGTGATTGCAGGGGATGCCCAGGCAGTTCCAAAATCTGTAGGTCATTCTACCAGGAGAGGCGAGTTAAACTCAGGCACCAGTGGAAGCTGCTGTCCACAGCAAAGAAAAATTTGTTTAGAGAAACCACAGCTCTGCTTTTAAGATCTTTTGACTGATTGAATCAAGCCTGCACAGATTATCTAGGATAATCTCCTTTACTTAAGGTCAAGTGATTATGGGCTATAATCACATCTACAAAATACCTTCACAGAAACATCTAGATTAGTGTTTGATTGAATAACTGAGGGCTGTAACCCAGTCAAGCTGATACACCAAAAACCCATCAGAGCTGCTCTAGGTCTTCTGCACTTCCATATACATTTAGACTCAGTTTCTACAACCAAAGAAACAAAAAACAAAAACAAAAAAAACAAAACAAAAAAACAAAAGCAAAACCCCAAACAAAACAAAACAAAAAATTTGTTGAGACTACTTGGTGATTCAGAGAATCACCTTTACTGGAAATTGCATCTCTAGATAGTCTCTCCTGAGTATTGCCCATGTTAGCTATAAAAAGAAGACATAAAATCACAGCACAGTTGCAAATTAAGCTTACTTTCTGATATTTTGGGTGAATCAATTTTTTTGTGAATGTGCATAGTAAGATTTGTGTATTTTGATGTCTAATGAAGAATTTAGGCCCATAGTGTTATAGTACTAGAGAGTAAGGCATAGGAAGAGAATAAGCCAGAAATGGGACCCTAATGCTACATATATAATGATACAACTTTAATATTTAAATGAAGTATAAATTTAAGAGTTGTAACAGGAGGTAGAGTTCCAATTGCAGATTTTGGGTTCTGTACTACTTTGGTTATACACATCATATCCTGGGTTTTTCAAACTTGTACAGGTACCATTTTGAAAGTTGTGATTTTAATAGAACAAAGGGATTCACAATTTCAAGAACTTAATCACTTTATAAAAGTGAAGTGTTTGGTAGCTACCAGATTGTTTTTTTGTTTTGTTTTACGTTTGCTAAATGGCAATATTTAGGTATATGATAAATAAAAGGAGGGAGATTAGAAATGAGGGGGGTTTGCTATACTATTTATTTTTTCTGCATCTTATTATATCTTTATTTCTGTGAGAAAGAATGTTCTCTAATGACTTCAATTATCATAAATATATTTCTTTTTTTTTCTGATCCTGATTTTTTTATTTTTTTTATTTTTTATTCTTATGCTAATCCCCATACATTACATCATTAGTTTTAGATGAAGTGTTCCATGATTCATTGTTTGTGCATAACACCCAGTGCTCCATGCAGAATGTGCCCTCCTCAATACCCACCACCAGGCTAACCCATCCTCCCACCCCCCTCCCCTCTAGAACCCTCAGTTTGTTTTTCAGAGTCCATCGTTTCTCATGGTTCGTCTACCCCTCCGATTTCCCCCGCTTCATTCTTCCCCTCCCGCTACCTTCTTCTTCTTCTTTTTTTTTTTCTTAACATATATTGCATTATTTGTTTCAGAGGTACAGATCTGAGATTCAACAGTCTTGCACAATTCACAGCACTTACCAGAGCACATACTCTCCCCAGTGTCTATCACCCAGTCACCCCATCCCTCCCACCCCACCCCCCACTCCAGCAACCCTCAGTTTGTTTCCTGCAATTAAGAATTCCTCATATCAGTGAGATCATATGATACATGTCTTTCTCTGTTTGACTTATTTCACTCAACATAATACCCTCCAGTTCCATCCACGTCTTTGCAAATGGCAAGATCTCATTCCTTTTGATGGCTGCATAATATCCCATTGTATATATATACCACATCTTCTTTATCCATTCATCTGTCAATGGACATCTTGGCTCTTTCCACAGTTTGGCTATTGTGGACATTGCTGCTATAAACATCGGGGTGCACGTACCCCTTCGGATCCCTACTTTTGTATCTTTGGGGTAAATACCCAGTAGTGCAATTGCTGGATCATATGGTAGCTGGTGCAGCCACTCTGGAAAACTGTATGGAGGTTCCTCAAAAAGTTGAAAATAGAGCTACCATAAATATATTTCTTAAGGCTCATAATATTTGTCAGACTCCAATTTCAAACTTTTAAATGGCTGTAGGACATCCCCATTTGTATCCTGAACTGTCCCTCGCACTCACCATGTTGTGAACGAATTCATTAAGAAGCACACTTTTCTAATATTGTCATTCATGATAATGGTACCATAATTCTTGCAGTTTTATAGACTCAAAATCTAGTCATCTTTGTCTCCTTTTCTTCTACTGTTCTCTATCCTCATCTATTCTACTAATAACAATCTATCATATTTCATGGTGTGAAATTTTGAATTAGCTGATCTCTAAGGGCCATTTGAGTTCTAACATCTTACAATTTTTGTAATGAAATATTTTTTGACTAGCTCCTCTCAAGTTAATTGCTACTGCTATAATCTTAATTCTGGACTTTCCCTGCCAATCCTGCATTAAGTCAGTTCTCTCCCATGTAGTTGTTCCTTCCAGCCTTAACTACATCTCACACTCCTAAATTAATTCTACATGCTATTGCTAGATTAGTGTTGATAAGACAATGCTTTGTGTTTTATATTACTCTTCAGTTCAGGAACCAACATAAGATCCCTAATTTCTAGCATAACATTTCCAGAAATGCATTCTTGGTTTGGTAATAGTTATCTCTCACGCATAAAGGCGCGCGTGTGCACGCGCGCACACACACACACACACACACACGAGTTCTGTAGTCTAAATATTTAGAAAAGAAAAGACAGGTTAAGAAAATTTAAGCATTTAGGGGTGCCTGGGTGTCTCAGTTTGTTAAGCGTCTGCCTTCGGCTCAGGTCATGATCCCAGCCAGGGTCCTGGGATCGAACCTCATGTTGGGCTCCCTGCTCAATGGAGAGTCTGCTTCTCCCTCTTCTTCTCCCTCCGTGTGCTCACTCGGGCTCTCTCTCTCAAATAAATAAATAAAATCTTTAAAAGATTTAAGCATTTATTTTATGAAAAACTTCTTGGACTCTTTCATAAATTAATATCTAGAGGGAAGTCACACAGAGATTCTGCATTTCACAAATAAGTTTCAACTTTTTCTTTTGTCATAAAGGATTTTGTGACACCAAGTGTTCCAGGTAAAGCACATGGGAAACTGTTCTAGAATATTAATTCTAACCTCCTCTGCCAGTGCTCCCCCTTGTTGAGTCCCCTTGTACACCTCCATCTTTTCTGTGCTCCAGTTAGGCAAGGATACTATTGACATCCTCCAACAGATACCACTGACTGGCTCTCTTAAGATTTATTCCAACTTCCTTTTGCCTTTTGTTTTTCTCCAATGGACTCTGTGTATGTGTGTGTGTGTGCACGTGTGCATTTCTTTACTTTTTGTCTTTTCACCAATTGTCAGCCTCCCTTGCAGCTAAGCAGTGATTTAGTGGTAAAATTCTAACAGAAGACCCTAGGGAAAATTCAGAGTTTGAATGAAACACAAAACCTCAATGGGAGAAAGCTCCTATCCTGCCTATCTCCTACTTCCTTCCTGGAAGATGCCTAGAGTAGCTAGAGGAGCAGCAGAAATCTTGTGTTCATGAGAGAACAAGCATAAAAAGAACTATCTGCACAGTGTTGGCTCATTGCCTAACTCCATTTTCCTATGGTGCCACTGGAATTGTGGAACGTAGCAGCACTTGCCCTGACAGCACCAAGATTCTGAATCAACAGGAACAACCTCTTACTTTGAATCTGTTTTAAATGAGAAAAATTGGTCCTTTTCTTGCATAAGATCCTGTAATATGGTTTGTCTCTGTACCAATTTTAATCCTTGTTAGATACCCGCATCACACTGTTCCATGGCAGCTTTTGTGCCTTTCCGTATATTATTGCCCATGCCCTAAATGAAAATGATCCTTCTAATCAACTTTCTAGGCTCTGGTCATGCCACACCTACATCTAATATTATTTTTCTAAAAAGTAACGGCTTGATGTTTTACTATAAATTATTTTACCATATTTGGACAGATCTTGGGGTGTAATAAGCATAATTCCGATGGTACCATATTATTTTACCTTTATGAAGATATCCACATTTTTGATACCTAAAACAGAATGAAATCATCACATTTTAGTATATATATATATTACATATATATTTTAAATAGTAGGAATGTTAAAAAGGGTTAGGTATGGTGATTTTTACTCATTTTGTGAAGTCAAGTATCATATTTTACTGTTTCTTTTTAATCTTCATGGGTTACTCATGTAAACAAATATCCAGCTTATGTTCTAGAATCTGCAAAAGAAGGTCAGAAGGCTGATGTGAATCAAATCAAATCATGTAGCTTCTACTGAGGGCTGAAGCTTCATTGATACTTATCGTATATTCATTGACATATATTAAAAATTAGAATCTTTGTAGTCCATGAATTTAACCCAGGTTAGTATGGGAAAAATTACACACATGTTCCAGAGTATAGAAATATTTCTCAACAGTGTTTTTTGGAACAAAACATATTACTGAAACAGATTGAGATTATTCACAGACCACACTCTCCTCTCTAATATTGTCATTATATCATAATCAATTACCTTCAAAGCATATTTGCAAAATAATGAAGTCCAGAATGGGGCACCCACCTCCAAGAAGACAGGGGCTCCTGTATTTGGGGACCCTTCCAGACCTTACCCTATGTACCTCTGGCCATCTATTTCTATGTTTTATAATATTCTTTAATAGTGAATCTAATATTTTCTTGAGTTATTTTGAGTCATTCTGGCAAATTATTGAACTTTAAGGGAGGGGGGAGTTTGTTGGAGCCCCTGACTTCATAGCCAAGTCAGACAGGATTATGGAAAGTCTGGGGATCTTATATGACTGACATCTAAAGTGACAGCAGACTGGGGCTCCAGCTGGCTTTGTTGGTAGAGCATGTGACTGTTGATCTTGAGGTTGTGAGTTTGAATTCCATGTTGGGTGTAGAGATTACTTAAAAATAAAAATCTTCAAAAATATTTTAAAATAAAGTGAGAGCCGACTTTCAGAAGTGAGCCCTTAAGTCTGTGGAGTCTGATGCTAACTCTAGGGTAGGACACCCAGTTTCGATCAGAGAATCAGAGAATTGGTTGGCGTGAGGGGAAAAAACAAACAAAAACCTCTCAATATACATACCTTCACTTCTTTTAACAAATCCCTGGAAATGTTAGAAAAAAATTAACATTCATGGACGAAGAACAAAAGGATGAGCTTAGTGAACTAAAAATTATGATAAACTTTTAAGGATGCAATGTAGATGGAGTTGGATCCATAAAGTAATTTATTGTCTAAAATATGCATAGTTAAAAAATTATTCAAACATTTGGGAGAAACTCTGCAGGGCTTAATAATCAGATGTGGGAGTTACAGAAAGTATGAGAAACCACATCCTTGGAACAAATATGCATGGTATTCGTGAATGCATTAAATTTGTAGCAACTACTCAGTTCACCCTTTCTCTTTACTCCAACTTTTATTTTAGGGGGTATGTACCTTAATGATAACAGTGAATATGAGTATATGAGTGAAAAGATAGCAAAGCACTGGGTGGCCACAGGTGTCAAAGAGAAATAGAAAACCCATAGGCCATTTCTCAATGTCAGGCATGCCTGATCTTGTAGCCCATTCCACCCCTTCTCTGTAATCAGTGGAATCAGATCGTGACCTGAACAGAAACTTAGAGTTGGCTGCTTAACTAATTGAGCCATCCAGGTGCCCCGAAATTGTAATAAACTCTTAAAGGTGAATATGGGTGACATGATAGTTTAGGATGTCAGCAAGCTAGATACAAGGGGAATATATGTTGTAACCAGCTCTTTTCCATGGGCCTATACTATATGCTAATGAAGAACACTGATTGCCCAGGAAGAGACTGATGGAGTTCTCCTCAGTAACACAGACATGACATGTAGAGTTGACTTAGGTCTAAGGGGGGGTGGGCAGGATATGTAAAAAAAAAAAAGCCATTTGGAGTCTGGTCCCTAAAGAAGTACAATATGGTATTTGTTGTTGTTGGGCAGGAACAGGCATGAAAATCACCAATGTTCTAGACTCCTCTTTAATGTAAAGCAAAAGCTACCTGTCAATAGAAGAAAGCAAGGAGATTCTCTCATGCCCCACTACCACCCCCTAATCATTGTCCTGATGCTGGAAAAAGACAGGCTGCCTCAGAAGCGGGGTGGGGGAGTAGGAAACCTAAACCTTACACTGCACCAACACAAGGTGAAAGCCATTTCTACAGGGGAAGTTCAGAAAACTCATTTATTGCTAAAATCCTCCCTGAAACAAGGCAGAGTTGGCAGGGGAGGGGCAGGAAAACTATGTGCTGCTCGTTTCTGTGTGAGAGGCATGGATCTTGAGAAAGTTTCATCCTCAAGGAGCAGGTGTCCAAGGCTTGCCTAAGACTGGAATAATAGAGCTGAGATTCCCTCTTAACTCATGATGAGCCTTGGAATTAGTACCCAAAAAGAATAGTCTGCTAAGGGATGATAAATAGCATAGAAGAGACCCACCTCTTTGGCACAGGCCAAGTGTTGCTCTTTGGCAACTGCTGAAAATCTAAGGTGGAGCAAAAATTCTAAGAAAATTTTTTAGGCATAGAACTCATTCTAAGCATGTTAACAGCTGTCCACCATTGGAAGAATTTTAAGACTATGGATGCAAACTTTCAAACTAATGGCGGGACAGAAGAAGAGCCATGCTTATTTTTACGGATCAGTATTATTCACCTTGGTCTCAACTGTTGTTTATTTTTATACACAATATCTGACATCAATTCAAAAATTATAAAACACACAAAAAAAGCAAGGGAAAATAACCCCACATCAAGAGATAAAATAAAACCCCACCTAGGCATGGCTCAGATAGTAGGAATTTTTCATCTGTACTAATATGTTAAGGAACTTAATAGAAAAGGTGGACACATGCCTGAAAAAGTGAAGGGTTTGTGGAGAGATAGAAACTGTGAATAAAAGGCAAGTAAAGTGCCAGAAATGAGAAATATAATATCAGAGATACTGTAAGCCTTAATCAAAGTATGTGGTAAATTGGTAAATGTGATTTGCAAATATCTAAATTGATGAAAATCAAAATAAATACAATGAACTTTTTATTATACTGGGATTTTAATATACACTTTTGCATACTTCAACAAGAAAGAAAATGTAAAACCTAATGAATGCAAATTTTACAAGGTTATTTTCTTTCTAAGAAGTGTTCCCTCTTCCAAACTTCTGATTAAAATGCCAGGTATTTAAACTCCTCTTTCCAGCGTGTCATACCCAAAGTTGCTCTGCCAACTTCTGAACATTACTTTCCTTTTGTGTTCTGAAATGTATAACCATAGCCAGCTTTGCAGAGCATACAGAACATGAAGTCAAGCGAGTCTTTGTTTGATATCCAGTTTGTCTGGAATCTGACATTAGCATTGCTAAGTACCTAATTGCTAAGTGCTACCAATTCAGATACTGTACATCATTCATGGACACTGGCAGCCAGTTTTTTAAGGGAAAGCAGTAAGAAATATTTTATAGAATATAAAGTATAATGAAACATCATTTGGCCATATAAATGAACTGCTTTCAGATACATACACCTATGCAAATAAATTGTAGCAAATAAATAATAGGAAATAAAAGTTGTTAAATATTGAAGTAGGTGAATAGAGATATGGGAATTCTCTTTAGATCTTTTAAATCAAAATTTGTTGATTCTTAGGCTGGGTCTGTTCAATTTTTGTCTGAAGAAAAGGCCTAGGATTGGATCTGTTCTCAAATAAAGGCATCTAACAGTATAATAGTGAAGAAAATACTATGTACAGAGGGAAGTCACAAAGGAGAGAGAAAACTACAATCTAACACTACAGAATAGAAAGTAAAAAGGAAGGATTTTAAAATATGTACTACACAGCGAGATTTGTTTGTCTAGAATCTGTGTCCATGGACCTGTGTGTACACCAAGCAACTCTCAAGGCTGCAAGCTTTAAGGATAAGAGCAGTAGAGCTTACCGGGGAAGATTCTGGGGAGACTGGTGAAACATGGCTGACAAGCAGTGACAGCCCATAGTTTGGTGAAAGAGCAGTCTGTATAAAGTAAGTATGAGTGTCGGGGCGCCTGGGTGGCTCAGATGGTTAAGCATCTGCCTTCGGCTCAGGTCATGATCCCAGGGTCCTAGGATCAAGTCCCGCATTGGGCTCCCTGCTCAGTGGGGAGCCTGCTTCTCCCTCTGCCTCTCTCTCTCTCTCTCTCTGTCTCTTATGAATAAATAAATAAAATCTTTAATTAAAAAAAAGTAAGTATGAGCGTCAAGGCCGATGGGAGGGCTCACTTGTGGGAGCCCTTGTGTTTTTGGAGGATGATGGCAGTCAAATAAGGAAAAATTCAGTTTAAAGTTTGGAAGAAAAGATTTGAAATGGGAGGTTTTCCTTTTTGAATTGTAGAGACAAAGTATGAGACCTAAATCTGGGAGATTGTGATGTCACTGTCAGTGCTTAATAAAAAGAAAGGAGAGGAAGAGGAAAGAGGAAAGGGAAAGAGGGAGGGAGAGATCTATTCTTACTTCCAAACATAAATAACATGGTTGGAAATCAGGGAAGGAAAGAAGGGAAGAAAGAAATACAAATTCCATGGAAATGGTCAGCTCTTGACTTGGGACGTGTGCTCTACCATGTGTAATTTTCCTCAACCTTGGAGTACTCTTGGGGCCATACAAAGGTTAGGTACAACCTGACTTTGAGGTAAGAGGATGAACTAGATACTCTTTCAATATCTTTTCCATTTATGTGATAGTTTGTGATTCTATCTGCACTATTCTTAAATTATGGCAGGTGGAAGGAAGGTATAGACATTCTAATCACTATATAGTTTGAGATCTCGACTTTTCCATATTTAGTAACACAAGAATATCTCTAAGAAATACAATTATATTTTAATCACCCTCTGAAATAGTTCCTTGCTCATACGAGAAAACTCAAGTGAATGATTGCACTAGTTAATTGCGCCTGCGATGTCAACGCCCTTCCCAGTGAATGTGTATGTTTCCCGCAGATGGGGAAAACAGGATTTCTTTTTGAATACATTACCCTGTGTTCTCAGTGGCATATTTGGGCAAAGGCAAATGTCATAACCCAAAGGCCTCCAACAAAAGTATGCACTGCTTAGAGACACAGCCATTGAAGAAATATGGCAGTGTGGACTGCCAGGAAAAATTCAGCATCCAAGTCTGCGTGAGGATTGTTTTATTTCATCGTGTATGAAACATGCCTGTCAGAAGCCTTTCAGTACATGCATACATTTCATTATGAAACAGAATCTCATGCCTTTCATCTACCACTTCCTTTTGGGAAAAAAAAAAAAAAGATTAAGTAATAGAATAGAATTGTTTAATTAAATCTTCACAGACTCTTATTTATTCTTATTCACCCATTTACTCGGCAATTATTTATGAAAGAAAAAAATGCTATAAAAATGCAAAGAATTTTAAAAACCAGAAGTTAAGAATATAGATTGAGAGATAAGACACATAGGGAAATTCAAAAAGCAAATGGAACTAGGAATCCCTTTATTACATAGGTTTTATTTTTCATATAATTTCTTACTCTGGATAAAGAAATAAACGATTTTAATGTGTGTATTAGCTCACTTAACATTAGCTGGTATAACAAAGAACCCTCCAAACCTCAGTGGCTCAACAAAATGAAAGTTTATTTTTCACTTACTCCCCAGTCCCTTGCAGGTCAGGTAGCTCTGACTGACAGGTTTTACTAAAACTACAGATAGGGACAATAAAATATAACATCAATTCTCTCTTCAGCATAGTGCCCTTGGCAAAATTCTTGCCCGTATCAAATCTAATGGTCTGCTCTTAATGTTCCCTGGCAATCATAGTACCTTTCCCTGGTCTCTTGGCTTCCCCAGTTTCATTTCAAACCTTATTTCTTTGAATCTGGTATACCTTTTCACCTATCCTCATTCTCACCTAATGACCCTGTTTTTATTTAAGCAATCAGTAGATAATTTCTACAAACTCACAACACCACAACTGCCCGCCTATGGCATCTGTATCCATATACTCTGCACCCCCAGCCCTGTCCCACACTTTAGATGAACTGTCCATGTTAGGCCAATCCCTCAGTTCTGCACTAGATTTGTTGAAAGATACCACCGCCAATGAGTCTTCCTTTTCTCTCTTATTTTGTTTATGATTTTATTTCTCCTGTCTTAAAAAAATCTTCTCCTGACCTCAATGATCTGTCTTCATCTGTTATCCCATTTCTTTGCTCCCCTTCATAGCAAAACCCTTCAAATCAGTATGCACACTATTCCCAATTCTCCTCTTCCCGTTTTTGCTTAAACCCACTTTAATCAAGACTTGTCTACATCACTCTCCCAAACCATTATAAATGGTTAATCTAATGGTCTTCTCTGTCCTCATCTTTACCTATCAGCAGCATTGAACATTAATTGCACCTTCATTTTGAAACACTTTTTTTTCTACACATTTTCTTGGATGGTAAGATCCTGTTGCTACTCTGCCCAAATCCCATCAATAGTTCCCATTTCACTCAGAGTGGAAACCAAATTCTTGCAAGGTCCTGTAAGGGCCGACAGAATGTGACCCTCCAACAACTCGCTGAGCTCACTCACCTGAGGGTGAAGTATCACCACTAAGGGATGAATGATATATTAAGGGCTGTGTTAGTAATTCAGAGGCTGGCTCGGTGACTGTGCTGGTGAGAGAAAGCTCAGCCCTATACAGACCAGAAAACAACTTACGCTCGGATGTGGAGGTCAATGTCTTAATCATAAAGTAGCCATTTTCCAAGAAATTTCTCCTTACCTTGTCCTTCCCTCTAGGCCTTGGTTTGCTGACATCTTCTTGACCTTCTCTCCATGAAGATTTTTCTTCTCCCACTCTCAAATTATCTGTGAGTCTCAGAGTTCCCAAATTCTTATTAAGCTCACTCACAGAAAAAGCTCAAAATTCCGGTTCTCTCTCCTCCTTTTCCTTCTCTGTTTTCCTCCCTTCCCCTTTCCACTCCTTTTATTCCTCCCTTCCCCTCCTTCTTTTTAAGCACAATTTAATTCCCCTTACTTAAAACTTTTTCATCTGGGCTATCTTTGCCTGGGAATGAAGTTCTTCAATTTTTTTTTTTTTAAGGCACAAAAGACCATTATTGTGTTTTTCCTAAAAAAATATGAGCAATTCTCTCCCTAGGTGGAATTCTACCTTACTCTTCTGTGTGAATTACTCCAGCTGCAGTCAGATTTTAAATTAACTATTTTATCTCTATCTGAATAATATATATATCTATATATATCATATATCATCATATATAATCATATATATAACTATACATATGATATCATATATATAAGCATATTTTTTCCTCTGTATTAATCCACATATTATGGCACATTAGATAGAAATGTCCTTTTCCTTAAGGAACAAAGAGCCAAATAAATGAATTCTGACATATAAACAAATAACCACACTTTTGTTTAATAAGTGCTAAAGAAACATCAACGGCTACTCAGGAATGCAGGGAGAAGAATGAGTCTCTGTGCCCAGGCTGGTGAGGGAGGAGCCAAGCTGTGATTCCCTGGGGGATGGATGTTGAAAGTGACTCCCCAAGGATGAGGAGGAGACTATCAGTGACAGCTGAATCCTTGAACGTGGTCTTGAGGCTTCCAAAGGTTCAAATTCAGGGTAAGTGAAGACCCAGGGTTAAGAATTGAATTCTTGTCGTGTGAAACTGGTCAAAGATTCCTGAGTTGGGAGAATTGTTATTATTTATTGGAACTGCAATGACATTTAAACATTTCTGTGAAAATCTTTTAAAACGACAATGAATAATAAATATATTTTGGCAATTAAGATTATGAAAATATATAGACTCGGTCATTATAACCGAATGTAGGTAGAGAGGTTGTAGAACTAATTTAGCCTTATCTGAACATAGCTGTGAAATGTCAGAGTTTCAGGAATATCGATTTTACACTGTGCACTATAAAAAGAGGATAACTCATGACATGATAAGGAGTAGCATCAATTCTGTCGAAATCTAATGCTTACTTGTGATCAGCTCAACACATATTTTAAAGTACATTATGCAATACATTAAAAATAATGATTTTGAGACAAATTAAGCCATAACAGTCTCAAATCAGTTTGCCCACACAGTTAATATGTTGATTAATGTCCTGTTAGGCCTGAGACACTCATTTTTATCTCATTATTCAACCCAGTGTTTTCCCACAGTTACTGAATAAAAATGTAATTATTGCTCTAAATTATGTTATTATTAACTTTCACATGGTGTTTCTTGATAAACAGCAGCACAAAATAAAAGACCACAAGGAGCAAGGAAGTCCGAGTAACAACCCCATAAGTATATGGAACCATTTACTATTACGTGTTTCAACTACAGTCGGTACTGGAAAGAAGAGAGGGCAGTGTTTTTCTTTACAGAATTACAATCAAAAGACTGTGATGTTAAGATTTAAATATTGATGCTGCAAGGCCTGCATTAGTCAAATAAAACACAGTTGACAATAATTCCAAATATTGAGTTTTGTTCTCAAAATCTGTGTATATAGGCCAAGTCTCTTCTCATATGCCCATATTTATGGATTCTTGACAGAGTGATCAACACAAAGGTCATTCACCCCAATATTGCCATATTTCCTTCTAATATCTGAAGTTTCAAAAGGAGCATTTCTTGGTGACCTTTACCTAAAACAAACACGACTTCAGAAACAGAGCTCTGGGATCAGATCTGCACCTGTGTACTTAAATGGAATACTTTCTTCTTATATCTTGTCAGAGATATTATACAATGCAGAATCACAAAGCATTTTGGAATTCTCTAAAGATAATGTATCAATCCTCCGCTTGAGTTTTATAACTAAGACGGACCTTTTCAGAGTTATGCTTTTGACATTATTGTTATGCAAAATGGCATTTTCATGCATTAATCCCCACAAGAACAGTGAGTGCTACCCAGTAATGTTATCACATTCAATAAAAGAGATTGCACCAGAGTTTGATGGCTGCAGTTTCTTTGGCTTGATTATTAAAAAGGATAAAGTGTTAAAGCATTTCCATTTATATAGAAATGCCTGTATTTTTTAAGCAATCATAACAATATGCCAAGAAGCTAATAATCTGATAAATAAGCATCAGTGCTGACATTCCATAGTAGGTGAGGCTTAAGGCCTGAAGGATAGCAAGGTTTAACTGAGAGAAAGACTCAGTCTTTGCTGAGTCAATGTCCAGAGATTTAGCAAGAGTGCCAAGGACAAAGAATAAGGTCAGGAAAATGGGGATGGAGTTGAGTCATAGAAGAGATATTTCATACAATGCGTATTTAGCCCAAGGCGCAGAGAGGTTATGTATGTTGGCCAAACCCATGCAACTGGTTGGTGATAGAGTCTCTTCAAAGGACAGTGTGTGTAAGAATATCATCCACAGGAGGCCTCAACATAATTCATTGGAGGCCTGCTACAGCAATCAGAACTTAATGATAAAGACAAAGATTCAAGATCAAGTAGAACTTAGCAAAAGACATAACAGATCAAAATCAACATAATCTTTGGTGCTTTGGGTTATAGTTAGGGTAACCGTAAGCCATGCCCTAGGACTAGTGTCCTGGCATAATTAATAGCTCTCATTTTATTCTCGAAATTTCCCTGAATTAGACAAGGAATTATATGGTTACCTAGTTAAAGCGGATTACAGTGGAAACAGCAGGAAAGCCTATGAGTTCTGCCTCTGGCATTTCTTAGCTATCTGATCTCGTCTAAGAAAAATAAGCTTCATGCCATAAAATGGTGGTAAGAATTGAGGTTAGGCTTCATTATTGGGGACCTGGAAGCATCTAGGGTCTCTCCACCTCCCTCTCATTCCATTCCTCCCTTCCAACCCGCAGAAGCTTTTCTAGTCCTGGGTCAAAACGTGCTTCTTGTAAATCAGCATATTCTTCCAAACACATTGCCTTCTTCAAAGTCCATTCTATATTTCCAAAGACCTAAACTTTATAGAACAAAATAGCCTGGCAAAACTTTTTATCACCTCTAATCCTCTTCTGAGCTAACAAGCATGGAATGATTTAGCTGACAAACCATTCAGGGACAAAAACCATATCGGTTAATACCTTCAAAAACGTCTCCAGCTATAATTGTTCACAGAGGCTGTAGCTTCTTTGTTCTTAAAGTCCAGAGTGCTAGAAATTCATCTCAACATCAGAATCTGCAATTGTGGGGAAAGAAACTGCAAGAAAATATCATGAGAGAGTGGTTGCTCGTAAGGTTTTGGCATAGTAAAGCTGTTTGTGTTTGGAGTCAATTACATCACATAGCTTCATATCTCTGTACCATTCAACCATGTTTAATTTGGTCTTTGTCTGTCTCCTCTTTACCCCCATAAGAGTCCTAGACAACTACATTGTAAAGAGTATCTTTAATCATTTGTAGAAGTTGAACAAATTGGAGAACAGATGAAAGAATGTGGATAAAGTGAGGAAAAATTTTCCCTAAAAAAAAAGTGCAACTCAAAGTAAAACCCAATGTATATGTTTAATTAATAGTGGATAATCTATACATACAAAAGATAGTAGAATAAATGCCTTCCTACTTTTAAATCCCTTAAACCTAATAGAAATCTATTATCTCAATACTCTAACATTTGGATGAAAACTTGTTATTTCACGTCAGTTAAAGAGTCTTCTAGGCTTTTATGTCAATAAAAGGGGAAAGACTGTCTGCTTCACATGTAAGTACATTATAAGAATCAGTTCATACACCCAGCTGATATTAAAATAAATTCAATGAACTAAATCATATTTGTGGTTACTGGATCCAAGCATAATTCCACCACAGCATAGATCGTGCCGTTAGTAACTTACATGGTGGCTCAATTCCTTTTTCTCTGAGTCAGCCACAAATTGTCTTGAGTCCTTGTTCTTGGAGCCTAAAAGAAGTTAGAAAAAGTTACACAAATCCTTAAATAAGTAAGTAAATACATAAATAAAATAATGATTTTTTTAGTCTTATGACCACTTCCCATTCCTTGTAAGCATTGTTTATGTTTATAAGACATATTCATTCTGTTATCTGAAGACCTAAAAGTGTGTGACTCATGAGTGGGATTGGGAAGTGAGAGATAAAATACAGCTTGCTCATGGAACAAAAATTGGAGGCGTGGTTCTAAGAAACTTGTACCTTGTATCCAACAGAAGTCCAGATTCTGGAGCGAGACTGAAGGAATTCTAAAAGGAGTCCTTTTTGCAGCAATAACACTGTTGATCTGTGCCTTAAGATCTGGTCACCTCACAGGTAATTCTTTGTTCCCTGGCCATGCTTCATCGTGAGCCCTTTTGAGCCCAGTGGTGGATGATCTCTCAGATTCTAACACCAACTTCCTTTTCTAATTCTGGCTCCAAAATGAGAGGGCTGGGCTGATTCTTAAACATGGTAAATATATTTCTTAAACATGGTAAATATATTTCTCCTGCACACAGTGCATCACTGAGAGGTACCACTAGCCATCCTTTAAAATTGGGACTGAATTTCACAGGTGATTTCAATGTTAGAGGTGAAAAACATATCCAATTAGGATGGAGCAGATTCTCCTAAAGTCGCTGTACCTACACATTCTCAGGGGATTGTTCTTGGAGCCATTAGGAAGGAGGGAATTAGGAAATTAACAAGGAAATTCAGCCTTACTTCTCTCAGTTAGAATAAATATATTAGATGATGAGCTACGATGTGTCATATCAATAACATGCTTCGTAACTTATCGTTAAATCTCACCAAGAATAAAAACATAGAAAACAAACTTGGTGAGAGGTTCTCAATGAATCCTTTGTAACATTGTTTTACCCTAATTCTGCCTGTCTGTGTTGTTCATAACACCCAAATTTCCACAACTAGATAAAGTACAAATTCATTTAAAAATTATGTTCAAGATTTAAACTTTGAGGAAGCAAATCAACTGATATTCTCCAGCTAGGACAAAATAACTTGAGAACCTGTTGGGTAATCTTCCCACCTCTAAAAAGCTGAGGAGAACTACAGGCAAAGAAGAAAGCTTTTTGGAAGCATACGGTCTCTCCCGTCATCTGGCCAATCTTTGAATATAATTAATTCAACTTTGTGATAGGGAAAAGAAACATGGAAATTATTTATTTTTTTAAAGAGATTTTATTTATTTTATTTATTTGACAGAGAGGGTGAGTGCACAAGCAGGGGGAGCGGCAGGCAGAGAGGGAGAAGCAGGCTCCCTGAGGAGCAGGGACCCCGATTTAAGGCTCAATCCCAGGACCCTGGGATCATGACTTGAGCCGAAGGCAGATGCTTAACCAACTAAGCCAGCCAGGTGCCCTGAAAACTAAAAAACAGAGGTAGCTCTGTTGGTTAAGCATCTGTCTTCAGCTCAGGTCTTTATTTCAGGGTCCTGAGATTGAGACGTGTTATGGCTCCCTGCTCAGTGGGGAGTCTGCTTCTCCCTCTCCCTCTACCCTTCTCCCTGGCTTGTGTGCTCTCTCTCAATTAATAAATAAAATCTTTAAAAAAATAAAAATAAAAATAGAGGTGGTTTGTAAAGAAATATGTTATTACTTTAATTTTAGTTACTTAAGAACTTCCCAATGCTCATATAATTGAAATAAATGCTGACCTTATGTTTCTTTTGATGTCTATTATGTTTGAAATTCATCTAGCTTTAATGTTATCCTGAAATTTAATATGCAAGCTACTAAAACATATGAATGGTGCTGGGATACAGTTGAATTACCTGAAGTCCATTATTGGAAGAGTAGGCTTTGGACTTGCTTTTTAAAAATTCACCTGGAGTTGTCATGTAGTTAAATACCAATCTCACTTATTACATACAATCTGACTTAATACTTAGGATTTTTTTGCATGTACTAAAAAGGCTTATCTCTTGTTGGCGTCAGGACTGTGAACATAAATGTCAAGAATAAGAGACTCTTTTCTTTTGAAATATGCTTCTGATCATAAGCATCTTGATCAACTTAAGCGTAATTCTCTTCACGTTAAGATTTGAACTCCAGTTGTAATAACTTCAGGAAGAGTTGACTTTCACCTCCTTTCTTCAACTGTCGGGGACATGGAAAGAGATTCCCACAAACCTACTCATTCATGCTGCTGAAACATAATTCCAAAAGACTTCAACCTACTTCAAAAAAGAAAAAATCAAATCTATTCTCAGATGAAGATTTTCAAAAAATCTTTAAATCTAAAAAACCAATTGCAGGCTTGAAAGTAATTCAACAGAAACAGTAATACTCATTTAAATGTTTATGTGTTGCATTTTAATACCAGGTTGCTTTAAAACCACACCTATCTTATTTAATGATTTCCCATACATATAGTCAGATTTCTTGCTTTTCTCCAAATGTACATTTCCAGAAACCTGGAAGAGTAGGTTCCAAAAATAATTATACACCAGAATCCATGAAAAATATTTTTAATATACATTTTAGAGGTCCATCCCATATTTGCAAATTCATAAGTCAAATGCCAATTTTAGGTCAAGT
Organism: Mirounga leonina; assembly: GCF_011800145.1. Classification (NCBI taxonomy): domain Eukaryota; kingdom Metazoa; phylum Chordata; class Mammalia; order Carnivora; family Phocidae; genus Mirounga; species Mirounga leonina. The sequence goes on along the minus strand of NW_023270377.1, from coordinate 72,585,538 downwards.
ATTTGAAGATTACTCTCTAGAATATCTCTAATAAAGATACTCTTACCCATGAATGCGTTTAAAAACTGAATAATCTTTTTCACATCTAGTGATAATTCTCTATTTTCCTTTTTTTTTAATCAAAGATACCACTGGTGCCTTGGTTTTGTAAAATTCATTATACTGGTACCCTATTACTTTTCTCATCTCTAACTGATCTTAAAATCGAAACCGTTATACTTTATTGAATGTTTTATCTTTCTACAGTCATGACTAGTCTGCTCTTGTTTAAAACAAACCAAAAACCAAATTAACCAAACAGACAAAATACTGCATAAGAATCACGGTGACAGTGAATCTCAAGATTCCGAGCAGAAACTAGAAGAAACTGCAGGTCAACATAGCAGATGCTGTTGAGTAGATATGGAGTTCTAGCCCAAGGCAGCAAGGCTATCTTTAATATCTCCAAAAGGTGCCTGCTGACATTGGACTGGAAATAGGGAAGGATCACTTTACTAGATTGGACCACTGAAGACCCATAGTGGCAGAACACTAGAGAAGCAGTCGATTAAGTTAAGCCGTTTAATTGAAGTGATGATTGGGCCAAAGAGGCAAGGCTATTTCTCAGCCACGAAAGAATCCAGGCTATACCGAGCCGGGCCCCTCTCATAGTGACTTCACACATACATGCACAAGTGTGCACATTCGGAGGTGGCATGAGGCTCTTCATCCAGAGTTACCCATGGTTCTAGTTCCATCTTTGTGTCCTTGTGCTTACCTGGATCACTGAACTAGCAACAAGCATTTAAATATAGGCTGTAAAATGGTTCTAACAAAATTTAAGGATATGGAGGGAGGAGATCCAAGAGAAAGCCATTTTCTCTATTTCTGGATAAAAGTCTTACTATTTGTAGATAAATAAGTATGGGTAAGTAAAAAAAAAAAGAAGAAATAGTAAATAGTGTTCTTAAACTGGTTCTCTGCATAATAAAAAGTAAAACATAGAATACATGAATTAGAAGACCAAAACATTTATGAAAAATCATTTCTTCAGGAAATAGTAAGATTCAAACTGCGGCTACTTTGAAATCTCCATAAAAAACAATACTAATTCATTTCTTAAAATAAGAAAGGCCTGGTGAGACAATAGGGGCAAATGAAAAGGAAACCAGAAGAGACATGCAGATAGAAATTTCTAAAGAAAGTTAATAGGGATGAGTGAAGAAGAATTTAAAACAAAACAGGCACCCCCCCCACAAAAACAAAACAAACAAAACAGGCAGCCATGTGTTTTGAAAATGTAAGCAGTAATGAGCAGAATCAAGAGATATAAGAAATTAGAAGAGTTGAAGAATTAGGGAGAAAATCACTGAAGAATAAACACACAATTATTTTGTTTTAGCATAGAACAAAACAAATAAACAGAAGTGTTATTCAAAGATTTATGAGAAATAAATGGACTTAAAATGCACACTATATGCCAGAAAATATTAGTAACAATAGCTAGCTAAGTCCTGAGAGAAGTATTAAATATTGGGACACAGAAATATGCATTTTTGTATTAAATATTAAGAAAGCATCCAGGCTGAATGAAAGGTGTTGCTTACATAATGAAAAAAACGAGCTCCTTAGATAGGTCAGTGGAATACTAACTACCATAGGAAGACATATAGAGTTCTGAGGCAAATAGATTTTGATCCAAGTATTCTTTATCCAGTGTAGTTGGTTAGCAATTCATTAACATATATAAAGGGGGAATAAAAGATACACCTGTAGAAACATATTACAGAAATTCTCTAGTAGTAGAAAATTTAAATATGCTGGATTCATTTTTGAAAGATCAATATGTATATATACATATGATTTGAATAATATGATTTATTGATTAACTATACCAATAGCCATATCTGAATGTTATATTTGAAAAATAAAATATACACTACCTTTCCAAATACCCATGGGAATTTTTTTTTTAAATTGGTCATCTACTAGATCTTAATTTTTTTAAAGGAAAAAGCAAAAGTTCAACATCCACACATAAAACTAAAATGTAATAACAAAGCAAGAAAAATGTAATATAACCATTTAGAAATTTAAAAATACTTTTAAAATAATACTTAAAGGATTCAAAGGATGTTAAAGTCAATATAACAGATCATTTAGAAATTTATATCAATGAAAACACTGCATCATAATTTATAGAATGTGTTCAAATCCAAAGTCACAGGAAAATTCATAACATAAAACATAATACAATTACAAACAGATATAAAAATGATTATAATTATGAATCATACCCAGATAATATGCATTATATATTATATTATTATATAACATATAATATAATAGTATATATAATTTGTAATATACATATTAATATTTCTAAATATTGAGTGTAAAGGCCATGCAAAGAATGCAACAACCTTAGACTGTAATAAAAAATTGAACATAAATTTAAAGATTAATAAATTAGAAAAAAAACTTAGTTGATATATTTGAGGCTGAATCTCTGACGAGATTTTTTTTTCTTTTTTAAAGATTTTATTTATTTATTTGACAGAGAGACACAGCGATAGAGGGAACACAAGCAGGGGGAGTGGGAGAGGGAGAAGCAGGCTTCCCCTGGACTGGGGGGGCTTGATCCCAGGACACTGGGATCATGACCTGAGCCAAAGGCAGATGCTTAACGTCAGCCACACAGGCACCCCTCTGACGAGATTTTAAAAAGTGATAAATGTTCTGTAAGAACCCTTAGCGAAAGTGAAAAACCTTTTTTTTTTTTTTAAGATTTTTGTTTATTTACTTGAGAGAGAGAGTGAGCGAGAGAGAGAGAGAGCATGAGCTGGGGTTGGAGAGGGAGAAACAGGCTCCCCGCTGAGCAGGGAGCCCGACCTGGGGCTCGATCCCAGGACGCTGTGATCATGACCTGAGTTAAAGGCAGATGCTTAACCGACTGGGCCACCCAGGCACCCCATAAATTTATAATGTTACAAATTAAAAAAAGAATACAAGCAGTGGTGTTTAGAAGATCTAATATTTGTAAATGAATATTATACAGAATTTTATAACAATAAATTTGGAAATCTTAAATGAAGAATTTTTATGAATATATGTGTTAGTATAACTCACAGTTAATTTTAACCAATTATATTAGAGCTTAAAAGAAATTTAACCAGTTAGAATTAATGTTATCAAAGAACTACTCCCAAGAAAGGAATTTTACTGAGACAGTTTAAATATAATGCCCATCACACATTGAAGAATAAGTTAATTACTGGATTTTTGAACTGTTTCCCGCACATATACTTAAAAAGAAAGGTTTCCCAAGTTATCTTATGGAGTCAGTTTAATTCAGAATTTAATCTGAGAAATTTAACAGGTAAAAATGTCGAATGCAGACCATTCTCACTTATGAATATTAGCAAAAATATAAATATTTACAAAACAAATTTATCAATACAGTGTCAATTGGATACATAAAATTTACTCTAGGGACGATAGGATGAATCAGTGCTAAGAAATTCATAATTCATCATGGTAAGGGTTCAATAGGAAAAATATTTATTGTTTACTATAAAGATACCAGAAACATAATGGATGAAAATACAACCATTATTGATTTTAAAAAAACAAAAACACATTAAAACAAGAACAAAATAATGAATAAAATCTCAATCTATCTCAACTTAAAACCAGCATTATCCTTAAAAATGTTTTCAATCTAATATTTACGGTTTGCGGGGGATAACTTGACAAAATCATTCTAAAAAGAAACTGTTAAACTGAAAATTGCTAGGAAAAGTGATGATGGAGGATTTGCTAGTTACTGCAACACATTATAAGGTTAAAACGATTATAAAAAAAAACCTGAATATGCTAGTGGCAAGATAAACTGGTAAATAACTGGAACAGGAAAAAAGTTTGTATCTGTTCTTTGCGTGTGTGTTTTATTTCCCAAGCCCTTTTGAAGTCTCATTGAATTTTTAATTGAAATATTTAACGAAAAACAGAATTGTGCATCTCCTTTGATCCAGAAATTAAATCTAATTAAGTCTAAGAATTTAGCCTAAGGGGGAAAAAAAACTAACAAATATGTCAAAGTGTATCTAAAAAAAAAAAATAAAGAATTCATGAAATAAATCATGGGAATCAATCAATGGAATACTCCCTATGGCCATTAAAATAATGATATAACTAATTTTTGAGAGGGCAAGATGTTTACTTTTTACTACCAAGGGTATAAAGCAAGTGTACTCTGTTTCCATTTTTGTAAAGACAAATTCAGCACATATATTTAAAAAATATCTGAGAGTATGTGTGATAAGGATAATGGAAATGCTTTATTTTCTTCTCTACAGTTTTAGGTACCTTTATAATGAGATCTTTTTAGTCTTATAATCATAAAAAATAATGGTATTGGCATATTTTGAGGGTAAGGAAGAAATAATTTACTGTTCCTCCTTTCTCCAGCTCATTCTTTAATTCTACTCAGCGTAGTTCAAAAATGCCTCTCTCCAGCATTCTTAAGACCAAAGTTTTAATAGGGCATGGAGAGGAGGCCAGAATAGGATAACATGACAAGACTCTTCCCCTGAGCTCAGGTGAATAACTACTACTCCTGGATATTCCTGGAAACATCTGGAGGCTTTTTGTGATTGTGCAGAAGTTGTTCAGGAGGAATTGTTCTATAAATAGGTGTTATGTGGTGCGTTTGGTGGAGGAGGTGAGTTCAGGGTCTTCCTATGTCACTATTTGGATTAGAACCTCTGGAGACTCTATGAATAAAGAGAATGCAATGAAACAGGTAGGAGGGTAAAAGTATTGAGGTCCTGATGTTAATATAACCTTGACTGCTTTTGGAGTCAAATACTATTAATGTATGAGACATATAAGTCACTCATATATGAAAGTTATCATTTCTCCTAATTGCAAACCCATCTACTTATTAAAGAGAACTTCAAATCATTAATATATAAAAAGTTATTTCAGTTGGACACTATAAAGCAAATGCATACTCTAAATGATGAATTAAATTACCTTGACGAAAAAGATACTAGACAAGTATAAAATCCTGGATTAAAGTCTTCAACACAAAGGTATACATCCATATAGGTCCAAGAATAAGAGAGAAAAGATCATCTATGTACTGTTGAAAATGATTAAAACAAACCAGACATAAATTTAAAAGAATTAAAATCACCTTAATGAGGCTTAGTGGTAGCTGAATTACCACTGGTTTCCTAAAATCAGATCTAAATTTAAATAAAAATAAAATTCATCACCTCAACAAGATATGCATTTGTAAGGTTGCATTTTGTTGCCAAATGTTTAATTGTTAGATGATTGTAAATGCTGAATTAATCTGAAAAAGTAATATTCATAATGATTTGTCAACAAGCAAGGATATCTAGAAGAGCAAAAGAAAAATTTTCTGATTGCCAAATCTAAAAGAATGTTGACTGAAACATTCAAAACTTTTTCTTAAATAAATATTATTGCTTATATTCTGATTATGAAAGTCATCGGTATATTGTTGAAATTTGGAAAATAGAAAAAGTGTAAAGAAGAAAATAAAAATCTTTCACAATCTCACTGTTCTAAGATAATTGTTATTAATATTTTGGTATTTTGCTCCCAACCCTTTTTTCTTTTTGGAGATACACATTTTTCTCCTCAAATTGAGATCATACTCTGTACATTGCTTCCATCATGCTCTTTTCAGTTTATATTATATTATAAACATATCTCTTAAGTTATAAAGAATTCTTCAAATGCAATGTGTTTGTTTCATACTATTCCAATTTGTGCATGTATCATAATACATTTCAACACTTCTATATAGTTGGACATTTGTTTCCAATTTTTTATATTAAAAATAATGCTTCAATAAGCACCATTATATGTATCCTTTGTCTATATTTCTTTGTCCATGTTTCAAATTTTTCTTAGGAAAAATTCCTGGGAGTGAAATTTCACAGTAAAAGTATAAGAAATGGCACAAATTCTGAATAAATTTCTTTTTGGAAAGTTATACCAATATACACTCTCACTGAACAGGTACACATATACCTAACAAGAACATTGGGAATTTAGCTTTTTTTCTTTAAAAAATAGACTTAACTTTGTACCAAAAACATATTGTACCACCTGTAACAATTGCCATATGGCTATTCATTCCACGACAAAGGGAGTTTTCATAAGGAAAAGACCAATGAATTTCTATTTCTTCCCCTGAACAAGTCATTTCACTTTCCCTATGAGGTAGTCCAAACTTCCAATTTCTCAGATGTCAGTTTTCCTTCTTTTCAGTTTTCACTAGCCGTGGAAGTCTCTTCTAAAGAGATTACATGAACTCTGAACTGTCTTCTTCTACAAATTATTCATGTTTCTTATCATTGGACACTATTAACTGTGCTATGTGTATCTAAACCTGTGTGTTCCTTACCAAAGATGGCATCTTTTTTTAAAAAAAATTTATTTATTTATTTGAGAGAGAGAGCAAGAGAGAGCAGGGGAGGGACAGAGGGAGAGGGAGAGAATCTTGAGCAGACTCTCCGCTGAGCACGGAGCCTGTGGATGGTGGTGGGGGGGTGGGGAGGGAGGGCTTGATCTCAGGATCCTGAGAACATGATCCTGAGATCATGACCTGAGCTGAAACCAAGAGTCGGGCACTTAACCGGCTGAGCCACCCAGGTGCCCCCAAAGAAGGCATCTTGACATGGGATGAGTTGGACTTAGAAGGTGAAAATATGAAGAGACTCTTGCAATTCAAAAATCTTTTACTTATGTCCTTTAAAGGATTCTATGTCCAGGAGAACAATACAAATTAAGAAGAAACTTTAAGAATCTAGAAATTATTACTGAATCATGTATACTACTCTTGCAAACATGGTTACCTGATTTTTATGTTAAGGTCTGTTTCAAAACTTCACTGAAACTTATGTTTATTGCTTTAAAAAGAAGCCACTGCCTATCAATTTGCTTCTAATATGACATAAGCATGTAAAACACAGACAGGTTTCTAAATTCTACCTGACATTTTTCTCGTGGTCTCTGATAAATTCGGGGATACAAGGCTTACAGTTTTTCTCTGGTGGTTGGGAGACTGGAATGAAAGATATTTTCTGAGCCATACACACTTGTTAAAATCCAGTAGATTTCAGCAACAATGGTATTCCTAATGAGTTTTAAGGGGAAGGAAAGGGACTGAGAGTAATTTTGACACTGTCTTGTCTTTCACCAGTTGCTGCTAATCTTTTGAAAGGTTTTCTATTTTTGACCTACATTCAGACAGACCCTGCTGTTTGACAAAGCTTATTTTCAAGTCTGATTCACAAGAGCCTTGCAGGGACTCCAGGGCTTGGAGGTAATTCTCCTAGAAATATAAAAGTTTCCTTTGGATAATTAACCACTACCACAGGAAACTTGAAGTACCTAGAAATCTGACTTTCCAGGACAACATCACTCTATTGGTAGAGTTGAGGAAACAAAGCCCTTATCCCAGCATGCTCTGCACTGAAGACTGAAGTCAGGAGCCTGTGGGGCAGAATCAATGGATCAGTGGGACACAAGAAAGCTAAGACAAACACTGGGAAACAAGATGCAATCACTGTATGTCTAAACTATCCTCAGGCCACAAGACTGATGTTTGAGCTCTGCCAACAATTTTTCTCACAGGTCTTAACTGTTGTAAAATGGTGGACTTACCTGAATATTTGGTTGCTTAAAGATTCCTATTGTATGACTCCATTTCTAAGTGATTGTACTCTAATTCCTTTCCCACCTCTCCAATGTGCAAGGTTCACCTTCACTGTCACCTCCTGTCCCAGACTGCTTTCTCTGAATTCTTACCTCCTTCTACCATTTAAATATGAACGGGATACTTCATCCTACTTTAATGTTGTCATAATTATTTGGGGACACCAATAGATTTTGTAAGCACCAGACAATAGAGAAGGCAATGTTTAATAAGTCACACACCTAGGATGTTATACCGCTAAGTAAAAGAATGAAACTTTGGGACTGATATTCCTTATTTCGTGACCCATATTATAAATGTTTTCTGGCTTTTCTCCGTAGGTTTCCCAGGAGAGGCCTTAGTTGGAGGGCTCTGGTTAACAACCAGATTCACCCTTTTCATCAGGGAAATTCCTCTTGTACTGTTTAAATATGGGATGTTCGTGCGAGATCTCTTTTAAAATAAGTCTTCTGCTCCAAACCACAAAACAAACAAAAACCTCTATTAGCAGTCACCGACAACTCTTCTGGTGGTTTAAATGGTTACTTATTTCTATATGCCTATTCAATAGATGTGTGCTGCTATTCCTTAATTTTTAGTTTTAGATACTTTACCAGTCGGGTCTAGTCAGGAGACAGAGATCGCACCAATTGTTTCATGACAGAGAATTTAATATGAAGAATCGTCAGTCAGGTATAAAGAATGTTTAGCTAGATAACTGCAAAGGCAAAAGGGAAAACTAAGTGAGCAAAGAGGTAGTGACTCAAAGAAGCCGCTGCCAACTCTAGGGCTGTGGGAACAAAGGAGAGAGGTTAAGATTATTGGAAGTTTGGAAGAGGGGCCCCACAGGGCTGGGACTCAGATCTCTGCTAGCTGACTGGTGGTGAGTCTCTGAGGGCCCCTGCGGTATAGCTGGTTCTGTCAATGAGAATAAAACTGTAAGCAGAATTCATGTAAGCAGAATGAAATGCTGTTGCTGAGGTGAAGAGTATTATTTATTGTCTTCGCATTACGTACGAGGAAGATTGAGTTCGCTTACATGCTCCACCTCCCCACCCGTCTGCCTACTTCTTGTTATTCCTTTCAACTCCTGCCCCCACTCCATGTACAAATATAGTTGTATCATGATCTTGGTTTAATCCAGAATTTGGGTGTTTACATTACTCTATGTAAACATATTCACAGCTGAGCCCCATCATGGACTATGAATTACTTATGAGTGCAACATTTATATTCCCTGGAGTTAATCCTTTCTTGGGTATTTTGTTTGTTTGTTTGCCTTTCCGTGTGCTTCCCACTAACGTACCCTCAAACTCTCAATAGACACACTCATCAGGTGGTGTAACTTTCCTTCAGTGACTCCCTAGGAGTCCTCCCACTCCATCTGGACTGGTTGTTCTCTAGTCTGTGGCACCTCGGTCCTCTGAGGATCTTCTATCACCCCTGTCACCTCTCAGTGTGGTCTGCTTTCTTTAGAGGACTACCTAGGTTTTAATTCATTTTAGTTTATTCCCTCATTTTTAATGGAACACATCCTCAAATAATTTCCTTCGAAAGGGTACATGGCAGGTAAATTTTTGAGAACCTGAATATGTGAAAATATATTTAGTTTAATTAATCCCTAAAACTAATTTGCAGTTTGGCTCGGTTTAGACTTCAGCACATCATTTTCCCTCAGAATTTTAAAAGCATTTTCCATAGCCTTCCAACCTCCAGTGAGGCTGTTGAATGGTACCATTTCGATTCTTGATTTTTGTTTCTGGCCTGTTTACCTACTCTGGAGGCTTCTGGTATCCTTAATTAACTACTAGCATTTTGAAATTTTATGATGTTATGCTCTGAGGTGTTCTTTTTCCCTTTCTCAGGTTAAGACTTCAGTAGACTTTTTAATACTGAAATTCATGGCCTTCAGTCCTGGAAATTTTCATTTTATTATTTCTCTGATAACTACAGTTCTCCTCCATTTTATTTGTCTCTACCTCCTGGAACTCCAACTATCTACAAATAGAACCTCCTAAAACAACCATGTAATTTTCTCTCATATTTTGAATCTGTCATTTTAGTTCAGTTTCTGGGAAATCTTTTCTACTCATCGCCCAACTTTTCTGTTTCCTTCAAAATATTCCCCTATTTTTAATTTCTAAGGTATTTTTTGATGTTGTTTTCTGAATGTCACTTTATATAACATCTTCTATCATGGATTTTTAGGTCTTTCTACAGCTCATAATTGTATACTTCATACATTTTTAAAATTTTTAAATTTTCTCTGTTTACATATTTATATATTTTTTTCAGCTTCCTGATTCCTCTGAGTTGCTTTTCGGTTTGTTTGGTTTTTACATTATAGGTTTTTATCAAATGTCTGGGCACCTTTGGAGGTTGATTAATATTTAAAAGCAAAGCACTTAATTGTTGATTAGAAGTTCTAAAACTCCCTGAGAAACTTCACTGTAGAGTGATTGAGTGAGACATAGCCATTTTGTTGGGAATGGGTGAAAATCTTTTACTTGGATCAGTCTCCCACACAGGAAGACTGGCAGAGTTTTTGAAGGCAACCTGAGGGAACAGGGTCTCTCACTGGAATCCATGGAGTTCCATATGGCCTTTTACCTGCTCCCTGTCTCCCCATGCCATGGTACCTGAAGTTCATGGTCCTGGTTCTGCCTTCTTTATATTAAACCTCTAATTATACATGAGCAGGAAGCTAATCTCAACTCCTTCCTGATTTTATCCAGCCTTTTAGACAATCCTCGTGTTTTCAGTCCCATATTCTCCCATATGGCAATGCCAGGAAACTTTAATTCCTGAGACTTTCTGGGGTCCTGAGACACAAATAAGATTCCTCAATACACTGTCAAATTAATTACCACTAGTGCATCTGCTTCCCAGCTGTTAATACTGTCTTGGTATCCCTTTTCCACTATGATTGCTGCTTCTAATTGCTTCACCTCTTTACTCCTCTACTATCATTATAATGGACACTTTGGAGGAGTAGGGTTCAAAGTACATTCTGTTAAAATCCACTAGGTTTAACAGAATTCCCAGTTTGGTTTATTTAATCATCATTATTTCATTAAGTATTTCTGATGTTTATTAAATTAATGTTTCTTGCCACATTTTCAAATGTGTGTACTGACTTGGAGATTTTTTTTAAAGGTTTTATTATTTATTTATTTATTTATTTATTTGTGAGAGAGAGAGAGAGAAAGAGAGAAAGAGAGAAAGAGAGAGAGAGAGAACGAGAGAGAGAGAAGGAGCAGAGGGAGAGGAACAAGCAAACTCCACACCAAGTGTGGAGCCAACATGGGACTCAATCCCATGACCCTGAGATTATGATCTGGGCCGAAATCAAGATTCAGTCCCTTAACTGCCAGCCACCCAGGTGCCCCCGCAACATGGAGATTTTTAAAAATAGTGTTCTTAGATGAATTATTAAGTATATCCTATATTAACAGTATTGCCATATTTTCATAAGTTTATATCTAGCTCTCTGTTCTGCTCTGTTGATTTATAGTATGTCTGTTTTTATGCCTGTCACATACTGTTTTGATTACTGTAGCTTTGTAAATTTTTTTTTTAAGTTGGGAAGTATGAAACCTCCAGCTTTTTTCTTTCTCAAGACTGTTTTGCCTATTTGGGTTCTTTGTCTAATTGTAAGTTAGCTTTTCTCCTTTCATGAAAACTTTCATTGGGGTTTTGGTAAAGATTGCATTGAATCTGTAGGTCACTTTGAGTTATATGGATGTTTTAACAATATGAAGTCTTTCGAGCAATGAACATGGGATGTCCTTCCATTTGTTTGTGTCTTTAATTCCTGTCAGCAATATTTTATTGTTTTCAGTGTACAGGTCTTTGGCTCCCTTGTTTAAGTTTTTTCATCTTTGATTCTTTTCTCTCTCTCTTTTTTTTTTTTTTGGTGTATCTTCTATAGGCATTTTCTTTGTGGCTACAATGGGCTTATAAAAAAATATAGTAATAGCAATCTATTTAAGATGGTAAGAATTTAACTTCAATCATTTACAAATACTTCACATTTTTACTTTTCTTCCACATACTTTATATTTTTCATTATTTTAATTATTTTATTAACTTTTGAAAAATACCTATATATGAAATTACATTTTTCTTAACAACAGTCTAAAGTTTTTCATTATTCTAGTCTCCAACCATGACAAGGAACTTAGCACATTTGTTATCAATAGGACATCCCCCCCCCAATCTTGTCAGTATTTAGACTTTTATTTTTATTTTGACACAAGAGTACTATTTGTTTAAATTTACTAATAGTTTTAATCAAATTGTGTGTTCATTATTTTATTTTTTTCACCCCTTCCCTTTGGGGTTACCTTATTTTTCCTAATTGAGTAATTGTATTAGTTCTTTCAGTAAAAATATGTAAGGAATTAATTCTCTGAGTGTCTGTAATCATGTTTATTCCTTCATCATTTTAATAATATTTCAGATTCATATTGAATTCCAGGATGACAATAATTTTTCCTTAGCTTTTAAAAGATATTACTTTAGGGGTGCCTGGGTGGCTCAGTCGGTTAAGCAGCTGCCTTCGGCCCAGGTCATGATCCCAGGGTCCTGGGATCGAGTCCCACATCAGGCTCCCTGCTCAGTGGAGAGTCTGCTTCTCCATCTCTGTCTGCCTGCCTCTCTGCTTACTTGTGCTCTCTCTCTCTCTCTCTCTGTCAAATAAATAAATAAAATCAAAAATAAATAAATAAATAAATAAAAATAAAAGATATTACTTTATTATTTACTTGTTACTGAGATTTCCATTTCCACTCCATTGTAAATAATACATATTTTCTAAAATTTTAAAGATTTTTTTTCCTTGATCTTTAATAATGCAGGATCACCCAAATGTGACTGGCTATGATTTTTTTTTTTCATTCATCCTACTCAGGATTTGAAAAGTCTTAGGATTAGTTTCTTCAATTATGAAAAACTTATAGCTATTATTTTTTCATATTGCTTCTTTAAAATTTTCAACAATTTTATTTCGGAATCAACATTGGACTTACATTGGAGCTTCTTGGTGTGCTTTTAAAAGTGCTCTTTCTTATTTTTACCTTTATCTCTCTGTGTTATGATTCAGAAGACTATCTCAGTGTAATATTTCAATGCCCTTATTTTTTAATTGCACTTAGTATAAAGTTCATAATGTCTATTGTGACAAGTTAAGAATTTAATAACCATCTATATCAATTCTAAGTTCTCTAATTTATTCTTTTTCATATCTACCTGATTTTGTTTCATGAACACCTGCTTTTGTTTTATAATTTTATAAATTTTGATTTATTAAAATGAAAGTTATAACTTTCTTTGAGTAATTGAGTACACTCAATTTGTTTATTTCAAATTCTTTTTCAGACTTCTACATAATATCAAATTCATTTGGGATCAACTTATATTATGACAGTAGGCTATTGTGAAGGGAATATTTTTGGTTTATTTTTTCCCTTCTCTCTCTTGGTTCACATCTGTCTTACTAGTGAGTGGTCTTTGAAGTTTTCTCACCTGGCTTCTATGTCCCTAGTACCGAACCAACACGTAAAGCTTCTGTTCTGTTGTGGTGTAGAAGATAGTATACAACACACCAGTCTGGTGAACTACTTTGTTCAATTTCTGGTCAAGGGGCCCTCTTTGTTCTCTCATTTCTCAAGGCCAAGCTTCCTACAATAGAGTCCCCATGGGATTTTGCAATAGCTACTGACTTCATAGAGTCTGACTCTTGGTCTTCATCTTGTGGGGAATACTTTGTTTCCTTTGAACCACAAGTGCCAAACTGTGGCTGATTTTGCTTACTCCTGTGTCCATAGCCCAGAAGTTCTGTGGCTTTATGTTTTTGTTCCTTTCATGATTCCTAGAGATGTATACTTCGGTGCTACCTTTTATAAGCTCTAATTTTATAGTTTATTGTTTAATATTATGAGGAGAGTAGAAATGTGCCTTAAAACATCACCTCATTGGAGAATGTGGAGAAACATTCCTGTCTACCTTTTAGTACAACCTTTCTGCAAATCCTTTTGATTTACCCAGTGATGAGTTATTTCACTTCATGTCACTTTACTTCGACTCTAAGCACTAAGGTAATACTAGTAAAAACAGATGTCAGTTTTAAGCCTAGGACCTTATTTTCAGAACGGAATTTTGCTTCTTCCACCTAACTCTTCCCACAAATCTGAGTTCAGAGCTAAACACATTTCTGGAACTAGAGAAACTTCAGGATACAGGTAAACTTAATCAGTATATAGACTAAGGTATAGTATAGTTATTACAAAACCACTTACATAGGGTTCAGCATTTATAAAATCTCTGTAAAATCAATGTTATAAAAATAGAAACTACCACTTATTATTAACATGTTTTTTATATATAATTTATGTACAATTCATTTAATGCTTAACAACAGAAGTGTTTATGGACCCTTTTAAACGCTGGAAGGAAATATGTCCTGGGTTCAAATTTTTTACCAAAGGAAATTCAGAAGTTAGTGGCTGGACTGGAATTAAAATCCAAGTCTGTATGATTCTTCAGTCATGATCTTAACTTTGTTGTTACTACTACATTGGCCTCATGTCTAATTGTGAAATCTTTGGGTTTTGACAGAAAATGCTGTCTAAACTAAAAGAAAAAAGATGTATTAACTTATGTAACTGGGAAGTTTTGGGGTAAAACTGGAGTTAGGAATTTTTTTTTTTTTAAAAAAAAGCTTTTATTGATTTATTTGACAGAGAGAGGGAGAGCACGCACAAGCACGGGGAGCAGAAAACAGAGGGAGAAGGAGAAGCAGACTCCCTGCTGAGCAGGGAGCCTAATGCAGGGCTTGATCCCAGGACCTCAGGATCATGACCTGAGCCGAAGGCAGACACTTAAAAACTGAGCCACCCAGGTGTCCCAGGAATTAGGAATTTTTAAGCTATCTATAGGCTCAAACAGCATCATGAGGATGTGATTTCTTCTGGCTCCTGGCTGGACTCTCCTCCATTTGTTGGCATTATTTTCAGATCTGTGTAGTAGCAGAATGGCTACAGCAGTCACAGGTCACATCCTCTCAGGTTCAACTCCCAAGAAAAAGAGGTATTCTCTTCCCAGCAGCTCTCACACTTGCCCTTATAATCACCCTGATTGGAGAAAATTGGCTCCTGAGCCCATCTGCTCACCAATCAGTGAGGCCAGGGAATTGCCTATACTGAGTGACCTAAGCCAAGGTTCTATGTTCCATCCCTGTAGAAAGAGGATGGGATCCACCCAAATGATGGATTCTTGCTCCCAAATTGTCAGCATTCACCAGAAATCAACCAGAGGCTGTTAGAGGACCCAAAACAGATACATGTCTACCTCAGTTGTGCACAATAGTTGAGATTTTACTATTAAAACATGTTGTCCATTAGCATCAAATGTCTCCTACTTCTGCAAGAAATAAGATTTCTAAAATATACTTTTGAGCTGAGGAAAACTATCAGTATTGAAAATACTTTGGGATGATGCTCTGAAAGCACAGTGTGAGGCAGTATTACTCGTCTAAATTGATGCCTGCCTTTTATTCACTTGGAAGAAGAGATGTGGATTCACGGCAGTTGAGGAGGTGTGAGGGATGCTTAGCTTGATTGAGAAAGGTTAATTACATGTGAAATGAGGCTGGGATTCAGAGGATGTTTGCTCTAGATTTTGTGTAATGTTATATTAACACTGGGATTCTCTTTATTCTATTAACAAAATAAACTCATTTTGTTTGGTTTCATTTCACACTTGCTTTAATCCCACTGAACATTTATACTATTATTTAATTTTACTAAACATTTGTGGATAGTAAAATACCTATACAATTAAGCAACTGCAGGATATTAAAGACACCCAGTTCTTACAGAGATTTGATCTGCTAATTAGCCACACCAATTTTATGGATCATTGCATCTCACTTAAAATATATTGTTATACGTTTATAATCTTTCCATAATGAGCTTTTATTGAGTGCATGGGCCAACTTCTGTGTGATGTACAAGAGAAACTCCCTTTCCTCCCCCTAAAAAATATGTTCATGGACCTAGTAAATCACAATAACATTCCATTGAAAATGGTCCTCTTGGCATTATTAAACAGCTTATTTGGGACCACAGTAGAAAATGCATATACCTGAGGAGGGAAGAGTCAGAGTGTTATCCAAAGAAGTTCAATAAAAGAGAAGGATGGAGAGGAGGAAAGCCAACATTTAATAAATTGATGGGCAATATAAATTTATGGAGAAAACATCTGAGGGTCAGATTTTCTTTATCACAGTGATCTAATATAGTCTTTGCATTTTGGCCTTTCTGTTACTTAAACAGGCTAACCTAACGTTTTCTAGTTTCTCCACAGGAGCTTTCATTTTCAGAATTAAGTACTGACTTGAAATACATTTTAAAAATTTTAAATTAGCTATTCCTTGTTGAAAAGTATAGTCAGGTTGAAATGCCACCGCTAAAGTTAAACAGCGATGGTCAGGAAATCACCCATACCCTTTGTTTCGTAGGAAATGGCTCACTGTAAAGAACCACCCTTCCTCACAGGACTTAGATAAAATTCACGAATGACCCCCTTATATAACCTATGACAAGACCGGATATAGACCCTCCAAATTTCCATTTTCTCTTTTTATTTGTTTATTTCTACTGACCCCCTTGGACAGGCTACTAACTTTACTTGGCCAAACCTTAGTCAGGCTTCTCTCTTTTCCTCAGGCCTCTGAACTTTTGCCCACTGTAGAGCACTGGAACAGTGCAACAACCTCCCCTTAGCGGCCTCTCCAGAGAATCAGCTGACCTCCAGGAAAAACGTTCCCTGATCAGCGAGCTATTTATGCTCCTGGCTCCTCGCACTCCTTAATACCAGGTTCTTTCTGGCCTTGTTTACTCCACCCTGTGAAAAAAAGCCATTTGCTGCCTGACCTTTGAGACACTTGCAGATGTAATAATGGGAGCATTCTCCCTATGGCAATTAATAGTCCCACTGCCCCTATCACAGTTGTCCCTTTCCCGCTGTTGCAATAATTCTTTTGAATAATGTCTTTCCTTACCTAAGACTGGATTTTTTTCTTCAACTTAATGCTCCGATTATTTAAGCCAGAGTATTTATTAGGAATCATTTATGAGAGAAAAGTCTCATGATAATATTTTTTTTTCTTAATAGAAATTTAGTAGCATATTTTTAGAGATGCCAACAGTACACATAAAGTTATTAATAGAAAAACATACCTATTACACATTTAAACACCAAACAATGTTTCATATCACAAACTAAATGCAACAGCCTCACTACACCTTCCTGGATTCATTTCTTTCTTTCTTTCTTTCTTTCTTTCTTTCTTTCTTTCTTTCTTTCTTTCTTTCTTTCTTTCTTTCTT
>NW_023270377.1:72548094-72568420 GCF_011800145.1 Mirounga leonina | reverse complement strand
TCCTTCCTGTCTTCTCTCTCTGCCTCTGTCTCTCTTTCTTTCTTTGCCTTCCTGAATTCTTATCTCTATTAATGAGCCACCATTCTCTCTGCTACCACACTGGAAATTCCAGTGCCGTTTTTGAATTCTTCCTCAACCTATTCTCCATAATCAGCCAGTCACCAGGTCAATTGATTTTGCCTGTAATTAGTGTCCCTCACATTTTTCCCTTCTTTCTGGTTCCACTATCATCATGCTAATTCAAGCTGTCTTTGATACCTCATGTTACTACTGTAGTACTTTCATAATCTCAGTTTCAGTGAGACTCCCCCTCCCTCTGGTAAGATGAATGTGGGTTTCAAGAAAGATGGGGCTCTGGCAGAGTATTCAGGGTAGAGATTAGATTTTGAGGTCAGAAGTCAAAAGAGGAGTTGCTCTTAGAGCTCTTGAGAAATTTGGGAACAGGATTGCAAAGAGTAAGCTCACGACTATGTTTGAGAAACCCTATTTTTAAAATGCAATGAAAAGAAAAAAGTTGAATAATAAATACAGAGGAAATAAAGGAAAATAAGCTTCTGAAGATTGAAGTCAAGATCTTAAAGTCAAGAATTCTTAAATGGATTAAGGGAAAACAGGCTGGGATTAAATATCTGTGTGTGAGAAAAAAAATATGAAGAGGTACAAGACTGTTTCAATGTAATTGTCTCCAGTAAGTTCGAATCGGCCTTGGTAGTTCCCACTGGACAGCATCACAATGGATGCTCCTGAGTTAAGTAGTGAGGCTGAGTCAGTCTGCTGGAAAATTATGCTTTCCTAAATTAGCTAGAGCAGTGTATCTGGAAATGCTTTGAGAGTTTGTTAAGCTGGGATATTGGTTCCCATGTCTGTTCTTTATCATCATACCTTTTTTAATGTACCAGATACTGCAGTTAATTTGGTGCTATGATCTAGGGTTGGGTTGTGTTTTGTTTTTTGAACTTTATTTCCTAATGATGGTGATTCAGTGGGGTGATTCAGGAGGGGACCAGGCAGTATTTTTATGGACTAGCAAAACTTTCTTCAGGCTGTTCCTTGTCCATGAAGTGACTGACTCAGGCAAAATAAAGGCACAACTTCTGAGCCTGGCATTATTCTCTGGAATTAGTAAAGTTCCAGGACCAGAGCCCAGCTTTGATAGCTATATCTTCTCCAACATGTTCTCCTGCTGACAGTGATTGTCATTGTGTTGAGAAGGCCAACAAGTTCTGAGCTAAATCTCTAATATCAAATAAAACACCATACTTCCCAGCCTTTATTTCTTTGATCACACTATTCCTTTTCTTGGATAATGTCCTTCCTCAAGAATATAAGCTTTACTAGATTTGAAACTACTTGTGAGCATGAAATACACATTTACACTAAAATGTTTTTATTGGAACGTACCTAATATAACACCACCTAGTACAGTAGGGTTGTGATGGTAGAGAATTCCAGTTTCTTCTTCCTTTCAAAATAGATCCATCAAATGTTAGATGGATACACGTGGCCATGCACAAGTTACATTTTCCAACCTCTCTGGTTGCTAGGTATGACCATGTAACTAAGTTTTGGCCAATTGGGTATGAGTGGGAACAATGTGTAAAACTTCTGGGTGGCGTTCTCAAAAGGAATGAGCATTCTGTACATTTCTTCTTTCTTGTTTCTGATTGCCTGGAAAGCTGATGTGATAATTTGATGGCAGGAACTGGAGCAGCAATCTTGGTTATCATATGGAATCTGTGTGTGGAGGAAGACAGAGCCACCATATTAGTCCTGGACTGCTTACACTCAGACTGCAAGAAGGGACAGATGTATTTTATCTTGTTTAAGTCACTGTTATTTTGGCATTTGCTATAGAATGTAAACTATATGCTTTCTCTCAATAAATCCTTGCTGAGTGAAAGAATGAGTAAGTACTGTGTCATTTAAATTGACCCCTATCACTCTACTTTGGCTTTAAAGACTTGACATTGTATAGCTGTGCCAGGGAGCTTAGCCAGAGACCCCAACTTGGAGGCCCTTGGGCTTGGTTTGTCACACAAACACATGTTGCTTGGCCCATAT
This sequence comes from Mirounga leonina, assembly GCF_011800145.1. Taxonomy (NCBI): domain Eukaryota; kingdom Metazoa; phylum Chordata; class Mammalia; order Carnivora; family Phocidae; genus Mirounga; species Mirounga leonina. Next base: position 72,566,359 of record NW_023270377.1, on the reverse strand, counting down.
ATTGTTTTTAAATTAAAATGCTTATCAAAATTTATATCACAGAAGATTGCACATGAATATTCTTATTTCTGGACCCCATAAAACATCAGATGACCTAGCAAACCTCAGCCCACATTCTGGCCTTGCACCAAATAACAAAAATCGGTTGGGTCTTTAGATGGCGCATGTGCTCTTACATTTACCAGATCAAACCAGCTCCACTCATTTGTATGACCGCCTGCCCATGTGGCCATTTGAGTTTGTGACCTGCCGTGTAGTATTCTAATAAAAACGGGCTTCTGTTACTGATGAGCACATACTGCTTCACGTATGCACACTATCGGAATGGTCAAAGTAAAGCTGTTTCACTGGAATTTTCTTCTCTTATGAGCTCTTCCAGGTCAGGAGCTAATTACCCTTTGCCCTTTGTCCTTTACATTCACTCTGGTGAAAATCACACTTCTAAGCTGTTTTATGGCCTTTAATCTAATTGAAGGCAGAACTAGGGGCATCCTGCATGAGTTTAATCTTTCAAGCCGGTTTCAGCATGAATAAGCCTTCCATAAACTGGCAGGTTTCCTCTCATGGGTTCTCTTCAAGTCATTTTCCTGAGAGTCAGGTTACTTGCTTCCCAGAACAATAAATGGACCTTATTAATAATTAGAACCCTAGCCCAATCTCACAATTGAGGAAAAAAATCTCCCTAATAAACCCCTCAGAAAACCAGCATCTTCATCTGATTTACAATTTATTTTTTTGTATGACAAACGCAGATGGTCTCTGATTTATGAGGGTTCAACTTCTGATTTTTCTACTTTATGATGGTGTGAAAGTAATATGCATTCAGTAGGAGCTATACTTCGAATGTTGAATTTTGATATTTTCCCAGACTATCGATCTGTGGTATGATCCTCTCTTGTGATATCGGGCAGCCAGCCACAGCACCTGGTCAGCCATGGGATCACGAGGGTGAACAACATATATACTTACCACCACCCTGTACCCATACACCCATTCTGTATTTCACTTTCAGTGCAGTATTCAATAAATCACTTGAGATACTCAACACTTTATTATAAAATAAGCTTTGTGTTAAATGATTTTTCCCAGCTGTAGGCTATTGTAAATGTCTGAGAACATTTAAGGTAGACTAGGCTAAGCTATGATGTCTGGTAGGTTAGGTATACTAAATGCATTTTGCCATGATATTTTCAACTTAAGATGGGTTTAGCATGGTGTAACTTCACTGTAAGACGAGGAGGAGCTGAGCTGATACATGGGGTAAAATTTACTTAATGCATTGCTGGGAATTAGCTATTAAAAACAAGTTAAAATGACATTGATGCTTTTTTAATTGGAAAGAATCACAGAAAAGTTTTGAGATACTTTATTTTTTTTTAAGATTTTATCTATTTATTTGTCAGAGAAGAGAGACAGAGGGAGAGCGAGCGCACAAGCAGGGGCAGCAGCAGGCAGAGGGAGAAGCAGCTCCCCGCTGAGCAGGGAGCCCGATGTGGGACTCAGTCCCAGGACCCCGGGAGCATGACCTGAGCCGAAGGCAGACACTTAACTGACTGAGCCACCCAGGTGTCCCGAGATACCTTAGATAAGAGGGATAAGATAGGGATGATGACTGGAAGGGACTACTTATGAATTATAACTTTATAGAAATATTAATTAGTTAATATTATGTATTATATATCATATTATATTATTTGTGTACATGAAATTAAATGTATTAACACAGAGATATTTGGATATAAAAATTTTGGATACTTTACATTTAAAAACTTTTTTTAAATACACTAATAAGGAAATATGGCTAAACATGCTATAAAATAAATACAGTAAGTTGTGTAATAATACATGTGATACAACTCTGTATGTACTAAAGCCCTTTATCTCCATATGTACACATACACGTGAAAAAGTATTTAAAAATGAAATGCAAGTCATAATGTTGACCCAATAATTCCATTTCTGAGAATATATTTTAATTATTCTCAGTATAATGAAAAACAAGTATTATGTGTCCAAATACCTTCGGGAAATATTTTGGCTTTGAAAAATTAGAAACCATTTAAATATCCAATTATAAGGCACATGTTAATTATGACACATACACAAAATTTAATGTTTAGTTCATAAAAATCAATATTACCAAAAGTATATAATGCCATGGAAATATTTGTGATTTAATAGCAAGTGTAAAAAACGTAGGATGCAAAATTAAATATTCAGTTTGGTAATAAAATAAAACATTTGGAAAAAAATATTAGAAAAAATACATTTTGCTTTATACAGCATTATAAGGAAGTAAAAGATTTTGATACCTTCCAGTCATCTTGTCCACTGGGCAGCCTATAATATGAAGAACATAAAATATCATGGGGCAAAAGTATGCACAGCTATTATTTCAATATCCAGGAAATCAGGCTTTTATCAATTTCAGCCAACTTCACATTTACCTCTAAATATACTTGTGAAGAATTTTAAAGAAACTCCAACTTAATAATGTAATTTGAACACTAGGAACAAGTTGAATTTAAAAAAAAGAAGAAGAAACAAGTAGAATTTTGAATAGCCACATGATTTCTATACACATATTTCTATTTGAATTTGCCTATAAAGAAAGAGTAGTAGGCAAGAGTGTAAACTCATGTCATCTCTGGGAATCCTACTTGGGAATGGTGAATGGCTTTCTCTATAATCACAAATATTTTCTTTAGAAAATTCCTGTTCAGTGGCTTTTATCTTACTGAAATCAACATCTGATTGGTCTTCTTTGCCTTCCTGTATTTCTCATTCATTTGGTTAAATGTGTTTCTATTTAAAAGTCTCCTTCTTTCTTCCACCTTTGCTATTTTTCTAGTTCAACAGTGTGAAAGGTGTGCCTTTTAGACTTTAACAATTTTCCAGAAAATTCAATCAAGATTTTTATCTTCAAGGATTTGCTTGCACCATTGTTGTGATGGAAAGATTCTATTGCTAAGTTTGCTGATTTGCCCATTCATAATACAAAGTTACTCAAAGACCTGAGAAAACTCCTCATACACTAAAAATTTCACGTGATCATCCAAAGCTTGACCAGTCTCTTCTCTCGTGAGTTCGTTCCTCTCCCCACATAGGGTGAGATGCCCATTCTCTCGTTCTCTGTCTAATGTTCGAGTAATAATGGGGTGGGATTTGAATGACAATCTGGAGAACATTCAATAAGAAATAAACTCTTGGCATCCTCCATCTTCTTCCCTTGCCCCGGAGTATTTCCCCAGGTAAAGTCTGAAACTTTCTGCCAATCACTTTTCTGTAGAGTTTAGTAACCTTAGCCATTGTTAGTATATTTTTGCTACAAATATCGCTTTTTATTGTCTTCTTTTCTACAGAGCCGTGTATTACTTTGAATCTCTTGCAATATAAGCTGAACTGTAAATCACAATTCCAAATAGTAGGATTTGAGATCTTTACCAGGAATGCAGATTTAACCTGTAGATATCTCTCTTTGTGATCTTATGAACAACTTATATGAATTGCCAGATGACTGAAAATTAACTAGTTCTTATTTTTGTAGACACACCTAAATTTCAGTTTATATTTGGATGACTAAATCACATTCTGATTTTAGAAATATAATTTTAATATAAATTATTTTTTCAAAGTGACTATTACAGTATTATTTTTTCTACGGTCCTTATACAATTCACTATGTTAGTTTCATTTCATTTTACTTTTCTCAATTGTCAGTTTCCATTCCATTTTCAGGTGCATTAAACCGCACATACATTTAAATAATAGAGCCCCACTCTGAGAGACAGATAATTAAATAAATAAAGTGGGCTGAGATGAGATGAGATGGTGAGCTGCTGTTTATGTTGAGACCCTTTGTCAGTATTTCATTCTAGCCCACCGAAAAAGCTATATTCCATAGCAAAACAAACTCTTGCAGCTTAAAGAAAGTCAAGAAAGGAAAAATCTAGTCCCATACATTTCCCTTAGCTTTCTACTAGGAAAATATTATTCTAGCTCAACAAATGAGATGTGTGTCGTGATACATAAAAAAAAAAATTGTATATTTATATATACGGTACTCATGTAAGGTATTCAGAAAGCTCAATCTTCAATACACTTGAAATTAAAGGACTCTTGCTTTTATTAAATGCTGGGCCAGCTTAATGTTGACAATCTGATAGAGAGAAAAGACTGTGGAGATACAGGTGCTCTCCTTAATCTAACAATTCTTTGTTTTCCATTGCTTTCTGGGTCATCCACATTTGCATTTTGAGAGAAGAAAGAAAAAACAAACTGGGCTCTTCAGTAGATGCTTTACATATTAGTATAAATTAAGAGTAAGACACTTCACATGGAAAAAAAAATTACTGGCAGGGGAATGAGGCTCACTCCTCTAGGGGCACATTAGCGCATCTCACAACTGGTTGGTTGTGCCTTTGTCTTTATATCAAGGTCAGATTAAAGAGTTTTTTTGAGACAGAATGAAAAAATATAAGTGGAAAGTCAGCTATGGATATCTTTAAGTCTTTAAGATCTTAAGAGCATTAGAAAGGCACAGTGTTAATGATTTGTTTTGCTCAAAACCATGCACTATTTATAAGCATAATGATAATAAAACCAATACAAGGTGTACATTACTGAATTCACTACTTTGTATAGAAAAGTGTTCCATCATGCCCTATTCAGAAGTCTTTTCACATGCAAAGATGGAAAAAAGGCATTTTTTTTTCTTTCAGGAAAAATCATTAATATATTCAAGGTTTAACTTTCCTTTTACGAGTGTTTCTGAGTGTACCATATGGCACCAGTTAGACTTGAAGGCTTTCATTTGCTTTTTAAAAATCTGAGTGAGGTTTCCTTTCATAAGCTCATACATGCTGGTTATTTTTTAATAAGCATAAAACTTCTATATAACACCAAATGCATGATTTAACAGGAAGGAATAAAAAATACATGGCGATATAATAATTGGCTCATTTACTTAAGAGCCGCTTTGAAGCTTAATACTAAAGGATAAGCAGTCATTAGCTTATTAGCTCAATTTGGACCTGGTACTTATTTTTTAAAATAAGTGCTGGAATACATATCTTGACAAATTGCTAGATGCCTCTCCCCTTTCAGTGCTCCCTCCCTAGTTCTATATTCACAAAGAGGAGCAGGGGTGTTCCTGCCAACCGAGGCAGTTGGGATAGAAACGTTAGTGTATTTGAGCAGATGTGTGTCAACATCACTCCACAAAAACAAAAAAAAACAAGAAAAAAAAAAGGTTGCCTGCACCCCGCATTGGCACAGAACATCCCCTAAATAAAAGCTGCTATAATTCTGCACTTCCATTAAAAGCCTCCTACGAAATTACAGTTACGATACAGAAGATTCAAAGATTTCGGTGTACTTGCTGCAACCATTCTCTACCAGGCCTTGCTGACTGTGCTGAAGGAAAAGAAGGCTTCAAACGAAACATTATCACACACTCTTTAGGAAGCGGAAGTAGGATTAATCAGTTGGCCTTCCTTGAGTCTTGTGATATTTTTGATAAAGGAACAAGTGTGAAAAGCTACTCTAGATTAAGGTATTTAGGTGAATTATTTCCTTTTTAAGTTTGAAGGGCCTAATTTCTATGAGATTTTCAATTCAACTTCGGTTAATTTCTAAAAAGAGTCCTCTTACCCATGGAGAATTCATGGCTGATTTTCTCCAGTTAAATTAATGGAAGAAGATTGTATCTAAATGTAGTGCGAACGCTGGAAAATGAAGACATTGGGATGTGCAAAGCAAAACAATTTCTTATTGGATTCCTCATTAATAGACACAGAAATCCCTGGGGAATTACATAATTCTAAAGCTGACATTTACAAGGATAAATGGCACCTACAATGTTCACCTGCCTTTTATAATTTTATCTAACTGTATATTCAATAAATATTAATTGAACATATATTATTCACTATGCCTCATTTGAAATTTGTATGACTGACATGAAGGGTGTGATTCATATTCTCAAGAAACTAACAGTCCATGAAAAGAGGAGACAGTTACAATTATAAAAATTATGATAGAGACACACAGTGTTACAGCAGCACATAACAGGTTATTCAGAACACATAACTCCAATGGACCTTCAAAAGATTAGTAAGAGTTATCCTGGTAGAGAAGGTGGTGAGAGTATCTATTACAAATAAGGAAAGGTTTGAGGCTGATGTGGCTTAAGTATCAGTGTGATGAATTAACGTGAAAGGAAGTTAGAAGGGAGTTGCAGATAACTGAAGGCTTTACATATTACATATAATTTTTATTCAATCAACAAGGAAGCCCTAGAGGATTTTAATCATAAGAGTATCAAAATTAGATTGCATCACTGTAGAGGGTAGGTTAGCAAGCATATGAGAATTTAGAGGTAGTCACTACAGTAATTTAGGAGAAAAATAAGGGGACTTGAAGTAACCAATGGCATTGGAGTTATAGAGAAGATATGCAAGAGAAAGAAAAGAGAGCCTATGTTGACAAGATGTCCTGCAGAGAAATTTTCTAGATGCCTCCCATTCTGGCTTGGGAGATTATCTATGTGATAGTACTCATCTCCAAATTGGGGAATACAGGAAGAGGATCAGGAGTAGGGGTTATCATAGGGAGGAAGTGAGGATACATAAAAGAATTTGGAGTTTTATAGGTTGAATATATAGTGCAAATATTCAGTAGGTATTTGAGTGGATGGGTCTTCAAGAAAGAAGTCAAAGATGTGGAAGAATCTTTAGCATATAAATGGTAATCGTACTTCAAGAAAAGGATGTATAACAAAACTCGTAAGAAAAATGCATAGTGAGAAGAAAGTAGGCCAAGGACCTGCTGCTTGGAACATCAATATTTGAGGGGAAAGTAGATAAATTAAGAGTATCAAGGAACAAGAAGGGAAAGGAGGTGGGAAAGACCAGTAAAAAGAGTAGCACGGTGGGTGTTAAGATGGATAGTCAAGATGAGTTCATTCAAGACAGAAAGATTGATTCACATAAATATCTAGCATTAAATATCTAGATAGAGGCCAGGTAACATAAGGCCTACATTAACTATGTCATTGGTGACTTTGGGGAGAAGGGTTTCATGGGGTAGGGGGAGGAAAAATCAGCTTATACTTCACCAAAGAGTGAATAGAAAGTTTCAAGAGGTTGGAAGATCAAAATCGTGTGTGTGTGTGTGTGTGTGTGTGTAAATTTTAATTGCAATTCCAGTATAATTAACATACAATGTTATGTTAGTTTTATGTGTACAATATAGTGATTCAACAATTCTATACATTACTTGGTGCACATTACAAGTGCACTCCTTAATCCCCATCACTGATTTCACCATCCCCCACACAGCTCCCTTCTGATATCCACCAGTTTGTTCTCTATAGGTAGGACTCTGTTTTTTGGTTTGTCTCTTTCTCTCTATTCATTTGTTTTGTTTCTTAAATTCCACATATGAGTGAAATCATATGGTATTTGTCTTTCTCTGACTTATAAAATAGTATATATTTTTCAAAATAAAGTTGGTTTACTGGACAATAAAATATAATTGTAGAATGTTTCTACACTTCCCAAAAAAATTAACTGGGAGAAATGAGAAGACATCAGACATTCCATAGAAATTCCCAGGCAAAGAGATATATTTTTTTTGCTTGCTTCACTAAAAGCATTTATCTGAAAATAAAAAGACAATTTATTTTAATACCAAAAAATGAAAGGTGAAAACTTGGAGAGAAGAGGATGAGGAAGTCAGAAAAAGGGGGGGCAAGTGGGAATTAGAGACAGAACTAAGATGGTTCAGGTTAAGGTTTCAGAATTAAATATGTTATCTTTGAGGTAAAGGTCTAATATGTGACTGTGGATACAAGGTGCCAAAGTAGAATAAAAAAAAAGAGAGAGATTGGAGTTGGAAAGGTGTGGAATTGTGCCACACAAGTGGCCGCCTTGCTAACATTTTTGGAGTCTCCAAAAATGCTGGGAAAAGCTCAAGTGTAGGAAACCTTGATTATGATATCAAAGTCACCAAATTTTGAGGGAAGCCAACAATAAATAAATGACATTGATAAGATGATAGTGAAAGCAGAGACCTAGGAAAGTGTTGGCCTTATTTCCTGGGCAACGATAAGCATGGTGTGGGTAAAAAGCAGCTTCTGCTAAGGAGAGCTGAAATGGGGGCCATAATTTAGTTTTAGAGCCACATTTTGGTAAGCTATAGAGGAAGAAGTAAGGTCCAATGATGTGCATAAGAATTTGTATAAAAGAAGTGGTGATCTGAGAGAATACTAATTAGTGTCAAAACGAGCAAACGGTTATAATTTTTAAAGTAAATCTGTCTCTATCCAATAAAGCTATTTTGGTCATTGTTGATTACTTTCACATCAAGAGGACTAGCATTTCTTTCATTCAACTAATATGTATTGAGAACTTACTAATCACTCTTGAGTGATTTTTAAGCAAACTGAATAGCCTAAAATTTAGTCCCTGCTGTTCTTGACTCATATTACTGACTCTCAGAGCTTGGGAGTCCAGGTGGACTAGTTCACCCCAATATCCATTCAGAAGTCACAAGCAGGCAACCTTCCCAAGGCTCTGGGATACATTATGTAAAAAAAATGCTACTGCTAGCAGTAATAACCAAATTTATTCTGAGACTTGATAGGATTCAATTATACACTGCATTGCATTTAGCAAATTAAAAGAATTTTTATTGAAATAATCATTAACCAGTTAATATGATTGGACTTTAACTTTTTGTCTTGAGCCCTTATAGTTTACATTAAAGCCATTGACTTTGTTTTCCTTTCTTTGAAGGCAGGCATACCATTAAGCTATTAAACTTCCAAACTATGCTTTGCCATCTGCTTAGTTCAAATGGTTGTGTGGATTCGTTTCTTGTTAGGCTCTATTAAGTTTGCACCAACATAACATTTTAACCTCTAAACACAGGAAAAGCAACAAACAGGTGAAGATCAACAAACACTGCAGGAAGACCTTAAGTGACTAATCAGATGGAAGAAATGTCTAAAAAGAGCAGGCAGGAAAATGGAATGCCAACTGTTGTAGCCACAAGCTTGAGAAGGTGAGAATAGATGGCTGTCTGCCAAGGAAACCTCAGGGCCTGTAAATCCAACGTGTTATTACAAATAGCAGCACTTGTAAACTTGCACGTGCACACATGCACACACACACACTCATACCCACACTTATAAGAAAGCAACAGCAAATTTTAAACAGGGACCTGTGAACACCGTCAGGGCTTTGCTGGGGAACTTCCACAGTATAGATTTAGGTCAAACAGAAAGTATGGAGAATGTTCAGTAAGGATGGATTTTAGACTCAGAAAGATTAGGGTCAAATCCTGCTCTCCTCACTCAATGATCAGTTGCTGGCATATATTCTTCAACCTTTTCTAAGTTTGTACTTCCTCAGTTTTAAAACAGGGATTAAAAACAGTCCCTATGTCTAGGATTGTTATGGAGATGGAAGGTGGGAATGCCGGAAAGGTCTTCAAGGTTTACACAGAATAAACACTTCATATATGCTGGCAATCATCAATTAATGTGACTCCTTTGTTTCTTTGCTGCCCATTTACAGCTGTGCCCCCACTTTCCTTTAAAGTAGAAACAGTTGTCCGGTGCATTTGCCTTGCCTTTCAAATACTGCTCTAGTATCTCCTTCCTTATAACCCAAGTCTCCATATTATTTAGATTCCTCTACTCCCAAATCGGAAAGCGTTATGTCTTTTCCCTGTAAATGTATTCCTCTTTTATTACAAATGCCCTCTTCTCTCTCTGCTCACCTTCATGGCCCCTTCGAATTCTTAACTAAAATCCAAGTACTTTCTTTCACTGAACTCCTGTGTTGGTCACTTGTTTAGCCCTTTTAGAATTGTTGTAACATCTAAAAAATTTCATCAGAAGATACTTTCTTGGTCAACAAACCAATTTTTTTAAAAGATTTTATTTATTTATTTGACAGAGAGAGAGACAGCGAGAGAGGGAACACAAGCAGGGGGAGTGGGACAGGGAGAAGCAGGTTTCCCAAGGAGCAGGGAGCCCTATGTAGGGCTCAGTCCCAGGACCTTGGGATCATGACCTGAGCCGAAGGCAGACACTTAACGACTGAGTCACCTGGGCGCCCCAACAAACCAATTTTTTAAACATATACCTAAAACTCTTTGTATTTTTAATACTCAAGGCTTAGATAGTGCCATAATTTTAGCTTTATCATGACACAAACTCAAGGCTTGTAGGGTATACAGGCTCCCCTAATTCATTAGAGTTTTAGTAAAAATTTGTGCTTTTTGGGACACCATAAGCAATCTAAAATACATTTTCTTCTCACTACTTAAAATTTCTACAAGCTAAACAATGGGGAAAATTTTTTGAAAATGACTCTTCAGTGATAACCTTTGCACAGAATGGCATGTTTATAATAAAGTTGTCAGTTATGTTAATGAGATCTAAAGTGAGTATATTTCATCATTCAGTAAATACTTTTTTGACCCTACCATTTACCAGGCACTGTTCTGGGCTCTGGAAATATAACAGTCAACCAGACAGATAAGATCTTACAAATAAGTAAATTAATAAATGCCATATTTTAAGATAGTGGTGAATGCCATAACAAAAATAGTAGAGGAAAACCAACTACAGAATTATTGAAAGATGGGGAGGTTAAATTGAATAGTCAGGTAAGTTTTAAATGTAAAGATGACGTTTGAGCTAAAGCCTGTATAATAGAAGGCTACATTCCATATAGAGGCATCACTAAGTGTAAGGAGTAGGAGGCAAAGTTCTGCTTGTATGATCAAGAAAGGTGATTGAGAGTAGGGTATAAGAAAAATGTATCGGGAGATCGTGTTGGACTTTGTAAGCTTTTTTAAGCAATAGGAAGCCATTGAAAGGTTTTAGGAAGAGAATTGATATAAATTTTTCAAAGATCTCGCTGGATGCCATACAGATAAAAATTAGAAGAGAACAAAGATAGAATCAGGTGATCATTTAATAGGATATTGCAATGGTTCAGGTGCTAGATTATAGATAGCAGTTTGAATTGGGATTATAACAATCAAGATGGTGAAAAAAATATCAGACTCTTTCAAATTCTGGAGGCAAAATCTACAGCATTGTTGATGGATTAAATGTTGGGGATGAGGGAAATGCCATCTGAGCAACTGAGTAAAGGGTAATATCATTAACTAAGATGAAGCAGATTGGGCAGGAAGGAGGATTTAAGGGGAAGAAGACAATTGAAAGTTCATTTTGTGATTTTTAACTCCAGTTTTTGCTTCATTCATATCTAGTAACCTTGTGTACTCCTTTTTTGGAATTTGCTTTGTCAATTTTTAAAGTTTTGCCCATAGATAATTTCAAGCTTCTCTTTTGTAAGCAAAGTTGTTTTATAATCTGTTTCTGAGAAGTCCATGATCTAGAGTATTTATGTTTTGTTTCTGTTGCCTACATTTTTTTTTTTTTTTTTGGTGTTTCTCCTTTATGTTGTCTTAGTTCCTGTACTCCTGGTTATCTTAAACTGTGGGGTGAAAAATATTTTGGTAGCTGTAATTTGAGACTTAAGATGAATGTAACTACCTCCAGAAAGTTTGTGTGATTTCTGCTGCCAGACCTCTGGAGATATTAGTAATCCAGGATCAATTTAAACTAAATTCAAGACCAGAACTTTCCCTTAGATAATCCAGTCAACTCAAAATCATGCTGTAATTCCATGTGAGTGCTTTTCCCTGTCTATTTTGCCTTTTCCCCAAGGAATGAAATTCTTTGGTATCTCAGACCATAACTGGGAAATTCTGTTGTCAGACTCCCAAATTGTTATGGATCTTAGTTTTGATTATTGTTCTGATCACTGTACAGCTGCTGCCATGCTCACTTACCTCGCTCAATTTCCAGTTTCTTTGCACTTTAACCGTTAATTCCTTATTGTCTTGTCAGATTTTGGTTGCTTTTCAGATGACTTTAAAATATGTCTTCTCGGAGCTCCTGGGTGGCTCAGTCAGTTAAGCGTCTGCCTTCGGCTCAGGTCATGATCCCAGGGTCCTGGGATCAAGCCCCGCATTGGGCTCCCTGCTCAGTAGGGAGCCTGCTTCTCCCTCTGCCTGCTGCTCCCCCTGCTTGTGCTCTCTCTCTCTGACAAATAAATAAATAAGATCTTTAAAAAAATAAAATATATATTCTCTATTTCTTTTAGCTCTCTGGGGGTAGGGAGGGGGAAAGATTGGTCAAGTTATCTAACCAATCATTATGAGAAGCAAAGTGAAATATTTCATTTTAAATATGTAGAAGATTAAATGCCTGTTATCAACTAAGTGGAGAAGTTGAGTGGGAAAATGGATAATATGAGTCTAAAGCTCTCAGGAGAGTCTGGGATTAGAGGTACAATTTAGAGAGACATCAACATATGCATGTCTTGTAAAGCCATGGGATCACAGGGAATCACTTAAGATGTAAATGCAAAAAGAGAAGAAGGTCAAAGGTCAAGGACCAGAGCTTCCAGAAAATAGAGTTTAGAATGAGGAAGAGAAGCTGGCAGACTAGACAGAAGTAGCTAATGCTGTTTGAGGGTAAGCCAGGATATCTTGGTGCAACTAAAGTTAAGAAAAGGAAGTATTTCAAGGAGAGAAGGTACCAATTGTGTCAAATACTCCTAAGAGTGAGTAAATGAGAACAAAGATGAAACAATTGATTTTGACAATAAGGAACTCATAAATAAAAACACTGTCAGGGAGCAGTGTGACTAAAACTTTAATAGAGTAGTCTGAAGAGGCAATATAACAAGTGGTGGAGACATTGAATGCTGACAACTCAGTACAGTTGACCTTGAGCAACATAGGTTTGAACTACATGGATCCATTTATACATGGTTGGGCTTTTTAAATATGTAAATACAGTATAATACTATAAATGTATTTCATCTTCTTTATAACATTTTTTCCTTCTGTTTTTAGTTTAAATTCAATTAGCCAACATGTAGTACATCATTAGTTTCAGATGTAGTGTTCAGTGATTCATCAGTTGCATATAACACCCAGTGGACGTCACATTACCTGCCCTCATTAATGCCCATCACCCATTTACTCCATCCCCCCACCCATCTCCCCTTCCGCAACCATCAGTTTGTTTCCCAGAGTCCAGAGTCTCTCATGGTCTGTCACCCTCTCTGATTTCTTCCCACTCACATTTCCCTCTTTTCCCCTATGATCCTCTGCACTATTCCTTATATTCCACATATGAGTGAAACCATATGATAATTGTGTTTCTCTGATTGACTTATTTCACTTTGCATAGTACCCTCCAGTTCCATCCATGCCCATGTAAATGGTAAGTGTTAATCCTTTCTGAGGGTTGAGTAATATTCCATTGCATATATATACCACATCTTCTTTATCCATTCATCTGTTAAAGGACATCTCAGCTCCTTCCACAGTTTGGCTATTGTGGACATTGTGTTCATTGCTATGAACACTGGGCTGCAGGTGCCCCTTTATTTCACTACATCTGTATCTTTGGGGTAAATATCCAGTAGTGCAATTGCTGGGTCATAGGGTAGTTCTATTTTTAACTTTTTGAGGAACCTCCATACTATATTCCAGAGTGGCATTCCCACCAACAGTGTAAGAGGGTTCCCTTTCTCCACATCCTCACCAACATTTGTTGTTCCCTGTCTTGTTAATTTTAGCCATTCTAACTATGTAAGGTGGTATCTCATTCTTGTTTTGATTTGTATTTCCCTGATGACAAGTGATACAGAGCATTTTTTCATGTGCCTGTCAGCCATTTGTATGTCTTCTTTGGAGAAGTGTCTGTTCATTTCTTCTGCCCATTTCTTAACTGGATTGTTTGTTTTTTGCATGTTGAATTTGATGAGTTCTTTATAGATCTTGGATACCAGCCCTGTATCAGATATGTCATTTGCAAATATCTTCTCCAATTTCATAGGTTGCCTCTTAGTTTTGTTAACTGTTTCCTTTGCTGTGCAGAAGCTTTTAATCTTGATGAGGTCCCTATAGCTGATTTTTGCTTTTGTTTCCCTTGCTTTTAGAGACATGTCTAGCAAGAATTTGCTGGGGCCGAGGTCACAGAGGTTGCTGCCTGTGTTCTCCTCCAGGATTGTGATGGATTCCTGTCTCATACTTAGGTCTTTCATCCATTTTGAGTTTATCTTTGTGTATGGTGTAAGAGCATGGTCAAGTTTCATTCTTTTGCATGTGGCTGTCCAATTTTCTCAACACCATTTGTTGAAGAGACTGTCTTTTTTCCATTGGATATTTTTTCCTGCTTTGTGGAAGATTAGTTGGCCATAGAGTTGAGGGTCCATTTCTGGGCTCTCTATTCTGTTCCAATGATCTATGTGTCTGTGTTTGTGCCAGTACCATACTGTCTTGATGATTACAGCTTTGTAATAGAGCTTGACATCAGGCATTGTGATGTCTCCAGCTTTGATTTTCCTTTTCAACATTCCTCTGGCTATTTGGGGTCTTTTCTAGTTCCATTCAAATTTTAGGATTGTTTGTTCTAGCTCTGTGAAAAAAGTTGATGGTATTTTGATAGGGATTGCCATGAAAGTGTAGATTGCTCTGGGTAGCATAGGCATTTTAACAATATTTGTTCTTCCAACCCATGAGCATGGAATGTTTTTCCATTTCTTTGTGTCTTTCTCAATTTCTTTCATAAGTGTTCTGTAGTTTTTAGAGTACAGATCCTTTGCCCCTTGGTTAGGTTTATTCCTAGTTATCTTATGATTTTTGGTATAATTGTAAATGGGATTGATTCCTTAATTTCTCTTTCTTCATTCTCATTGTTAGTGTATAAAAATGCAACTGATTTCTGTGTGTTGATTTTATATCCTGTCACATTGCTGAATTGCTGTATGAGTTCTAGCAATTTTGGGGTGGAGTCTTTTGGTTTTCCACATAAAGTATCATGTCATCTGTGAAGAGTGAGAGTTTGACTTCTTTGCCAATTTAAATGCCTTTTATTTCTTTTTGTTGTCTGATTGCTGAGGCTAGGACTTTTAGTACTATGTTGAACAACAGTGGTGAGAATGGAGATCCCTGTCATGTTTCTGACCTTAGAGGAAAAGCTCTCACTTTTTCCCCATTGAGAATGATATTCGCTGTGGCCTTTTCATAGATGGCCTTTATGATATTGAGGTATGATCCCTCTATCTCTACACTTTGAAGAGTTTTAATCAAGAAAGGATGCTGTATTTTGTCAAATGTTTTTTTCTGCATCAATTGAGAGGATCATATGGTTCTTGTCTTTTCTTTTATTAGTGAGATCTATTGCGTTGATTGATCTGCGAATGTTGAACCACCCTTGCATCCCAGGAATAAATCCCACTTGGTCATGGTAAATAATCATTTTAATGTACTGTTGGATCCTACTGGCTAGTATCTTGGTGAGTATTTTTGCATCCATGTTCATCAGGGATATTTTGGTCTGTAATTCCTTTTGATGGGTCTTTTTCTGGTTTTGGGATCAAGATAATCCTGGCCTCATAGAATGAGTTTGGAAGTTTTCCTTCCATTTCTATTTTTGTTTTTGAAACAGCTTCAGTAGAATAGGTATTATTTCTTCTTTAAATGTTTGGTAGAATTCCCCTGAGGAGCCATCTAGCCCTGGACTCTTGTTTTTTGGGAGGTTTTTGATTACTGCTTCAATTTCCTTGCCTGTTATTGGTCTGTTCAGATTTTCCATTTCTTCCTGTTTCAATCTTGGTAGTTTATTGGTTTCCCGGAATGCATCCATTTCTTACAGATTGCTTAATTTGTTGGCATATAATTGCTCATAATATGTTGTGAAAATTGTATGTCTTTCCTTGGTGTTGGTTGTGATCTCTCCCCTTTCATTCATGATTTTATTAATTTGGGTCCTTTCTCTTTTCTTTTGGATAGAGGTTTATTGATCTTATTAATTCTTTCATTATCTGCTCTACTGTTTTTCTGGATTCTATTTCATTGATTTCTGCTCTAATCTTTATTATTTCTCTTCTCCTGCTTGGTTTAAGCTTTATTTGTTGTTCTTTCTCCAGCTCCTTTAGGTGTAAGGTTAGCTTGTGTATTTAAGATTTTTCTAATTTTTTGAGAAAGGTTTTATTGCAATGTACTTCCCTCTTAGAACTGCTTTTGCTGTATCCCAAAGGTTATGAACAGATTATCATTAGGTTCCAGGGATTTTTAAAATTTTTCTTTAATTTCCTGGTTGACCCATTCATTCTTCAGTAGGATGCTCTTTAACCTCCAAGTGTTTGAGATTCTTCCAAATTTCCTCTTGTGATTGAGCTCAACTTTCAAAGCACTGTGGTCTGAAAATATGCAAGGGATAATCTCAATCTTTTGGTATTGGTTGAGACCTGATTTATGACCCAGTATGTGATCTATTCTGGAGAAAGTTCCATGTGCATTCGAGAGGAATGAGTATTCTGTTGTTTTAGGATGGAAAGTTCTGTATATATTTCTGAAATCCTTCTGGTTTAGTGTGTCATTCAAAGCCCTTATTTCTTTGTTGATCTTCTGCTTAGATTGCTATGAGTAGGGTGTTGAAGTCCCCTACTATTAATGTATTATTATAGATGTGTTTCTTTACTTTAATTATTAATTGGTTTATATAATCTGTTGCTCCCATATTGGGGTCATAAATATTTACAATTGTTATATCTTCTTGTTGGATAGACCCTTTAATTATGATATAGTGTCCCTCTTTATCTCCTATTACAGTTTTTGGTTTAAAATCTAATTTGTCTGATATAAGAATTGCTACCCTTGCTTTATTTTGAGGTCCATTAGTGTGGTAAATGGTGCTCCACCCCCTCACTTTCAGTCTGGAGGTGTCTTTAGGTCTAAAATGAGTCTCTTATAAACAGCATATGGATGGGCCTTGTTTTTTTATTCAATCTGATACCCTATGTCTTTTGATTGGAGAATTTAGCCTGGTAAAGTCCTTGTTTCTGTAGATTCTCTCTGTTTCTTTCTGGTCTATGTTACTCTTGGACTCTCTCTTCGCTTACAGTATCCCCCTTAATATTTCTTGCAGGGCTGGCTTGGTGGTCACATATTCTTTCAGTTTCTGTCTGTCCTAGAAGCTCTTTATCTCTCCTTCCATTCTGAATGACAGCCTTGCTGGATAAAGTATTCTTGGCTGCATGTTCTAATTGAGTACCCTGAATATATCATGCCAGTCCTTTCTGGCCTGCCAGGTTTCTGTGGATAGGTCTGATGTTAGTCTGATGTTCCTCCCTCTGTAGGTGAGGAGCTCTTGTCTCAAGATGCTGTCAGGATTCTCTCTTTTACTCTAAAATTTCAAGCTTCACTATTATATGCAGGGGTGTTGATCTATCTTTACTGATTTCACTATTATATGTAGGGGTGTTGATCTATCTTTACTGATTTTGGAAGGAGTCCTCTCTCTCTCAGACATGAATGTTTGTTTCCTTCCCCAGATTAGGGAAGTTCTCAGCTCCCTAATTTGCTCAAACAACTTTTGCCCCATCTCCTTCTTTTCACCCTCAGGCACCCCAATAATTCTGACATTGGTACATCTCATGGTATCATTAATTTCTCAAAGCCTTTTTTCATGGGCTATTTGTTGTTTTTCTTTCTTCTCCTCAAATTCCTTCCTTTCCACCATCCTGCCTGCTAGATCACTTACTCTCTCTTCTGCCTTAGTCACCCTAACCATTAGAACATCCAATTTAGACTGCATCTCAGTTATAGCATTTTTAAGTTCAGCCTGATTAGATCTCATTTCTGCATTAAGAGATTCACTAGTGTCTTTTATACTTTTTTTCAAGCCCAGCTATTAACTTTATAATTGTTATCCTGAATTCCATCTCTAACATCTTACTTATATCCATATCGATTAGATCTGTGGCAGAGAACATTACCTCTGGTTCTTTCTTTTGTTGTGAATTCCCCTTCTAGTCATTTTGCCCAGAGAAGAATGGGTGAGCAAGTGAGCAGAATCAAAAATATCAACCATGACCCAAGCAAAATACACACCGGAAAATCTGAAGTGGTTGGAAGCCAAAACAGAAAAGCAAACAAATCAAAACAAAACAAAAAAGAAAAAAAAAAAAAGAAAAAAAATTGGGGGTGGGGGCAGAGAATATAATCTCACAGGTTGGACAAAGCAGGGTGATCCACATGTTCCTGAGTGAATTTCGGTCTGTGTGTTAGAAGACACTAAATCCCAAAATTGCAAAGAAAGGTATATATATATATATATATATATATATATATATATATATATATACAAAAATAAAAT
>NW_023270377.1:72497975-72547994 GCF_011800145.1 Mirounga leonina | reverse complement strand
GAGCACTGGAATTTCTCAGTCTTGTGGATCCAAAAACTAGTTGTGCATCTGTTCCGCCAGTTGGTCTTCTGGGGGAGGGGCCTGCTGTGCTGCTTCTCAGGTGTCTTTGCCTATGTGGAGTTGCACCGCTCCTTGCCAGGGGCTGGGCTTAGTGTAAGCTGGTCCTCTGTGTTGCTTTTATTCCCTGAACGCTTTCCAAGCCTCTTTAGAGGATCAGAAAAAAAATGGCCATGCCCCAATCTCCAGCCCCAGAGCCGAAAGATCACAGTCCCCATATTTAGTAAACCCTCTGGGCCAAACTCCACAGACTCCTGTTGTGTGTGCCCACAGCAATCTTCCTGGGGGGAGTCCGAGTGACCTGCCTTCCTGTGCTTTGTGTGCCTTGGGACTGAGGGTGGTTGTGGGCTCATGCATGCACTGGCTCTACTGCTCCCACAGGATGGCTGAGTGTCATCCTCCTGTCCTTTCCGGGGCTGCCACCCTGAAAGCTGTTGCCCAATTGTGGGCACACTAGTTCTGCCCCTCCTGGGGGATGGCAGATGGTCCATGTGTTCCAGTCCTTTTCAGGGTGCTCAGGCAGGGAGCGACCACCCAATCTGCCAGGCTCATGCTTTATGGTGACCCAAGCTGAGAGTCTCCTCCTGGGCTCTCTGACCATAACCAGTTTCCCCACTCCACTGCTTTGGCACTCTACTGGCTCAGGCAACCCCATTAGTTCTGTGTTTCCTGGGATCCTGAGACCACACTGACCCACCTACAATTCTGCCCTTTTCATCCTCTGAGACCCTTTCAGACAGGAATGTCTCTCACTGGAGCAGATTTTTAAGGGTTCTGATTTTGCCCTCTGGGGCTATATCACTTTCTGGTAGCTGACTTATGGAGGCTCCCCCCCTCCCATTTATCTTCCAATATCTCCCCTCAGATTCACATCTCCACACCTCCCACCTTGCAAAAAGCAGTTGATTTTCTACTTGTTCCAGGTATACTTGTTACATCTCAGACTGAATTCATGGGTGTTCAGAATGGTTTGATAGTTATCCAGCTAAATTCAAGGGACCAGATGAAAGGAGGTCCCCTACTCTTCCACCATCTCGCCTCCTCAATCCCTTATGACATTCTTAATAACATTTTTTTCTCTAACTTAATTTTTGTAAGAATACAGTATATAAGACATATACAAAAAAAATGTGTTACCTGTGAAAGCTTCTGGTCAAAAATAGGCTGTGAGTAATTAGGTTTTGGAGGAATAGAAAGTTATATGTGGTTTTTCAACTATGTGGGGGGGGTTGATGCCCCTAATCCCCATGTCTTGTTCAAGAGTCCAGTGATACTAATTTTCTATGGGTGGATGGGGAAGTTGATAGAGGAGAATTTATGATCAAGGTGGGGTACTTTTAAATAGAAAATGACATGAGGGCTTTCTGATGAAACTGATTTTGTAGAGAGGGAAGAATTGCTGATGTGGAAGAGAGTAGGAATACCTGCAAATGTAAAGTATTTGAGTGGGCAAGAGGAAAGACAATCAAGACACCATGGGATTAGGAACATTTCTTTTATTGTGATTAAGGAGCAGAGCAAGCAGATTGATATCATATAGGTTAATAAAATTGATGGTGGGCATTTATGTTTTTATTGGTTTTACTGGTCTTCATGGAGGATAGACTTATTTCCCAAATGTTTCTTATTTCTGACAAGAAGTTGCATGTTGGGGAAGAACAAAGAGAAACATATCCAGGAGAGAGTGACTAGGATTATAAGTGAACTCAGAATTTCACTACTTAAGGAGTGAATACAGGTATATTTAGTCTCTTGAAAAGACTTTGGGAAGACGTGCTTCAAATAATTGAAGGGTAATCATGAAGCAAAGGCAATGGTCTTTTGTGTGTGTAGCTCCAGAACACAGAGCTATGACCAGTGGATAGAAGTTATAGGAGACAGATTTCAATTCATAATAAAAATAAACTTTGTAATAACCAGAATTTTGCAATTGTGAGGTTGTAAAATTTCCTTTACAGAAAATGTTCAGAGAGCTAGCTGAACTCCATGAGGACATTGTGGCAATATTACTTGCATTGAAAGGAGAAATTATGTTAGAAGCTTACAATGTGTACCGGAAGTGAGTTCCATGAATTGTGTGATGGGTTCGTCTTCTCAAATCATCTCTCAGCAATGTTCCTTATGTTTTGCTCTCAACTGTAGCATTGTAGCATCTCAATTGTTCTTAATGGAGACTTTGAAAACAGCTGAGGTGAGATAGGAAATATAGTTCAGATTGCCCCTTACAGTCACATTTTACAAGCTTTACAGACAAAACATACAGTATGATAGAATTCCTCTGCCCTAGGACTGTCAGAAAAACTAGAGGAATCATATATCCAATTTCCAGTTTCTCCTTCTCCTTTTAGTACTTTTGAACTTGAGTCTGTGCATAAGATGCTTCAATGGGGTTATTGCTTAATTAATTAGAGACAAGAGAAGAATAAAATTTTAAAGAGAGAATTGTAGATTACAGAGTCTGCTGTTCAGCAATGACATAGACTAATTTGACAATTGAAGGGTCAGTACCTGCAAAAGTAAGGACACTGCTTACAAGCATTAGCATCCAACTAGTAACAATGTGCACGCCAGGATAATGAACTTAAAACAATAGTAATTAGCAGGCTAAGACAAAGGATTAAAATTAAAAATGAATGGTGCAGTGCTTTCGCTTCCTTGTAGAACAGCATTAAGCCAACTTAATCCATTTTAATTCATTGTGAAACGGGCAGTGCAAATGAGGTGGATTCAAGGGTCAGGTTCAGCTCCTGAGAAAGTGCGATACATTCACCTGTGACAATTCTTTCTGGAATGATAAAGTAAGGGAAGTCTCTTAAGAACTCTGAGTGACTCCACAAGGTCCCCAGAGATCAGGTGTCAAAGTTGTCTATCAGATGCCTGAAAAGAAAAAAGGGAAGCATTACTCAATGCTATTGTGAGACAGTTGTCATTGACTGATCAGGCCTTTGAAGCATGCTTTCACAGTCAATGAAACCACCTGAATAGATGAAAGCCAGACAGCTTCTGACAAACAAGAGTCTATGGAATATTCATTGTGCATCTGGGAGGGAAAGATTAATGTATTAGAAATTAAAATGGGACCAGAATGTATGATCTTGCTCTAACACTTGGCCAGACCTGTGTCACCCATTGCTAGTGCCTGAAGTCAACAGACAGTTCTGCCAAGGTAACTGAGAATCATTAAGCATCCTGCTATTGTGCATGGTGAATAATAAAACTTTCCTCCTATTCTTTGCCTGGAGCCGACAATGAATAATTCTGGAGCTATTTGCAATGTTAACAGCACCTATCTTGCCCATCCATTCCTTTACGATAAGGATGGAAATATGCATTTCAACAGTCTGTACAGATACTGATTCACAGGCATTTCAAAGGACACCTGTCACTCAAGTGAAGGACCTGTCAGTCTTCAATGTACGATGGTGCCAAGAAAATGGCCAAAAAGATTATCTGTACTTTATTTCTCCCCTTTTTCAGATTAAAACACTGTTATATTTGCCGTAGACTGACAAGTGATTTACACTGGCAACTGTAACGTGTTTAAGACTAGAAAAAAAACTATTCTCTTAGGCAGGCATATTCTTCCAAGCTTTACAACTGTATCAAATATACTATCGCAAATGTGATCTGGGCCATACAGAATGTCATTATGCTTGATATTAGAAGCATTTAATCTGTTTGCTGACATAAAGGTGACATTGATAGAGTTGTATTTTTGATGTCAGTACCCAAGTAAATTTACTTTTAGGAAATTACAAGTAGACTGGAATTACAAGGAGTCTTTAGAGTCTGACCAGCTTTGTACTGGACATCTTCATAAAAATTATACGTGAGCAACTCAAGATTTTGCTTCATCAGTGTATCAGTGAGTATGGTTTAGAATAACACAACTTCCATAATCAATTGAAATTCATGTCGTTTATTAAAAAGCTAAAATCCAACTACCAAAGAGATGCAATATTTCCTTCCCCTGGACCAAAATTATGACCACTATCTAGATTTTCAGAGATCTTCAAAATTTTATTCCCCTGCATAAATATTGTGATTCTCATCAGGATCCCAATGTTTATTAAACAAATTATTCTGCCTCTTCCAACTACAGTTAATAACTAAATTAAATTTTAAATTAATAAACTTCAAAGAGGTCCACCTTCCTCACCCCAGCTGAAGGTCACAAGAGCTCATCTTTTTTACCAGGGTGTTATGGGTCTTTTCTTTTTCCCTAAGAATAATGAGCCTATTACACTCCCTGTTGACCAGAAGGTAATTCTTGGGTATTTTAATGTTACTCATGCAAAAAAAGAAGGCTTGCATTTGGTACATTAAAGAACTGGCCTGTGAATTTCTTCAGCCTCTGGTTAGTGAGTGACCCCTCGCTTTCTTTTTGACAAGTAGTTCTTATAAAGATCAATTTTTTTTCTTAAAATTATGAGTCTGTGGTCTTTTTCCATGTAAATCCATAGGATATATTTTAAACCAGGGAACTATTCTGTCAAGAAATTGTCCAAATCTCCCTAGCACCAAAGGATACATTGTAGCAATTAGAACTAACTTTATTACTTTGTGATAGATAGATAGATAGATAGATAGATAGATAGATAGATAGATAGTCAGGAAAAGCTAAAAATGATATTCTAACTTAAGGCTCTCAAATTCATACAACTACTGTAAAGTTACAAAAAATTCATTAAAATCACTGATAGTGATATAATACAGTTAAATTATCATTTAAAACATTCTCTCATGAAACCCTATTATAATGAAAATGGATGAGGCAAAGAGATAAGACACAAATTGTTTTGGGCAGAGAAGACAATGATTACTTATAGCTAGATTTCCAGTACTGTGGTCTGTAAACATGAGGGTTCCATAAATCTCTAATTCTCTCCTTTCTTTATAGTGAATTTTTTATAGCCAAAGTCTATAATCCAGTCATTGCAGATAATTTTCCTAGAACTAATTTCTAAAAAAAGAGATTTTTGAAACCTCTAAACATTGACCAGAAGTTGTTTAAAATATCTCCTTAGGCATTCTGCTTTAATAAATTACAAAACAAATGTATTAGGTCCCAATAACATATCAAATTTTTCAGTGGTTTCATTGAGTATCAAGATGTTAATCACCCACACATTCTTGAGATACTCATTTTGAGTGGTTTCTCTTCTCACTGCTTTTCTACCTTTCCTAAATATGTGTTTAAATTTCTCAATCTTCAAGGTAGTTAGATTTCCTCTTTCCCTTTCTACTAATATCAATTTACAATGTAGTCATTTAATTTTTATAGTACTCCTTTGAGATACTATTACCACCCCCATTTTACAGATGTGGAAACAGTCCAAGATCATGCAGTTAGATTTAAATTCAGCCAGCTTGACTCCAGAGTCTATTCTCAAAGTAACATATCCAAAAAGAGGTACTTTGTCTTAGCATGAACTTACAATCAGAGAGTACCTAAGGCAGTAAGATACATTAAAGTTATCGTACTTTTTACTATAAACGCCTTGAGAAATAAATTTAATTGTCACACAACATTTACTCACATAACACAAACATTCTCTAATTAATGGGTATTTAAATAATAACAAAAGTAGTCCATGTTAATAATTTTTATTCAAGTGTTTTAAAATGATACAAGCATGAGGAAGAAAAAGCACTTATATTCTCAACTCTATGTGTTACTACATTATATTACTTTTCATACTCTGGATTTTCCCTAGTAAAGCCTATTTCTACTAGCTCCAAAGCACAACAGATCTAAAATTCAGTTTGGGATGACATCATATTTCCAACGTTTAATTGTTGAAGCACAACATATACTATAATTTGCGATGAATGGATTATAGAACAATCAAATATCATGTCAGGAGAATAGCAACAGTGCAAAGCATTATTTCCAGATTTTCTAACTGATTAGAAGCAAAGTCTATGTATCTAGACCAAAGCACAGTGGTTTCTTTTCCCTACCAATTCACCTATCTCTAAACATGTCCTTTGATGTCCATTGTATCAATAGTCACAAATTTGTAGATTTTATCAATTGACATTAGATTTTATATGTAAAATTATACCAAGTACTCTAGTAGTCCAGAAACTAACTAGGGTGTTACTTGCAATTAGCTCAACATGTGATGATAAGTGGCTGGGTTTGGGAAAGAAAAAGATGGCAGGAAAGTGAGAGAGATTTCTGAACTATGAGATCCCAGTTAATCTCTGGCAGAAATGAGGCCTAGAGGCTGTCTAGTTTCCTATCACCACTTCTCAACAGAACCCATGGCCAAGAATTTGTCTTTTGACCGAAAAAGATAGAAGTAGTTTGATTATGGTGGGGAATGGGGACATGTTGCATCTATTCCCCATGGATGCAGAAGTTGACTGAGTCTCCCTGAAGATAAGGATTAGCCTGAAAAGTGTAGAGTTGTTTTCTTGAGAAACTTGGTGAGGCTCTTGGAACACCCAATGTGCTGTAGGTCTAGGGGAAGGAGAGGCCTATTCTGCATCCCTTACTCTCACTTCTGGCCATGGCAACATGTTTGGCATTCCAAGAATCACCCATCTCATTTGTGTTATGGATGAGACCATGAACCCCAGGAGAGCAGTGAAGCAGTTTCAAGGTGCCTACTCCTTCAACAGATTTGAAATCTGTGGAAGCCAAAGGGTAAGAATATGAGATTTGTCTACAGACACATGTGATACATACTCCAGATATTCCCAGAATAGCTTGGGAGACGGGGTTCTAGGGCATAGCTAGCAAGACAACAAAATAAAGATATGAATGTCCACTGTCCTCATTTGTAACCATAGTCTGACTAAACCTGGGGACATGGGTTAAATTTTATGGAGAAATTTTGGGGATGTGTTATTTGGTGATACGAAGTAGAGATGTGCCATAAGCATAAAATATACACTGGATGTCAAAGACTTAGCATTAAAAAGATAAAATATCTCATTTATAATTTTTATATCGTTTAGACATATAAATGATAATATTTGGATATGTTGGATTACTTAAAATATATTATCAACATTAATTTTGCCTATTTCTTTTCACTTTTCTGAATGTGGCTATTAACAATTTAAAATTATATATATATATAGCTCACATTTGTGGCTGATAATATATTTCTATTCTGTAGTATTGCCCTCAACAGTGCCTCCCAGGATGTGGCAATTGGAATGGAATGGTGGCAATCTAGATTATTTTAGTCTATAAAGAGATTTACTTTACTTTAATTATGTATACATTTTAACATATTAGAAGAAAATAATGGACATATCAAACCATGGCTTTAAATAGTATCGCTTTAGGATAAAGATAAAGTAGCTAGCATCATGATAATCCTGTTTACATAGACCTAGGAATTACCAATACCACAAACATTCCATTATAAACTGTTCAGAAATACTGATCATGCAGATGATTCCAATTGCTAGTATCTTGAATTTCTATGTTTACTCCCGCATTCTTTCAATTCATACCTCATACTATAATACATACAGTCAGTTGACTATATGTAGTGTGATAAGAACTTCAAACCTTTCCAAACAAAACTTCTAACATGGAAAATCATACACCTGCTTAGAACTGATATATGAATATATCTTGCACATGAATATGTTTATTTGAACAATAAAAATTTATTCCTGCAATGCATGCTTCTTACATCAGAATTCCCTTAAAAGACCAAGTGAATCACATAGATGCAATAAGACCAATACTGGAGCTATAAAGTGTTGAATTCTCTCAACTCTAAGATCTGGTTAGGAAATCATCTAAGAGCTCCCTGAAAGTGTATTCATACACTCAATATATATTTATTGTGCACATATCAAAAACAGTTTTAGGCTTAGGAGATAGGGCAGTGAACACAAAAATCCTTGCCTCCAGAAACTTACTTTTGACTGACAATAAGGGGAGAGGCATAGAGGCACATAAGATTCTCTAGGGTTTTGTAGACCACTGTGAAGACTGTCTTCTACTAGAAGTTTTGCGCAAAACGGTGTTGGGCCAAACTCTTGGTTTGGGCAAAACTCTAGTTTGGGCCAAACTAGAGTTTTGGGCAAAACGGTGATATGATCTTATATATTAAAAGAATAATGCTGACTGCTGTATGGAAAATAAGTAGTTGGAGTCTGAAGGCAAGGTTGCAAGTCAGGAGATCAGTTAGGATGTTGTAAAGTAGTCCATACAGGACCTGATGGTGACTTAGAAAGGATGGTAGTGATGGATCTGATGACACATGGTTGAATTCTGCATATAAGTTCATACACATTTCTGAATGATTTGGGTGTGAGGTATAGGGTGGAGGAGAGAAAGAGTGAGAGAGAAAGACAGCAAGAGAGAGTGAGAGAGAAAGATCAGCACTGACTCCAAGGTTGGAAATATGGTGACTACTATGAGGATATATTTGAAATAATTGATAAAAGATGTTCATGCATATTTTTCCAAACCAGATGGTAAAAGTGAGTGGATAAGAAATGCTTGTTTGCACCAGTCTTTGAATAGGACAGATTCAAAAGAAACAGGTTTGGGAGACTGCTTCATATGGTTTCTTGGAATACGATTGTATTGAAAAAGAATCACATATCAATATGGTTAGTAATTCTCAGTATCGAAACCTATCAAAGGAGTTGGATGAAATATCTTGCTCTTTCTCAGTAGATACATGTGTGAGAGGAAATCTTCATTCTTGTTTAGCCTCAAAACAAAACAAAAAAAATGCAATCATCTTACTGATACAGAACTCAATTTTTTTTCTTCTACTAAGTATCATCTGGCCAAGTAACACTTTATCCTATTATACAACTGACAACTTCATTATTTTTTTAAAGATTTTATTTATTTGTGTGTGTGAGAGAGAGAGAGAGAGCACACAAGCAGGGGGAGGGGCAGAGGGAGAGAGACAAGCAGACTCCCTGCCAAGCGGGGAGCCCTACCTGGAGCTCAATCCCAGGATCTCGGGGTCATGACCTGAGCAGAAGGCAGCTGCTTAACCAACTGAGCCACCCAGGCACCCAGAAAATTTCATTATTTTTAATGATGAACTTACTTTTAGGTGAGAAGTAGGCTCATTTATTATTAATTTCACTTTATATTTTAATTTTCAAATTAACCATATTTTGTATTGTGTTCATTTTCATGGTTACTTTGGTTCATGGCACATGACTGGTTATGCTGTTTTTAAGGCATTTCAATAACACAATTGAAAAAAAATTATTAAATAAGTACTTCAGTAGATGGTATGGGATATGGCAAAAATCACAAAGATTTGGGTCAGATGATTCAGTTCACTCCTGTGAGCTGAGTCAGTCCTGAGCAAGTAGAGATATCTAGCCTTCTTATGCCCATCTGGCATCTTGCTGATTCTTCTCAGCGGTAGAACATGAATTTTTTAGTCTAGTGTGACATTGTTCGAGGCACTATACATAGTAGGTTGTAAGAATAATACTCTTATCTTTGAGAAATGTATAACTTTATGCAGGTATATCTAATTTATTAAAGGATAACACCAAGAAACATGAAAAGATAATCACATAAGTCACAGACTTTTTCCTCCTGATTTTGAAAAATCCAAATCTTTACTTCAAGGCAGGGTTCAGAGCTTCAAAATCCACCTCCCTCATAAAGCTTTGCCTCTTAACACCACCCTATTTAATTGTACTTTTCACACATTCCTTTAATATATATGTTCATAAGCCATATTATAGAACTTAAATACTGCTTTCTTGCTATTTTCTAATTAGTTATGCATTTCTATAAAGCTATAAGCTTTTTATGAATTTTAATTTGCTTTATTTCCATAGCCTAGAGAAGTCAGTGTATGTAATAAGTATTGCCAAAATAAAAGTGATATCATTTTTTTTTTTAGTGCATCCTCACCTTCAAGAACTATTCTTCTTATAACCTTGTTTAATTATCATTCATGGCTCCAAAAGATTTTTCTTCCTATGATCCAAAGTCCAACATCAAGCCTTTGCGGTTTATTGTTTGCCCAGCACAGTACATGGTGGCATCAGTCACTGTCTATATTACCCACACACTATGCAGAGAAGCAGAACAGATACGAGGAGAGGATAACATCAGGAAACATATTTATACTGGTCAAATGGTTAGACCTCTACCAAGGTCCTGGTCATGTCTGGTACCAGGAAAATGTAACTCAATTTAATATTGTCATCTTATTAAGACTATGATAACTTACATTAAATAAATTGAAAAAAGTAAAATAAATTTCAAAGTTAGGAACACCTCTGGGTTATTATTTAAGCCAAAAGGCCCATTTATCTATAGATCCACCTCAAAACTAGTCAGGGGCTTTGAATTTTCAAAAGTCATCCTGAGGTTCTTGTCTCACCTCCCTTGCCTGAATTTCTTACTCTGAAATATTAGCATTTAATCCTGTTTGTCTTTGATGTTTTCAGCTTTAATGATTTCCAACTCATAGAACATCCTATTCACTAGGGAATCCATCTGAAGTCACGCCTTTTGCATGAACTGGAGAACGACCAATAGCCTGACAACAAAGCCTGCTTCAATCCATGCAGAAAACTAAGCAGCATGACAGACATCCTTTGTCAAATAAAATTAGGCCTTGTGGAATTTTACCCTACTAATTTGGGGGGTGGGGAATATAGTGACATGATTCCAGCAAAAGGGCTTGCAGGAATCTGCATTTTCAAAACTGCTTATCTCCCCCGGTTTGCCTTCAACATCTTCTGTGGGTATCAGGTATATTGCATTCCTAAAAATAATTTTTCTGAAATTTTCCTTCTAAATTTGTCTTTCAGTTCTTAGTAAGATAAATTTTTCCCTTGAGTCATTTCACTTAAAGTATTTTAACATAAAACTGATATAATGGCAGAAATTTTATAAGCAAGAAATATTGAAATAAAGTTTAGAATCCAGCTTAGAGGTCATGGCAGGTTTTTCCCTCTTGAAAGAAGCTTTACTTAAAACTAACTTTTTAATAGAAGATCAGTAGTAGGTTTCAATAGAAGATATACATAGAAAACATCCATCTAGGTGAGAGCTTTGTTATCTTGACTTGGAAACTGAAAAACATCTGTGTAATAAAAATATTGATTACTTTGATTTAAAGGATATAAAAATAGGCAACTTTCAACCTCTTCTATGGCTAAATTTCAAAAAAAAAATTGATAAAGTATAGTCAGGAATTTAAGAGCAAGACCAACAATGCATTTACAGTTAATACATATAAACATAGTGAGTACCTTATTTCTATGATTCTACACCATGTACCCATGACTACCATAGCTCTAATGTGTCTTTATTCCTTGCCAAATTTTGAGCCCTGCAACTTGTCCATTGGTGTTTACTAGTACCCAGTGATATACCTGGAACATGGTAAATGTTCAAAAGGTATGAATGAATGAATAAGTGAAAAAGTAGGTGTGTTGAATGAAATAGGGTAGTAAATAAATAAGTTTTATGTTGTTCAGTTTTACAGTGTCCTTTTCCCCAAAACTTTCCTGGCCACAGGAATAGCATTTTATAAATGCAAGTTCCTGGCCCCAATCACAGACTTGATGAATCAGTCTTCAGAAATTTAGTATTTCAGACAGGGCACCTCTATTTTCCGTTAACCAGGTGATTCTCACTAAGTTTAGGAAAACTTCACGTACTTCATTTGGCTGTTGTCTCTTTCCTAGAATTTCTTTTAATCTCAAATATGTGATTTATTATTCAATTTTCAGAAGGTCTACTCTTCCTTGACAGTTAAAAGGAATGTTGGATACAGCTGGCAGCATAATTCCAATCTCATAATTGGCTAGTAAAAAAAATAAGTATAGGGGTCCCCGGGTGGCTCAATTGGTTGAGTGTCTGACTCTTGGTTTCAGCTTGGGTTGTGAGCTTGGGGTCATGGGATGGAGCCCCTTGTCTCCACACTCACTGGGGAGTCTGCCTGAGATTCTCTCCCTCTCCTGTCTCTCCCCACTTGCATACTCTCTCTCTAAAATAAATAATAAACTAAAAAAAAAGAAAGAAAAATAAGTAGAGTATCTAATGTGGGCCTAAAGAGACTCTGCTTATCAGGGCAACTCGGGGCATTCGATGTTGGTCACATTGCTTAAAGAACTTTTATACTAATTTTAAAATTTTTACTCTGTCTTGAAGCAAACAAAGCAAAAAAAGCTCTGGATGACAGCACAGTATGTTCTTTTCAACTTGTGCTGTAGGAGACTTCTCTCCACGCTTACCCCAAAATCTAAAACTGTTGGTGAATTTGTAAAATGGGAGTTTTCTGCTTATGTCACACAGCTATGTCACTTATCTCAACTTTGAAAGTTTGAGTGCTCCATAGGTGAACTAGCACATATCACATCTATATGAGAAGTCGTTAATGAAACTTTACTTGGGGCACTTCTTAAGAAATCAGATTTAAAGAAACCATTTTCCAAGGTCAGTAAATGAAAGTATGCTTCAGAATATCTCCTCAATAACACTGTGAAACCAAGTCTTGTTCAGATTGTGGAGGCGACATAAAAGAGAAAGTAAGGAGCTTATAAGCAAGAGGAAATTCTGTATTGAGAAGCCACAGCTACCTAAAATATATGAGAACTAAGTTGATATGTTATTGTAGAGCTCACAACATCTAACATAAAATGATTTTGAATATGCAATCAGCAGTAGCACTGAGAAGATGTACTCTATTCAGAAAGCGTACATGAGACTTTAAGCTATTGTAACATTTACAATGGTGTTCATAAATGACATGTAAATGCATATTCTCCAATTGCATAATATTAATAACTGCTGATCATGTTTCATAATGTTTCTAAATAACAAAACTGTTGAAGTCACCAGCCTCTCTTCAAGTCCTTGGTAATCATACAGTTGAAGTTCATAAAAACTATAAGTGAATCGGGAGCATGGGATCATAAGAGTATGGAAAACTTTCCACACAATCCAGCCACTCAGGTCTTATAAACTATCTCCATAAGCTTCATAACAACAGAGAAATCAAAAGTATGACTTAAAATGATTTGGAATAATTTGGAAAATCATTTGATGTGGACAAAACTTTATCTAGAGGGGAAAAAAAAGGTTTACCCCTACATGCTTTCATTTTAAAATAAGAATTAATGAAAATAAGTACAGGCATACCTCATTTGATTGTGCTCTACTTTATTGTTTTGTAAATAACTGTGTTTTTCACAAATTGTAGGTTTATAGCAACCTTGCAACGAGCAAGTCTATCAGTGTCATTTTTCCACAACATTTGCTCACTTCATGTCTCTGTCACATTTTGGTAATTTTCCTAATATTTCAAACTTTTTCATTATCATTATATTTGTTATGGTGGTTGGTGATCAGTGATTACAACTTGCTGAAAGCTTAGATGATGGTTAGTATTTTTTAGCAAAAAGTTTTTTTTATTTTTAATTTTGATTTTTTAAGATTTTATTTATTTGCGAAAGAGCGAGTGAGAGAGAGAACATAAGCGGGGGGGAGGGGCAGAGGGAGAGGGAGAAGCAGACTCCATGTCTGATGTGGGGTTTTATCCCAGGACCCCAAGATCATGACCTGAGCTGAAGGCAGACACTTAACTGACAGAGCCACCCAGGTGCCTCTGCCCCCCCAATTTTTTAATTAAGGTGTCCACATTGGGGTTTTTTTAGATATAATGCTATTGCACCCTTAATAGACTACAACATAGTATAAACATAACTTTTATGTGTACTGGGAAACCAAAAACTTACTTGGCAAAATGTTGAGAATTGTTAAAGTTAAATAATGGGCACATGGGGTACATTGAACTTCACTCATCATGTGTTTATGTGAGATTTCAATCTACATTTGCTTTAAAAATTACAGCAGAATTCATTCTTTGCTAATGAATTTGGAAATCTTCATGGAATGTACTAACTTTTTAAGAAATTAAAATTACTGAACTTGACACACAAGGAAGTATTTAAAAAAAAAAAAACCCTGATTATTCTAGAGGAAAAGGGGCAGATACACAAAGAATTTGAATATATAATTTTAAAAAAGGATTTATGTATTTATTTTAGAGAGAGAGAGTTTGGTGGTGGGGGGCAGAGGGAGAGGAAGAGAGAGACTTTAAAGCAGACTCCCTGCTGAGTGCAGAGCCCAGCAAGGGGCTCAATCTTACCAAACTGAGATCATGACCTAAGCCGAAACCAAAAGTCCAACACCCAACTGACTGAGCACCCAGGTGCCCTGAATATATAATTTTGAAACAAATGCAATGGGCAATACATACATATGTATAGTATCATATTATAGTTGATGTATAAACAAACATCAACTATAATTTTTATTGAAGTATAATTAACAATGTTATATTAGTTGCAAGTGCACAACATACTTATTTGACAATTCTATAAATTACTCAATGCTCACCACAACAATTGTAGTCAACTATATCAACTATTGCTGCTATAAACACTGGGGTGCAGGTGCATCTTTGGATCACTACATTTGTATCTTTGGGGCAAATACCCAGCAGTGCAATTGCTGAGTCATAGGGTAGCTCTATTTTCAACTTTTTGAGGAACCTCCATACAGTTTTCCTGACTGGTTGCACCAGTTTGCATTCCCACTGATAGTGCAAGAGGGTTCCCCTTTCTCCGCATCCTTGCCAACATCTGTTGTTTCCTGAGTCGTTAATTTTAACTGTTCTGACAGGTGTAGGGTGATATCTCATCATGGTTTAGATTTGTATTTCCCTGATGATGAGTGAGGTTGAGCATCTCTTCATGTGTCTGTTAGCCATTTGGATGTCTTCTTTGGAAAAGTGTCTATTCATGTCTTCTACCCATTTCTTAACTGGATTGTTTGTTTTTTTAGTATGGAGTTTGATAAGTTCTTTATAGATTTTGGATACTAACCCTTTATCTGATAAGACATTTGCAAGTATCTTCTCCCATTCTGTCAGTTGTCTTTTGGTTTTGTTGACTGTTTCCTTTGCTGTGCAAAAGCTTTTTATCTTGATGAATTCCTAATTGTTCATTTTTGCCTTTGTTTCCCTTGCCTTTGGAGATGTGTCTAGCAAGAAGTTGCTGCGGCTGAGGTCACAGAGGTTGCTGCCTGTGTTCTCCCCTAGAATTGTGTTGGATTCTTGTCTCACATTTAAGTCTTTCATCCATTTTGAGTTTATCTTTGTGTATGGTGTAAGAGAATGGTCCAGTTTCATTCTTTTGCATGTGGTTGTCCAATTTTCTCAGCACCATTTGTTGAAGAAACTGTCTCTTTTCACTGGATATTCTTTCCTGCTTTGTTGAAAATTCGTTGGCCATAGAGTTGAGGGTCCATTTCTGGGCTCTCTATTCTGTTCCAATGATCTATGTGTCTGTGTTTGTGCCAGTACCATACTGTCTTGATGATTACAGCTTTGTAATAGAGCTTGAAGTCAGGCATTGTGATGCCTCCAGCTTTGGTTTTCTTTTTCAACATTCCCCTGGTGATTCAGGGTCTTTTCTGGTTCCATACAAATTTTGGATTGTTTGTTCTAGCTCTGTGAAAAAAGTCGATAGTATTTTGATAGGGATTGCATTGAATGTGTAGATTGCTCTGGATAGCATAGACATTTTAACAATATTTGTTCTTCCAACCCATGAGCATGGAATGTTTTTCCATTTCTTTGTGTCTTCCTGAATTTCTTTCATGAATGTTCTACAGTTTTCTGAGTACAGATCCTTTGCCCCTTTGGTTAGGTTTATTCCTAGTTATCTTATGGTTTTTGGTGCAATTGTAAATGGGATCAACTCCTTAATTTCTCTTTCTTCTGTCTTCTTGTTGGTGTATAGAAATGCCACTGATTTCTGTGCATTGATTTTACATCCTGCCACATTGCTGAATTTTTGTATGAGTTCTGGCAATTTAACGTCTGCCATTTTAAAAAGAGAAATGAGATAGATAATTTCACCTTTTATAGCATTTATTTTTGTTTTGACTTTAGCATCTGAATACTCTGATGCTCCCAGCTAGGATTTTGGATTTGAGGAAATGTTACAAAAGTAAATGGTTATTTTTTTTTTTAAAGATTTTATTTATTTATTCGACAGAGAGAGACACAGTGAGAGAGGGAACACAAGCAGGGGGAGTGGGAGAGGGAGAAGCAGGCTTCCCCCTGAGCAGGGAGCCTGATGTGGGGCTTGATCCCAGGACCCTGGGATCATGACCTGAGCCGAAGGCAGACGCTTAACAACTGAGCCAGCCA
Source organism: Mirounga leonina (assembly GCF_011800145.1). Taxonomy (NCBI): domain Eukaryota; kingdom Metazoa; phylum Chordata; class Mammalia; order Carnivora; family Phocidae; genus Mirounga; species Mirounga leonina. Next base: position 72,531,735 of record NW_023270377.1, on the reverse strand, counting down.
GGCACCCCAGTAAATGGTTATTTTAAGATTTTGTTCTTAGAGACTATTGTAGAGGTGAGAATCCAGTGATTTTGGGGTGAATGCTTATTGGAATCGAGCAGCAAATTGACTTATTTCTAAAGTAAAGTTTAGTGATGACAGAATCTGTCCTGGAATCCTAAATTGGATCATGACTAAGGAAGAATATTGATCATATGTTGTTTACCTTGGTTTCTGTACAACCCAGATTCTTTATCTTTCCTAGTGACTCTGTGAATTACCTGGCTCAAATTCTATACATTATTTTCCTTACTTAGGTAGAACTGACTTAGGTTGTTTATAGTCAAGAGACTTCTCTAGTTCACCTCTAAAATTGACAAAGACTGAAGGATAAATTGAAAGTATCCATTATTAAATGAGATATAGTTTTATTTTTTTAATTGAAAAATGTTTTTAAGTTTTTATTTTAATTCCAGTTAGTTGGCATGCAGTGTTATATTAATTTCAGGTTGTACAATATAGTAATTCAACATTTCCATACATTAACCTGTGCAGGTGAAATACAGTTTTAAAAAACACTTTTCTGGGCCACCTGGCTGGTTCAGGTGGTGGAGCATGAGACTCTTGAACTCGCAGTAGTGAGTTCAAGCCCCACAGTGTGTGTAAATCTTACTTTAAAAAAAAAAAAAGCAGTTTCCAACACAGTTAGTTGAAGCATAAGATTTTTTGAAGTCTATTTTGTAATATGGACCAAATGCCTTGCAATATGCATATCTGATGATATTTTCCTTTTGGAAATATATCCTTAAGAGAAAGAAATCATGAAAAATTACAAGGATATTAATTTTTGCCCTTTTTTGAATTGGAAAATTAGAAATAAATGTCCACCATTCAATTATAGATTATGGAGCCATTTATTATTGGCACAGAAAACACATAAAACTTTTTTGAAAATGTGATACTAAGGATATTGTGGTAACAAATGGCCAAGATGTTCCCAAGATCCTTATCTCCCAGTATTCCAAACCTTGTATGGTCCCCTTCCACAGTGAATCATGGCTGCACTTATGTGACCAATGGAATAATGCAGAAGTGGCAATATTTGACTTCTGAAGCTAGTTCCTAAAAGACATTGCACCTTCTGTCATAGTATCTTGGATCACTCTCCGTGGAGAAAGGCAGATGCCATTGGGAGAGCACATGTAGAGAACTGAAGCCTGGGTGCCTGGGTGGCTCAGTTGGTTGGGCGACTGCCTTCGGCTCAGGTCATGATCCCGGAATCCTGGGATCGAGTCCTGCATCTGGCTTCTGGCTCAGAGGGGAGCCTGCTTCTCCCTCTGACCCTCTTCCCTCTCATGCTATTTCTCTCTCTCTCTCTCTCAAATAAATAAATGGATAAAATCTTAAAAAGAGAGAGAGAGAGAACTGAGGCCTCCTGTCAACAATCAGAACCAACTTATTTCCTATATGTGTGAGCTACCTTATAAATAAATTACCCAGTAATAGTCAACACTTCAGATAACTATGGTCCTAGTTGATACTTGATTGCAATATCCTATGAGTATCCTAAGACAGAAATGCTCAATGAAGCCATTCCCAATTCTTAACTCAGAAATTATGAGGGATTATTGATTATTATAGTTTTAAACTATTAGGTTTTAGAGTAACATGTTGCATAGCATTGTATTAATACAGAGTTGCAAATAATGTGTGCTTTAATATGTGTACATATTTTTTTTTAAATGCCAAGAAAGATACAAATTAGAAGGCTGGCCATGACCTCTTTTTAATTTTAACTTTGTGGATTTACTTTATGCATTTCTTTATATTTTTTTTGCAATTGTTAAACAATAATAATTGCATCACGTATCATAATACAAAAACTTTGAAACAAGTGATAAACAATTATAAAAGATGTCAGAAAAGGTAAGACTCAGGATACAGAAACACAAAGGTAAGAACTCCAGCAGACATTTATTGGAAGTAATGCAAGCAAAACAATTGTGAAGCAACATCTTTAGAATACTGAGAGAAAAACTGTCATTCTAGACTTCTACAGACAGCATTAATATATTTCAAATAAAAGTGAAGTAAACACTTTTGCAGACATACAGATTTGAAAGTATCACCATGGACCTCTGTTACAGAAAATCTTTTAGAAAAGAAGAAAATTATACCAGTTGTAGATATAGATATACAAAGGAATAAAGAGCACAGCAAAGAATAATTATGTGGATAAATGCATATTTCTCTAATTATTGATTTTTTTAAAAAAATAACAAAAACTATATCTGCTGGAGTTTCTAACATGTAGAAGTAAAATGTATGATATTATCACAAAGGCTAGGAATTGAGAAATGGAAGGACACTGTGGTTAAGTTTCTTATAACTATAAGTGAAATGACATAATATCACTGGAAGGTAACCTTTAATAAATTTAAGGTGTATAATATAAACCCCAAAACAACCAACAAAATAACAAAACAAAACTATAGGTAGTAAGACAAAAAGGAAATAATAGGGAATTATAAAAAAAATACTGAATACAACAGAAGGCAGAAAAAGAGGAAAATGAGTGAAAGGTTTATATGCTTACCAGATATTATCCTAGGTAGTGATTTACTCAATCTTCCATGAGTTAGATTTACAGCCAAAGGAGAAAAGGAGAACAAGTAGCAAGGTGGCAGATTTAATCCAATCATATCAATATTCTATAGACCCTAATTAAAAGGCAGAGATTATTATATTGGATGCAAAAGTAAGGCCTCATTATGTGATGGTTAGAAGACATGCACTTCAAAAATAATGACACAAATGAATTAAAAGTAAAAGGATGATGTGGGGCACCTCAGTGACTCCATCCGTCAGTTGAGTGATGGACTCTTGATTTTGGTTGGGGTCATGATCTCGGGGTCATGGAATTGAGCCCTGCACTGGGCTCTGCACTAGGCAAGGGAGTCTGCTTGGGATTAGCTCTCTCCCTCTGCCTCTGCCCCTCTCCCTGCCTGTGTGAGCTCCCTCCCTCCATCTCTTTCTCTCTGTAAAATAGATAGATAAATCTTTAAAAGAATAAAATATAAAAGTAAAAGGATGAAAAAAATATAACATGCTAACACTAATCACAAGAAAATTGGAGGGGTGTATTAACATCAGATAAAGTAGACTTCAGAACAAAGGATATCACTAAGGATTAAAGAGGGTTATTTGATAGTAATGAAGTGATTAATTCACCAAGAAGATAAAATAAGTTTATGTTTTCTGATATATTTTGTCCATGGTCACAAATACTGTTAGTATCCCTAACTAAACTACACAAACTTTAGTTGCCTCATGGAGGAAACACTTGAAAGAATGAAAGGAAAAGCAAACAAAACAAAAAAAGCAGATGTTACCTGTGGTAGACAGAACACTGGCCTAGCCAAAGATGTCTACTCCCTAATCATTGGAAAGCTGTGAATATGTATCTTACATGGCAAACACAACTTTTCTGATGTGATTAAGGGTAAGGACCTGGTGATTTGGGAAGTTTATTTTGGATTATATGGGTGGGTCAGATCTAATCATATATTTCCTTAAAAGTGAGAATCTTTCCCAGCTGAGTCAGGGAGACATGGGATGACAGATGAGTCAGAGAGATGTGACATTGTTAGCTTTAAAAATGCAGGAAGAGGATCAAAATGGGAATGTGGGTAATCTCTAGAAGATGGAAAAACCCAGAAAACAGATTCTCCCCTAGAGCCTGCAGAAAGGAACACAGCTCTGCGAATATTTTGATTTTAGCCCAGGAAATCTGTGTTGGACTCTGACCTGGAGAAATGTAAAATAAAATAATAAATGTGTGTTTTTGACACCTCTAAGTTTGTGGCAATTTGCTATGCCAGAAATATGAAACTAGTACAATACCAATTACTAAAAATAATCTGACAAGGAGCTTTGGAGTATGCTGAACAGAAACGAATATTTTCTCCTGTCCAACTGCAATACCTTGCATTCCACAACACTTTTTAATTTTGTGGTTATTTTATTTCTCAATAGTGATATCTCAAGACAATTGTCACTATCTAAATATCTGAAACACCTTTAAGACATATGGGTAGAATCTAGATGCTTCTTTATCCACTCCAATTATTTGAACTTATTATTTTGTCCTGCTATCAGAATACATCTTTGGATGTGGGGATCCGGCTCCTTGCTGCTGTAGTTTGCAAGTCATAGTGCAAACAGACTGGAGTTGCATCCAAACAGGGACCAACTGTATATAAAGGCATTTCTTTGAAGAAAGAAAGCATAACTTTTAGAGAAGGTCCTCTTTGTATTTTCAACTGTCTCTTTTGAGGACTAATTAGAACACAAAGTTAAGCAGTCAGTAATTTGTCTTTGTTCCCTGAAACTGCTGGTTTCTACTCACTTCATTTTTCCGTGGTGTTTTAGTCTGTCCTGGCTGCCATAACAGAGCACCATTGTAAGGCTGTTTACAAGTCTGGGTAGCTTATAAACAGCAGAAATCGATTGCTCATAGTTTTTAGAAGTTCAACATCAAGCTACCAGCAGATTTGGTGTCTGGGAAAGATCTGTTTCATAGTTCATAGATGGCCCCCTTTTTGCTATGTCCTCATATGGTGGAAGGAATGAGGGAGCTCTATGGGGACACTTTTGTAATGGCACTGATCCCATTCATGAGGGCTCTATGCTCATGACCTAATCACCTCCCAGAGGTCCTACCTCCAAATCATCACACTGGTTGTTAGGATTTAATATACCCATTTGGTGGGGGAGAGGACACAAATATGCAGTCTATAGCACATAGGATAATATAACTCAGTAACATATTTGCAAAACTGTCATAATGGGAGGATTTTTTTTAATGGATGCCAAGTGATATTATTGTTACTGTAATTATTATATTTCTTTTAGTCTCTTCTAGCCATAGACTGAATTAATTTTAGCTAGAATTTGCTCACTGATTTTTTGTGTTTTTGCTTTTGTTTTTGTTTTGCCACAATGAAAAATTGTTTTGCATACCTGTATCTCTGGCCTGTTTTATGTCCACTCAACATAATGCACAGTGACAATAAAGGGAAAAAAAAGTTTTTCATTTTCAAATGTATTGGGATATAAGATGATTCTGGTATTCTATTTAGTGTAACATCATAAAGAAGCCAAATGAGGACCAGTACTTTAGACTGTGAGGCGTTGAATTCTTACGTAGTCAGAATTAATCTCTAACTACTTTCCTGGGCTTAGTTTAAGAAGACGGGCATATCAAAGAGGTTGAGGAATAATCAGCAGAATTTGAGGATGTGCATATAAATATAATATTTAAATATAATGAATTTGAAGACAGTATAGTATGTGTGGTTTATACTGGAGAATTATTTAAATTTAATTAGTTTATAATTATGTGTTTCCCTAATAAAAGTTTTATTTATTTTATTTTTTAAGATTTTATTTATTTATTTGACAGAGAGACCACGAGCACAAGCAGGGAGAGCAACATGCAGAGGCAGAGGTAGAGGTAGAAGCAGGCTCCCCGCTGAGAATGGGCTTGATTCCAGGACCCTGAGATCATGACCTGAGCCAAAGGCAGACACTTAGCCGACTGAGCCCCCCTAATAAAAGTTTCAACAATATGTACATATCACTATAAAAAGTGAAAAAACCTGGTTAAATATAAAATCAATTAAAAGTATAAAGGATCTAAATTTCAGCCCAGTGTGGTACCATGTGATTCAAGTAAAGAAAAGGTACAGTTCGTTGGAGGAATACTATGTACTTACTTATGACTTATGTACATATTACTAGGTACTTGATTTCTCATATAATCTTCACCACATTTCCATGACTCAGACTTATAGCCATTTTAAAGATGTGTACACTGATACTGAAATTTAATAAATTGTGTAAAAACACTCAGCTAGCAACAAAGGTTGGATTCAGAAACAAGTATTTAGTCAGTTACAACTCACTACCTATCCAATAATGTACAAAGCAATAGACTACGTACTGACAGTTGTTAAAATGGATAGGAGTAGGTTTCTACTAGGGAAACTAGAAGCCAGAAGGCAAATGCAATATGAAGTAAAATGGCATAAAAGCTAATGATTTCAGATTCACATCACTTACCACCTTTCTACTGTGCTACATTGTACTTCTATAGTAAATTCTGTTTATTCATCATTCTTCTCTTACCTTGACAACATATGCTACTGGATTATTCTAACTTCTTGCTTTTCTCAACTCCAGTATCAACTTTTATGGATGTAGGCTGAGGGTGGTTGAGGCTATACTTTCCCATCTTCTCATTCTTACTATCTCACCCACCTCCCTGCTTGAGAGTTGAAAGCCAGAATGGATGCATTCTGTTGCTGCAGGAGACTTACCCATCCTCCATACCATTTTTTTTTTTTAAACAAAAGCTCTTCTAGTCTTTACCTTTTCCTTGATCTCTCCACCTATGCCTCAGCGTATCAGAAATCCAGATTTCTTTGAGAACCCTCTCCAAATGATATCTACTGACCTGTTCCACCATTCTACGTACATATATACCACCAAAAAATTCCCCAATTATAGTCTAGGCAGGAAATTCCATGAGTGAAAAATTACAAGGAATCCTACTACTCCAGAATGACCTCCTTTTAACTAGATATATCTGCAATGACCCTATTTCCAAATAAGGTCACATTCTGAGGTATTGGGGATCAGTACTTCAACATATATTTTTGGGGGGACACAATTCATCCCATAACACCAACTTTCAGCTTTGTTGGTTTTCTCTATTATATATTTAATTTCTAATTCATTAATTCCCAAATGTATCTTTTTTGTTGTTTCCTGTCTACTTTCTTTAGGCTTTATTTGCTGGTTTTTTCTAACTTCTTAAGATTATATTTAGAGCATTGAGTTTCAACGTCTTTCTTGCATATCCTATGGTGAAAGGTTATTACTATTTCTCTAACCACAGCATCTTACAAGATTTTATGTTATATTTTTGTTATCATTCAATTGAACATATATTCTAATTCCTATTGAAATATCTTATTTTACCCATGTATTATTTTAATCTGGTGATTTTTTTTTTATTCTGCTTAGTTTAATTTTTTTCTTGATTACAAATGCCCACATTATCAGTCAGACCTACTCAAAACATGAGTCTCATTCAGCATCACACTTTACTAATAATTAACAAAAGATCTGACATAGTCACAAGAATATTTTGGAGACTCCAAATCCATTAAACCCTGCTCCTTCAGACACCTCTTTCAAACCAGAATGTCATTTAGATTCAGAATGGCAAGCATTAACCTTGTGTGCTCAGTGAATTAGCTGGGGCTGTTTAGTTTTGGGATCTCTCAGCTTTTGTAAGTTATTAGTCTCAAAGCCAGAAGAAGTATGTGAGTAACTTCTGTTTTTCAGGATATCAGTGGCTCATATATCCAAAAAACTGCAAGTTTATTTATATAGCAGGTATTTTCTGATGCAATCATTCCTCAGATTCATAGTCACACATAAAAAACATCTCTGAAAAATCCTCATTTATAATCTAGATTGTAAATTCCAAAGGTTGAAAATTATAAGGAATTTGGTTAGGGTTAAAATCAGCCTCTGGCTTCCTGACAAGAAAGAAACTATTTATAGACCCACTCTTAACTCTTTTCTACCCCACTCCACTGTGGTCAGAGTACATACTTTGAATTTGGCCAATCCTTTGAAAGTTGTTAAAAATCTGGCTTTTGGGGCTGGTATATGGTCAATTATGGTAAATATTCCCTGTGGTCTTGAAATGAATGTATATTCTTCCATGGTTGGGACAGAGTTACATTCATACAATTAGGTTAAGCATTTTAGAGACATTGTTTGGCTTTTCTGTATCTCTACTAATTTTTTGTCTGTTTGTTCTAGTTGGTGGTAGGAGAGATGTGGTAAAACTTTCCTTCTGTGGTTGTGGATTTATCAACTTCTCCTACTCTATCATTTTTGCTCTATCTACTTTGAAGCTTATTAAAAGTATAGAAATTTAAAATTGTTGGACTTTACTAGATGACTTCCCTTTTATCATTTGAAAATCCTGTGCTTATTTTTACTGACACTTCTGTCTTAATGTCTACCCTTCCCTGTCTGTGTCCTCATATCTAAGGTATGTCAGTTGTAAACATTGCACAATTAGGCTTTGTTGTTTTTTAATCTATCCTGAAATTTTTTCTTTTTAATATTTTGACCAGTTATGTTTAGTATAATTATTGATCAATTAGAGTTTGTCTTTACCATTTGACCCTTTGTTTTCTGTTGAACCATTAGTCTTTCAGTTCTCCCAAAAGAGTTTTTGTTCAAGTAGGTCCTTCCTTCTGAAACTCCCTTTCTCCTTTGCCTACATATACCTAGTTATCTCTCACTAAGAGTCTTGTCATTTTCTCACAGGAGACCATCTGATCCCATGTCTAGGTGTAGTTCCTTTTGGTAGTCAGTCTCATAGTATCTTATTCTTTCTCTTCAATGCACATAACTCCATTATTTTGTGTATTTGATGTGTGTTTCTTCTTCTAGACCATACCTTAATGATGGTAGGACTAGTTTTTTCTACTATAAACAAATACTTGCAGCATTAACAAATTAACATGTAGATTCTAAAACCAATTTTACCTTTCTTCACAAAGGTCAAATAAATACAAACAGAACTTTCAGAAATGATCTACACATCTACCTCCTATAGAATCACACCATCTCATTGGGGCATCACCATTATATCAAATCTAACTCATCCTACCATAAATCTTGCCAGGCACCCTTTTCAGAAGCTAAGGGATGCTTTGCAGCTTCCTGTGGGCTCATTCCTACATAAGGAAAAAAGATTTCCTGAGACAATTCTATTTCTTTCACACCCACATGGAGGGAGAATAGGACTGACCAAATGTTGGTTTATTTCAAATATTTTCCAGATTATTTGGTGCAAATTCTTTTCTACAATAATCCATTGTCATTTTTAAGTGAACTTGGCAAAGCTAAAGGCTCTGACTCATGAATGTTCACTTTCTTCCTGGATTAAGCAGGCAGTCACAGGCAAAAATGTCTGATGACTCAAAGTTTCTCTGAGCGTGTTCAAGTTTTTTCCCTTTTGGAAATCACTCTGAGTACAAGTGGAAGAAATAATGATGTGCTATATGTCCTCTCTGTCATTCCTGTGCAAACAGTACACTTTTTAGGACTTTTATCCTTTCAGAAATATTCCAGCTTATCAAGGTCCTCTTATCCATTCCCTTACTAAAGGAAGAAATTATTTCTTCCTGTGTATTTAGTTTGAGGAAGTTTATAACAAATAATTTAAATTAAGCAGAATAAATGTCCTGGAAATTAGAGAATAATAGGTGAATAAACCCACTGCAAATTACCTGCAGCCTTGAACTGTCCTTGGGCTGAGTTGCCTTGTACTAGGCTAAATATAAACTGAAGGGTTTTAATAAAAATTCAGGAAATGGTGCAGCCTTATCATCAACAGATATATTAGTCTGCTTGACTAGAGCAAATAGAGTAAAAGAATATATCTCACTTTCTCTTCTTGGCATTAAGAGCTTAAAATTTTTCAAATAAATATATAAAAAAAGAAAATTTTAATATCTAATTCCTCAAAGAAAGCCTTTTTGCCTCTGCTTCCTGAGAAATAGACTACTACCTTTGAACCACATAACCTCCACATTAATGGACTTTTTTTCCACCCCCAGATGTCCAACAACTCAGACTGGTTGAAATTTCAACTGCACACAGGATTAAATGTTATATTTCTAGCCCAGACTGGTGATTGCCTACCATTTTTATGGTGTAATTACTTAGATTTTCATATAGACCGTAACGCACAAAATTTGAATCACAAAATGCAGAATATAAAGGCTGCCCGAAAGTACAATAATTCAGGTATTCATTAGATCAAAACATAAAGGAAGATGCTATGAAAACATTTAGTCTATGTATTTAAGAAAATTAATCATAGGTAAAAACTTAATTCCATAAAGGAGTAAACCTCTGCCATAAATTTGTTTTAGCAATAATAAAAATATCCTTCTCGTTTTGAGAAAATCCAGTATCTTCAGATTTTTTAGAATTGTCAATTTCTGTGTATTCATACTTGTTGGAGACTACATCATGAAATAACTCATTTCATTTAGTACCATTCTCTTTTTGAGAAAATATTCCACAGATAGTATATATATATATGTATGTATAAAATGCTCTAGACTTTGGGAGCAAATGTCCAATTAATAACCCAATAAATACTGGCCCTCCCCTTTTATTTCCCATGAATATTGAAAAGCCATGTTTCACTGGGCTTTCCTCTCCTAACAAGCCTAGGATTCCTTGTGAATGCTTACATATTCACCAGTTCAGCCTCTTTGTCTTTATATTCTTGACCAGCCATTCTCTTCCAATCCTCTGCTCTATTTTTTATAGGTGGCATACTACCACAGCAAATCACCTTTTTCTCACTGCAACCAAAATTCTGAAGTCTCTTACCCACAACATGAGCATAGTGCATAAGTAATCAGAAAGCAGGTAAAAACAGACTGATATTTAAAATATATACATTACATAGGCTCAGGAATCAGAAATGAACAGAAATGTAGGGGGGACAAAAGCTTAACTAGATACTAAGCATCACAGCTCCTGGACTCTATAGGATTTGTGCATACCAAGAATAGTTACAGCCTACTTTTCCTCACTAGGACTACTGTTGCCATATTTTTGTATACCAGGCTTCCCAGACTTTTCAACTCTCTCTGGGGCCCAGCAAGAGGAAAATCGATAATGCACCCCTCACCCATTATCTCAGCCAACCTTTGATTGTACATCTTAACTATATAACAACTATATAATAACAATTTTGCCCCTAGGGTAACAAGTTTTAACATTAACAAGAAACAGCTTATTCTTCATTATGACAAATTAGTTCATTCCACAATAACCTAGGGTGTTGATTTCCATATAACATAGCACATAGGCTCATTAAAAAGCAAAAGAGAAAGAGATAAACAGAGAAAGAGAGAGAGAGATTTTTCCCTTCTAAAGAGAATTCAGTTCTCCAAAATATAAACTTGGGAATCCCATTTCTGGCCATGACCGAATAACTGGGACTAGATTTGCCCTCCCATATTAAACAATCAGAAAAATAAAGAAAACATATGAAAACATTTGTTTGCAGGGATTGGATAATAGGCAGGGAAGTAATACGATTATGAGATAAGGGAAACAAATAAGATGAGTCCTAATACATAATTGGAATTGGAGGTTGCTGACATTTCCTCCACTGCTAATTTAGCTCACATTCGGGAAAGAATTTTCAAAACTGTTAAAGATATCTTTTTTTTCATAATAGAGACACAATAGGAATGATAAGCAGAGGGGGATAACAGTTTCAAGTGTATTAGTCAGTACTTAGGAGAAGAGCAATTACTCTAGAAATTTTAGGCAGAAAGGAATTTGTTACAGGGAGTTAGAGCTTCTGTAACTGTTGGAAGGACCATGGAAATGTTCGAGCAAAGCCCCTGCTGGATTTTAGGACAGTAGAAAGGGGAAGGAGCTGCAGGAATCCACTTTGATGATCACCGCTATCTGCAGCACCAAACTGGATGATTTTCGATAGGATGTTCAGAAGCTTTCACACATATCCTTTGCTGCCGCAAGAGCAATAGCAGCTCCTACTTGGCTTTCTTTTATCAAGTATTGAGCAGGTAATTTTCACTGGTGGAGTCTAACCAGGACTCGGGTGGTGGTAGGGATTTTTGGAAATCCACTCCAAGCTTCTATTGCTGGAAATACAGGAGAGTAGACACAACATGACACAGTAAGATATGCAAATTGTAGACTTTTTTTTCATAAAACAAATATTTTGAGTGCCTACTTACAATATGTGAGGCACTGTACTAGGCTTTAAGAAGAGACATGGAGAAATTAAGACCCATCCTCAAAAAATTGCAATGTAAAGGCAAAGATCTCTACCACAGGTGAGAGAAATATGTGGTTAGTGCCAAATCTGTAATGTAAAAAAAAAAATGATTAGAAATAGAGAAAGCATTTATGGAGATCTAAATGTCATATTGTTCAATTAACAGCCCACTATTTTATTTATCTATTTATTTATTTATTTGAGAGAGAGCGCACGAGCACGAGGGCCAGGGGGAAGGAGACAGAATCTGAATCAGACTCCGAGCTGAACTTGGAGCCTGTCAGGGTCTCAATCTCATGACCCTGAGATCAGGACCTGAGCTGAAACCAAGAGTCAGATTCAACCATCCGCACCATCCAGGCACCCTATTTATTTATTTATTTATTTATTTATTTATTTATTTATCTATTTATTTATTTAATTTATTTATTCTTTGATAGAGTGTGCATGTAAGCGAGCAAAAGCGGGTAGGGATGGGGAAGAGGGAGAGAGAGAATCTTAAGCAGAATCCATGCTGAGGTAAAGGCTGATGTTGGGCTTGATCCCAGGAAACTTAGATCATGACCTGAGCCGAAATCAAGAGGTGGACGCTTAATTGATTGAGCCACCCAGGTGCCCCATTTGTCTAGTATTTAAATTAATCATCCTTTCAGACACTCTGTGCTGCAAAACCCATTTGCCATAAAGTAAATCTCCAAATTCACCATTTGGAGATACCTGTACATTGACTATAACTAATATAGAGAGTTAATATTGGTAATTATAACTATAAATAGCTTCCAAATATTTGGGGATTATTTTTAATAAAGGTTATGAATCATTTCAAAGCTGCTTTGTTTCATTTTAACAAATGAAATACACATTGCCTTTTAACAGTTGTGCAGATGTCAAAAATTGCTCTCACTACTCAGAGAAAAGTTAACACCATATTGTAACACATTATTTTTATCTCAGCAAAGGTTTAAAAACAATTTCATTCTGATACCCAGCCTCTTATTCTACTTAAACTCTCCCTTCATATGTAGTGACATAGATTTCTATTTTAAGTTACTAACAGTTTGTGATTTTTGTCCCTTTCTCTATTTGCAATGATAATTGGCTAATTAGAGAGTTGATCATTCACAAAAAAACACAGCACTGTTGAGAAGATGACTTTGGATATGCAAATGTTTTTCTGTATCAAAAGGGATTATTTTTAAATGTTTTTCCCCCCAAAATTCAAGTGTTACTGCTTTACTTGTCTTCACTCCTGAAAGGTCATCAATGACATTTTTCTAAACACACCAAAAGAAGAAGAAAAAAAAATCTGTGATTAATTTGTTTTATGAACTTTGTACTTCTATGTTTGTATACATTTTTAAAATGTGCCCCTATTATTTATTTATGCATCAAATCTTGGCTCAATCTACTATAGCATTAACATTCAGTTTCATCTTTACATGTGGTCATTAGCACATTAAGTCATTAAGAATTATAAAACCTCTTTTAAAAATGTTTATGAGAAAGGTATCTTTACTCAAAGAACATACATTTAGAATATCTGTTTTTCAAACTAAATGGGGCACTAAATAGAACCACATCTTTTAGCCTCACAGTTCTGGGATTATATAATTTTATTTTTTATAAGTTAAAAAATACAGGGACGCCTGGGTGGCTCAGTTGGTTAAGTGTCTGCCTTCAGCTCAGGTCATGATCCCAGGGTCCTGGGATGGATGGGGTTCTTGCTCAGCCAGGAGCCCACTTCTACCTCTGCCTCCAGCTCCCTCTGCTTGTGCTTTCTCTCTCTCTCTATCTCTCTCACAAATAAAGAAATAAAATCTTTTAAAAAATACAGCAAATCCAGGGTCTTTGAAAACAATCATTTTGCAATTAATTTCTTCTGTGTCTTTGTTAATTTCCTCCAAGTAACTTTTGTTCATGAGCGTCTATTAATCTTAGGGCGATATTAGTTTGTTTCTAAAACAAATCTATCATTTGTTATGTGCTTACTATGTGTAGTAAAATATTATTTTGTTTGATCCTTATCTAAACTCCATCAAATATGACCAGCAATTTTACAGATGAGGAAAAAGAGGCATAGAATATCTGAGTATCTTACTAAAGTCATATAGATAATAAGCAGCCAATCTAAGAATTAAGCCTATGGCTGCCTGATCCAAAGTCTGTTTCTTAATCTCTTTGCTATAATCCAGCACTACCATGGACCAGTTATTGCAATGGAAGACAAAAGTAATGTCTATAACAATACTTAGCTTAAGGAGTATATTCTCATTTTGGAAAGAATAACACTTCTCAGATTTCAGCTTTTCTTTGAGCAGGTCAAGATCAATGTTGCATTGATTTCAGTGCCTGAAACTATAGTATCTCTTAGCTTTCCTTGTTGTTATTGAGCTGCTTCCAAGAGATTTTTTTCTATATAGAAAGTCAAGTCACATGATTCAATCATGTTGGCCGTGGCTTTTTGGATCCAGTTGAGCATCTGAGCCATGGTGCCCTACATAAAAGCTGGATTATAGCCTAGAAAAAGTCTAGCCCAAAGTGTTGTTCCATAGAGATGATGACTTGGCCCAATCATATTGTCTCATTTGGAGAGCTTGAATGGAGAATTTTGGAGAGATATTGTTAGTTAGTGGCCTGAGCAGGAATATCTAGTTATAGGAGCAGAATGTAAAAGGCAACTAGAGAAAAGCTGAAATAGAGAGTAGCTAGGTCAAGCATAATGGTGAATCTACAGAAACATCAACAAATTTCTGCTGCTGAGGATTCTCTAATTAAAATCTGGTAGCTAGAGCTGCCTAAGAGGCATGAACTATAGAGAAGCGAGGGGGAAATCAAAGCAACTAACAAGAAATCAAGTTCATGAGCTCTTGTCTCCCACTTGCTCCTTTAATTCTCTTGGTGAATATTCTTTTTTTTTATGTCCAGCATACTGGTTTCAATTTCCCGCTGTTTTACTTGTTTTGTGATTTAAGCCAATCTCCCACCCCATTTAGACAATTTACCATCTATACAATGGACAGGATAGATATTATGATAGTTCCTGACAAATGGTAGACCCTCTTGAAACATTACTTGAATTTACATGTAAACCAAGCAATTCTACATTGAGGCTTCAGTTCAAGATCAGGCTCTGTTCCCACTTATTCCATTTGTTTTCTCTTCTCTCCCATCTTCCCTCATTTCTTCTTGTGATGAGAAGAGAGGGGAGCTCAGTCAGATCCCTCAGTCAATTACTTTCTGAACTTTTCTGCTAGGTTCTACGCTTACATTCTACTTAAGACTATACTCTAAATAAGAGGATGCCAGTGGACCTACTACACCTCACATCGGTTTTTGTTTTGTTTTGTTTTGTTTTGTTTTTATCAAATTCCCGATCATCCTTTAAAACCATTTCCAAGACGCTTGGTCTGATCTCTCCCACCAGGTTTATTGTCCCTTATACCATAATTCCTGGTGAAACTATCTTGTCAAAGTGGCAGTCTCTGAGGGCAGAAACAATATATTACTCATTTTTCATCTCTAGAAGTATATAACACAGCGCCTGGCACATAGAAGTTATTCAATAAATATTTGAACCGAAATGCAATATGCTGAGCCATGGGGCAGGCTGCCTGAACAGAAGCAATTATCAAATCAAAAGGGCAGGGGAATGCTTGAGCTGGTTTTGCTGATTTCAGGCCTTCTGTCCTTCCTCAATGTGGGAGATTCACCGTTATTGTGCATGGGTGGCTGCTTTACCACAACCCAGAATTGCAGGTGCAGATATTAGCATTGAGCAGATTTGCACAAATAAGAACTCTTCAATTTGTCATGAAAAGCTAGGATTCCAAGAAAGAAGGTGATAAGTTGAAAAATTAGGGGAAAATATGTTGTAAGAAGAATCTGGCACACCCCTTCCCCACCTCCATATTAATGAAATGAGAAGGGTGGGGGAAGGAAATGTTATGCTATACATTGGCAGGAAAATTGTGCGTGTCCTGTGAGCAGATGAACATGGGACTGTGAACAGGAAGCTGATTATTCCAACACATTATATTTCTCACTGGAAATATCATCCTGGAGGAAAAGTCCAATATCTTTACTTTTGGATCACCTACTGCTCTAACTTTCTATATTTTCTTGGACTGGAGATAAGAAAACATGTAACTATGTTAGAGGCAGGGCGTTTAAAAATAAGGTAGGTAGATATTTATTAACGTGTATTCAGCCCAATACTGACCTCCACCTACCACCACCACCATTTCGTGGGAATTGCCTCTTTTTTTTTCTCCAATCAGCTAGTGAGAGTAACTTATTTTTATATACTCTCGGACCAATGCGGAACACTACCTAGTCGCATTGGATTGTCCGTGAGTAGTAACTGAAGCAATCTAGAATCTCTTTCTAAAGTTGGTACTGAGATGAGAGAGAATTCAGTCTACAATGTAAGAATTGGGGAGCCTCTTTCAGCCAGATTTTCTACTCCTTGGACCAGAGAAATAGAGAAATCTAAAGTGGGATTGAAATAATAATGAGTAAAAATGAAAAGCTATAAATAAAGGAGAGAGGGATGCCTGGGTAGCTCAGTTGGTTAAGCATCTGACTCTTGGTTTCAGCTCAGGTCATGATCTCAGGTTCATGAGGTCCAGCCCCAAGTCAGGCTCTGCACTCAGCCAGAAGTCTGCTGGAGGTTTTCTCTCTCCCTCTTCCTCTGCCCCTACCCCTGCTTTCGTACTGTCTCTGTCTCTCTCTCTTAAATAAATAAATAAGATCTTTTAAAATATATAGAAAGGAGAAAGATGGAGAGAGACAATATTTGAATTATTGGTTCCAAATCATCCCTGAGGACCATTTGTTTTCCATTCTTTGCCTTGTGAGACACTCCCATATCCTTAAAAATGACACCCCCCCCAAAGAGACTTGGAATTGTTTTCTACTAAATACAGTGAAACAAGTCTTAAATATTTCAATTTCAGATCACATCAGTATCCATCTGTCTGAGAATGGCCCAGACAGCTCCTTTCTCATCTTTAAAAAGGAGCCGTTCCATGTCTACCCAAGACTAAAAACATAACCGCAGTTAGCATTAAATGCAACTCTTCAGGACTATTAAAGCTGAGCCATTAAAAAAAAAAAAAGTCAAAGAGTTGCAAAGGTTTTTCAAACAAGAAATAATGTTTAATAAATCACAGAAGCAGGGCGCCTGGGTGGCTCAGTTGGTTAAGTGATTGCCTTCGGCTCAGGTCATGATCCTGGAGTCCCAGGATCGAGTCCCGCATCGGGCTCCCTGCTCGGCAGGGAGTCTGCTTCTCCCTCTGACCCTCCTCCCTCTCATGCTCTCTCTCTCTCATTCTCTCTGTCTCAAATAAATAAATAAAATCTTTAAAAAAAAATCACAGAAGCAAAAAAAAAGAAATATCATGCAGTAAGGAAAAGCAGCCACCTTCATTAATCAATAAAACAAGTTTTGTGGGTGTTTTTGTTGTTGTTGTTGTTAAATTCCACAATAGTAGCTTAAAAAAAGAAAAGATTTGTGTTTGAAGCTCTGTTGTGCAGTGGTCTCCCTAGTCCCCACATGGAGGGTGGTATTTTGAAGTAGGTAAGACACAGGTGTGCATCGTTTGAAATGGAATTCATTAACAGGTTGTATTATTTTGCTCAGCCTCCATGGAACATGACAATGAACTGATAAGCTGCCACACTTCAGGCAGAGGGAAGCACATAAACAAAAGTTTTCAAATGAAAAAGCTGTGGGGTTAGGAACATAACACAATATGGCCATGCCAGCTGATTTATCCAGTAAGACAGGGGAAAAGATGATCTTTTCTTAATTTCAGTGCATTTTCAGTGTGATAGAGCACCAAATCCAGTTACTAACCCCACTAAATTACTTGCCAAGGGCTGGGCCCTATTTTTCTTTGGAAAAAAAAAAAAAGTAGCAATGCAATGAGATAATTTGTAGTTCTGGGTTTCTAATATACAATAATTCTGACCATTTAAAACAGTTTTTGTAGGAAATATTTTATAGTTAGAGAAATAGTTTTTGACATTTTGGGGGGAAAAGAACAATGGGCCGTTTACAGGTCTACACAGCAGATTAATGAATCTAATTGAGTCTGTAGGGAAATGTTTCAGTTTAACTACTGGAACTAATTTATACATTCACTACATCGTAATAAGTCAATTTAAGTTTCTGGAAATAAAACTGGATATCCTGGGTATAGATTTGAACTATAAATTTCTGCAAGAAAGGAGTCTGTGTGTTCATTATACATTGTAAAATTACCATATGGACCTGTCAACACTTCTTAGCACAGCTTTGTAATAATGTCATTTAGTTTAACATTGTAATGTGCCAACTGAATTAATGTGTATGACACAAAGCATGCCTCCCTCCCAACCTCTGCTTCTGGGGAGCTCTGCAACTTTTAAAGATTTTTCTCAAGGCAAGAGCCTTCTGCATTTACATGGAGAACTTCAATACAAAGATTGAGTGTAATCACATTTACTGGTAGCTGCTGGAAAACAAGCTACGAGGCTCTGACGCCTAAACTTTCCAGAAATATGCAGTCTAAAAATGGGAATAAATCTTCACCTGCGAAACCATACACTAACCTACATCTAGAGAGCAACAGCTTTCTTCATTAATTTCTTCTTTAACTGTGTAAAGCTCTTTTAAGAAGGAGACTTGAGTAAACATTCTACATGTAGTGACACTTGGTGTCACTATATTACTCAGCCATTCTCCTCAATCTGGATATTTATAAAATGAATATAAAAACATCTTCTATCTGGATATCATTAGACCGTGACATAATATAACCCTGTGGAAAAATAGTCAAGCAAAATGGGAAACGGGAAAAACAACTGCTAACATTTACCATGTTGGAAGCCATATCGATGTGTAATCTGATTTAATTCTCATAACCTATTTTCTAGATGAGGAAACTGAGACGCAGAGAGACAGGGTCATTCCTCCGAGGTCTCATACCTAGAACAACATGGATTTGAACACAGGTATCTCTGATGCCAGAGCCTGAGTCCTTCACCAATACACCACACTCTCTATCCAGAATAATAATTACTAACTCTTACATAGAGCTGGTACTGTTCCAGGTAATTAAATCAGTTAACTCATTTTATCCTCAATACAATCATGTAAGTAACTATTATTATTATACCAATTTTATGGATGAAGAAACTGAGACATAGACTCTGTAACTGGCTCAAAGTCACATTGTTAGGAAATGGCAGAGCAGGAATTTGAATCAAGGCAAAGTGACATTAGGATTTTATTTTCTTCACAACAACCATGTAGATGCAGTTGACCTTTGAATAAAGTAGGGGTTGGGGTGTCAACCCCTGCACAGTTGAAATCCACATGCAACTTGGACTCCCCCTAAACTTAACTACTAACAGCCTAGTGTTGACTGGAAGCCTCACCGAAAGCATAGACAATCAATTAGCCCAAATTTTGTTTATTTATTATAAACTGTATTCTTATAATAAAGTAAGCTAGAGAAAAGAAAATGTGATTACAAAAATCATAAAGAAGAGTAAGTACATTTACAGTACTGTACTGCATTTATTTAAAAAAAGGAAAAAACATCCACATGTGAGTGGACCCATGCAGTTCAAGTCCCTGCTGTTCAAGGATCAACTGTATATAGTTCCCTTCACGAAATGTCTTAGTAGAAGAGTGGATTTCATCTCTTTCATTAAATCATAAGCGCTTCATAATTCTGTACAAAAATTGGCCTAACCACTCTTTGGGTTAAGGCATTGCCTTTAAAACCATTCCTTTTCCCTCAGAAGGGCAATACACTATTATATAAACATTTACAATCACACCAGCATAGATGAGTTGATCTGATAAGCAAGCAGCCTTTACGCAGAGAGTTAAATTTCAAATGAAGGAATCTGGGTTGAGTCTCTGATAAAGATAAAGCTTTCAGAAAAGGTCCAGGTGCTCCCTGAAAAAGCCATGCCTGGTAGGAAGTGAAACTATAGGAAGTCCTGAATAAATAGGCCACCACTTTGTACCATAGAGAGAAAGGACACATAGGAACACTGTTTGCTTCAGACTTGGACCTTTAAGCCACCTGACACACCCAAACACTGGAAATGGGATAACCAAAGAAAATTAACTTCCTCACAGAAAGCTTCTTGCTTGGTGTCCAGACTCAACTTTCATTCAGCGTGCATTCAACAGCATTTGCTCACTTAATGTGTCAAATTTTGGTAATTCTCACAATATTTCAAACTTTGTCATTATTATCATATTTGTATGGTGATTTGTGATCAGCAACTATGACCTGCTGAAAGCTCAGATGATAACATTTTGTAACAATAAAGTATATTTTAATTAAGGGATGTCCATTGGCTTTTTAGACATAATGCTAGTGCACCCCTACTAGACTACAGTATGTGTAAACATAACTTGTATCTGCATCAGGAAACCAAAAATTCTTTTGACTTGCTTTATTGCGATACTCACTTTATTACAGCAGTCTGGAACCAAACCCCCAATATCTTCAAGGTATGCCTGTATAATTCCTAGAAGAGTCGAATTTAAATATGACTCATGTTTAAAAATGACTAACCTAAGTGTGGATCTAATAAATTGGCTGAGTAATTTAGGTGAGAAATCATTAGGACAGAATGCTCACATTAGAACATAAGTGCTCTGGCTTGGCTTCTACCTTGATAAGTGTGGGACACTGGGCTTCCTTCTCCTTTCCTTGCTCTTCGCTCAGTCTCAGGCTTCGAAACCCATGGTAAAGGAAGGGGTAGATAATTATCTCGTGAATTCAGGCAACCGATCTAGATCTAGATCATGCAGATGCCAAATTAGATGTTTTGGCCTTGAAATTAAGTTCTAAGAGCATTATAAAATCAGCTCCTTTATTGGGAAGTCTTGACTTCGTTCTATTAACAATTTCGTAAGTGTAAGAAAAACTGTAATACTTTACTATTTTAATAAATTTACATTGACTCTTCAGCAGTTTTATAGGAATGCACACATCTTTTGCTTTATGATAATGGTAAATGGGAGAGAAATGTAAAGGATCGTTCTTCTCTTGATTACATTTGCACTTTTCCAACCAACTTCTACTTTCGCCTACCCCCTGCCTTCAATATATGCCTAGCTTTTCCATTTAGACGAAACATAATTTGTTCAAATTGTCCTTTCCAAACTTTAAGAAATCCAATCTAGCATATGAGGCAACACACGGCTTTAAAATACTTAGCATTTGTATGATGCTGCTCATCTTTAATGCACTTTAGAAGTAATAGCTAATTAATTAATTAGTTCTTGATTTACAAGGGGGTAGAAGTTCAAGGAGAAAATTGATGTTTCTCCACCTTTATAAAAAAAAAATTGCTTATTTTAGAGAACATTATTTCTCCTTTCAAGTAATCTGTACTATCATAAAAAGTGTTGTAGATGCCCTTTGCTGTGACTGGGTACAATAATCATTAAAAATGAAGAATTGTACTAATAATACTAGTACAAATACAGCAATATTTTGTAAGGTGGATACGCATTGTTAGATTCTGTGTTGTTTAAGAGCAGGAACTGTATCTTGTTTTCCTTTGTGTTCTGACACCTAACAGTCTCTGGCACAGAAAATATAAATACACTAATTTATAGGTAATGAAGTCTAATTTATAAAGTTTATTTCATACAGTGATAAATAATATGAGAGTCAATACAAAACAGAATTATTTCATGCAAAAAGGAAAGTAAGAAATCAACAGTGTGGTTAATTTTCTGATCACGAAGCTATGTCTACATTCCATTAAATCTCAGGAAGAAAAGTAAAAGAAAAAAAAAGAAAAGAAAACCCTACTAAATATGAGCATGTTCTGTATGTAGACAATAGATTTAGCTTTTGATGACATTTCATACAAAAAGCAATCTAATTCATTAAAACATAGTCTCAAATATATTTTCTTAGAATAGTTACCCTGATATTATAACAGTTGAATTGGTTGAAAGTGTAATCTCTCCTCAACCATCTCACGTCAAACAGCTAGATATTTCAAATTGACCTTTTAGTTTTACACATGAGTTCCTGATATAAGATAGACACAAAACTAGGCTGTCCACACACATAAACGCTATGTTGTTTTGATACCCAAATTACAAATTTAGCTAAAGAGATAAAATGACTGATACATATATATTTTTTAATTTAAAAATAACTTTATAATTTTCTCCACTAAATCATGATCTAAGATTTAAATTTTCCTTATAGACAGAAAAGCTTCTACTTATTCTCTATTACTGAGCAAAACCAAATCAATAACTAATAATTTATTCTGATATATAATAGTCATGAAATGTGACCAAAATGCTTGTAAAGGTAGTCTACAAATTTAGATTTGTATATATTGCTCAAGATACATAAGAGAAAAATAGATGTTAAATTCAGCAGTGCAGCAGTGATTTTTTAAGCCTTTTTTTTTTTGATATCTGACCCTTTTGAAAAACTGATAAAAAATTCTAAAAGCTTTCCTCAGAATTAAGAAATATAAAAATAATACAAACACAGTAGTTTACACTTTCTATTAAGAAAGCCACATACCTTGGGTGCCTGGGTGGCTCAGTCGTTAAGCGTCTGCCTTTGGCTCAGGTCATGATCCCGGGGTCCTGGGATTGAGTCCTATATCAGGCTCCCTGCTCGGCAGGAGGCCTGCTTCTCCCTCTCCCACTCCGCCTGCTTGTGTTCCTGCTCTCGCTATCTCTCTCTCTGTCAAATAAATAAATAAAATCTTTTTTTAAAAAAAAGAAAGAAAGAAAGCCACATACCTTAAGAACCCCATGCATGGTCCATTGACCCCAGGTCCCTTGGAAGATAGTACGGATGACAGAAGTTGAGACATCCAGAGGAAAAGGTTTAAGAGAGTACATTAATTCATATTTGGGTGTGTTGAAAGTTCCAGGGGTCAGTAAGCATAAAGTCAAATTGTTCAGCATGTAGCTGGAAAATCAGAAGCTGGAGAGACAGAGGTCGAGGCTAAAAATAAAAATTTTGGGTCATCCATGAAAGTGATTACTAAAATCATGAGAGTGAATAAAATCAGCAAGGGAGAAAATATAAAAATAGGAAGGAAAAGATGGTTGAAAAAGATGGTAGGATGCTTACTTGTAAGGAGTGTGAGAAAGAGCAAAGGAAAGGAAAATGGAAAATGAGACACCAAACATGTAGAAGAAAAGCCAGGAAGATCATTGTCTTATCGAGAGATTCAAGCAGCGGGTAGTCAACAGTGTCAGAAGCTTAAGGATAACATACAGAGAACTGAGTAAAGACCATTTTGTTAAGGGGTTAAAAAGAGAAGAGAAAGAATAATGAGGAAGAGAAGCCACCATGTTACTGAGAAACTCTGTAGTCGAGTAAAAGGAGAATGGAAGGTAGACAATGCTTAGACGAAATTGTAATCACCATTTTAGGGCTGAATTCAGAGAAAATTCGGGAACAGCAAACTAGTGAGCACTCCACTTTCCCCCAAACTTCCCTTTTCCTATCTGATTGTTGTCTCTCATGCATTGTCCTTTTCCTGAGGCATCAAAAGTTGCTGAGCTGGGTAGAGTGGAAGATTTAGTGAAGCCAGTCTCTCTTGTGGTAGAGAGAGACACACATGTTTATTATATTCATTATATTAGGATTGTGAGTTGCTTGGAAAAAAAAAACTTAAAAATTTAAAAAAGGATCTTTGAGTATTTCTTCCTGAAATAGAGGGACTTCTATAATTATAGGGAAGTTGTCACCTACCAACGAATGAGTCTGAATGACGTGGCTTGACTGGTAATGTTCACAAGCTGCGGAAATGCTGTGAGATTTCCCTGTGGATGGAGTCTTGAGCAAAGGACTAGTGAATTTACTACAATCCTACCTCACTGAATTAGATGAACAGACTAATCCTCACAAATGGGTAGGATTTAAGATATGATTGTAAGATTTTTATCCGATTGCATAAATCTACGTATAGATGTAGGTTCAGATTTGTAGACACTAAATATAACAGAAAAAGAAATGGACATTTTCATCTAGCAACTTTTATGTACATTTTAAATCGTTTAGTATGTATTTCTCTCAATAAAAGTAGCATGCTGAAATGGAGGAATTTGTTGCAATAAAATATAAAACCAAGCTATTATGTTACTAGCTCAAGAGCACAATGCCTTAGATACTTAAATTTGTGCAGAGGGAGTTATATGTAAAATTCTAGGGCCAGAATTACTACGTATGAAGCTGGAAACACAACATCTATCTATGGCTGAACGGAGGAGTTTGGAATATTACTTTAAAAAAAATACCTCTTTACATGAGAATCACTAAAATTTGTGTATTCTTTTTATTTAAGCAAAGAATGCAAAAGGTACTGTGGCAGTAAGTATGCATGAACTCACCCTTAAAACAAAATTTCAAATAGTCTTTTGATAAAATCCTTTACCAACCTGTTTTATTACTCCATCTTTTTATTTTCTGTGTTACTATAAACTTGCTTTCTATTTAATTCTGATCCAAGAAGACACACATGCACATTTTACAAAACACACACACACACACACACACACACACACACACCCTTGGGTCATAGAGTCAGAGCATTAAGAGCTGTAGGAAATTTTGAGACTAAAGTCTAACGCCAGTCCAGAGTTAGCATGTGTGAAACTGGATTCACAGACGATGAATCCTTGTCCCCCAATCACAATGTGAAAAGCCTGGTAAGAACTTTGGTGTTCAGGCTCATGGTCAATACTTTCTCCCATATCACCCTCCTTCATCATTTCACAAATACCCTCTGTAAATGTTTCACTTTTTGGTACTTATGCCAACACGTATTCCCTTCTTTTGTACCTTAAGGGGGTCATGGTGATTTCCTGTGTTCCTTCAGACATAGCAAATTGGCTAAATATACAAGAGTCTAACCTCGTGGTATCAACGTAACTAAGCCTTTTCTTTTCTTTTCTTTTCTTTTTCTGAGATAATCCTTCTCTCAGATAGAGATGGATTATTATTGGCTTCAAAATCAATATTGTAAAGATAAGAATGGATTATTTGTAATATCTCTGTCCTGGTCCCATTTCTGCTGGATCCATAATGTAAGAAAACACCAACTGACTTTATGTGTGCTGATCTTTGAGTTTTGTGCAAAGTTTCTAGCCTGAAACATTATCAATCACATCATCATGTGCATGCATAGCTTCTGGCAGAATATGTATTCAGCAGGTCATTCTAGAAATCGTGGTGTCTCCTGCAGTCATCCTTTTGGTAGTCCATGCACGGTGTTACTACAGAGCTGGAGTGAAGAGGGAACTCTCCCTCCTCATCCACGCTGAATCTAAATGAAGAGGTCTTAGATAAGATGGCTCCATCCTTGATTTAATCTGGGGTAAATATTCAAATAAAGCATTCTATTTCTTCAAGTCCTAATCTGTCTTTTCCTAAGAAAGGAAGAAGAACCTAGTGCTGTAAGAGAGGCCTGGGATCTCAACTGAGATAAACCACATACTATATTAGACTAAGAGTTCCAAATTACTTTAAAATACATTTACATCATTTAGATTTACTGAAGTGTTGAACGGCATGTGTTCCTATTCAGAAACTGTGAAAAGTAAGGCTTCAGGAGATTTTTCAAGGTCATGTATCTAACAAATGTTCTCTTTGTTGTTTTTATTCTTAATTGTTATTTTCAGTTTTAAGGCTCCAAGTACTCTACAGTGCTGACAGTTTTTAGCCTGCATGTAGAGTACAGTGTCCATGATTATGGACTATGACGGCCCAATGGAAAGGGTATGTTAAAAAAACAAATAGTAAGAGAATCATAAGCTCATGTGAGCGCTTCATCGCCAGCATGCCACTACCATGTGCCCATGGATTTGTTTTCTTGTCATCCTCTAGGCACTGAATATTTAAATATTTTCCCCGGGTACCATAATCTAAAGATCCCTCTACCAGATGACTTATAAGCCCCAATAAGAATATCTTGTCATATTGGAAGAAAGAAAGTTATATTTCATCTTCCTTTTTTACTTGTGAGCCTCTCTGATTGAAGCATCCCTTACTGATGTCATCCAGAGATGCTCAAGTTAAACGTTTGACAAGTCCTTCTGTGTCCACAGTCACCGACAGACGTGGGAAGCAGTCACCCACCTGCCTCCTTGTGCTCTTGCTTTGTTCCTGTCCTGGATATTTTGTTCTCATGTGGCCACAGGCATATTAATACCGTCTTCCCTCCAAGAAATGTGAAGAGAGTGGATTCCATGCTACAGCCCGTGCTCCTGAGATATGGCTTCTGTCATTGTACTGCTATCCACACATGTTCCACAAATTCTCTAGCAACATCCGCACATCTTAATGCATATGTTGCTTAACTGCCTGACCTGCACTCACTGTTCATCATTTCAGTGATTAATTATAACTCATCAATCAATCTCTCCTTTCTCCGAGTTGATTGTTCTTTCTTAACGTCAAAAAATGTTATAAGTTTGGGGAACCTTCTTAGATTCTACTACTTTCAGTTCTATTGCCCGAATATGTTGTCATAATGTTATTTTGTTAGACTTGAATATTTGTGTTGGTCCCTTTCTTACTTTGGAGAGAAACATTTCACTTTTTGGTAAAACAAAGCCAGGATTTTAAACCAGGGATAGGGCAAATAAAAAAACCTAAAGATGTGAAACAGATGAAATTTTTTTTTTCTTTATCACATTCCTGGGGCATTTGCATAATAAAATTCCAATAGTAATTCATGAATCTAAAAATAATATTATGATTCAGATAATTCTGTAAATAAGATAAGAATTCAGAATAGCTGTCAAAACTCAAAACAAAATAATTATGCCAGTGAATTTCAAAAAGGATTACTTGAATCAATTTTAATCATTTTTTAAGAAGTCATGTTATTTGAAACAAATATCCACAGATTACAACTGAGTTTCAAATTTGCAATCCTGTCATATGAATTCAGAATCTTGTATTTCTATTTTCAAAATCTGCAGCTTTTCCTTAAAAATTTGTTGTTGTTGTTGTTGTTGTTGTGAGGGATTTCTTGATACTTAAACAATTTTAAAGGATTTTAAATCTCGAAGTGTATTTTGAACATACAATCAATTTAATGTCTAGCATTAATGCAAAGTTCACTTTGTTCAAGTGAAAGTTACTGTAAATATTATCTGAAATGACATGATTTTTTTTCTTCATTCTTTTATTAGGTAACTGATCTTTAGGTAAAATTAAAAAAGCCAGCTTGGTTAAATGAGGTAAACCTCATTTAATCCTTTAGGAGACAAATTATCGTTATGGTTATTGATTGTTTCTTGGTTTTATGTGGAAACAAATTAGAGATGCTTAAAATTCTCATTTTTTTATTTCAAGAGAATGTGTCCGTAATTAAATATATTTCTGTATAAATGCAATAGCGCCCTCTGGAGGCTTGGAACACTTTGCATAACTTTCATAAATCAGCGTCTTCTTTTGTTAACCCTACATATTTTTGTTGACTTCGACATTTAATATTTTATATTCTGATAATTGGATTTGTCTCTTAAAATGATTAAATACGTTTAATCTATTACTACTTTCTAGCACGCATTCATCGTGATTTGTGTGTCATCTCATTTGTAATGCTACAATGTAATAACAAAACACACGATTCTGCTGATCTTGGTGATGTATCCATAATTTTTCTATTTTTTATCATGTGCAAATATTTTCCAAACAAGAAATGACAACTTTCATTTCCGAAATCCTTTCATATCTGGTTATATGCAGACAACAGGGAACTCATTTCACCTCCTTTGAAGATTCCTCATAGAAACGGTTACTTTCATTCTTCGAGTCCCTGATCAACAAACACAGCTGTGGCTTTTCTGTGGTTCTGAAGGGAATTTATTGGAGATGGGAGAATATGGAAAGGGGCAGAGGTCAAAAAACATCGGAAAAATATCATGAGTCACTGGAACACATTCAAGAACCAGAGTGACTCCTATTGTGCCATAATAATATAAATAAATGATCCCATAATCATCGGCCTCTCTGTAACAGCTCTACACACAAAGATCTTTTTGAAGTTCAGGGAGATGGAAACAGAGTCGTTCACCCACTATAAAAAAGGGGATGAGCATATGACTAATACAGGGTGAGAGGAAATAATGTCATGCAACTCTGAATGAAGCTCAGGCTGGCCTCTCCCAGGTTTTCAAGAGGCCACATGTCAGCTAGTTGGGGGTGGATACTGGAGTGGCCCTCAGTTGGGTTGGTCTCTGGGGAGGTTGCTCTTTCTTGGTTCTAGTAAAGGGAGTCAGGGGACCCACCCAGTACTGACACTGAAGGCAAAGGAATGACAGCAAGCACATCACCCGGAGTCCTCCTATTACATACAAAGATAACAGACACAAAGACAAATGGAATCATAATTCTAGCCCCAAGCACTTCAATACACTCAAAATAGATGCACAAAGATATATAAACTCATGATTTCTAAAGCAACTAAAATTCATAGGAAAATTTAATACTAAAATGATTATATACCTAATAAGGAATAGGAAAAAAGGTTAGAAGAGCTAAAACTGCTTCCATCATTCTGTCCCTGAGATTCTGTTCCCTGCCCTCCTCCCTTTCCTCTCCTCCTTTAGTGATATCATCTAGAAGAGTCAGGTCACAATTCTGTCAGCAAAACTGGGAACTTGAACCATATTAATCATTATAGAAGTTAAAGATGTCTAAGCTGTGTTGTTTGGGTTTTGTCACTGACTTTCTTGAGTTTATCCAGAGTACATTTCATAAGTAAGCTCTCTGTGCTTTGGTTTACATAAAGTGGTGAAGAGAGTTAAATGATGAGGTGCTTGCAAAGCATGAGATGGTGTCTAAGACAGAAACAAAGGCTGCATTTCATAGAGTCTTAATCATGTCACTGACACTTAACACCTATATGGACTAGGCGCAGTTCAAAATACTTCATAAGTATTAACCAGTTGACTCTTCCTAGCAACTGTATGAGATAACTAATGCATCATTATCACCACCATCAGCTTCATCGGTAAATCTGAGACACAGACTAAGCAATTTTCCCAGTCACACAAGCTAAAAAATTCTGGAGCCAGCATTGAATCCCAGGCAATCCAGCTACTCTATGCTCTTAGCAACAAGGTGATTTTGCAATTCTGCAACTGCCATCATCATGGTCATTGTTGGACAAGACCATCCTATAATTTTCTGTTGCCAAATCTTTTAACTCAATCTGTACCTAAAGATAGTGAGGACAACATTCTCTGGGAATGTAAATACAATGGCGTGACTGAGGTATCAGTGTAAGAGATGGAATTTGTTTGGGAAATAATGCTTTGTTTCTTAAATTGGCCTTAACATTTACTTCTTTATATCCGTTTTCCCCTGGGTGGCCATAAGTTCCTGAATGATCATCCCTCTAAACTCCAGGTGGACTTAAAGTAGAAATAGGAAATCAAATGAGAAAAGGGAACACAGTGAGGGCTGCTGCAAAGGGCCCTCTCATACCCTTTGCACCCAGGGTTTTGGTTGTGCCCCTGTCCTGGTAGTCCACCATTACAGTGCTGTGGCTTTTCCATCAGAATCATTCCACAGTGATTCTCACAGTAAAGACTGGAACTGTAGAGGTACCAATACCTTCCTAGAAAGTAGTGGGCTTATGTCTGTGACATTTGTGCTTCTTGAGTCAAAAAGAGCAATGGCAAGTGCCCTGAATAAGCCTGAGAGTTTTGATGTCATGTTTTTAGCTCTTGATGGCTTTGACCCAGCTCCTTTTATAAAGGACCCATTGCTTAGTTTATTGCTAACATTGGGAAAGGGCATCTGTGCACATTTCTCTTAATCATTAGATCTCAGGCTCAAGTGTGAATCAGAATTGTCCCAAAGATCCTGATTCCATATGTCCAAAATGGAGTCTAGAAAATTATGTATTTTCAAGTGATTCTGATGCAGCAAATCAAGGACTGTGCTTAGAGAAATAGATCAGGACTGGTCTGGGAGCCAAGGGGAGGGGTGATCTCCTGGGGAGCTATTTCAAACCTATGTGCCTGAATGCCATACTAGACCTCAAGAATCAGAATCTCTGGAAGACAGAGGGCTGATCATGTGTTTTTAGAATGAACTACTGGAGTTTTCTGCAATGTCCCCAGAACTTGCTCTGTTCTGGGATTGTGGTTTAAAGGCTGTGTTGAGTAGAGCCCTAGGAATTTAGGAAGTGCTTCAAAGCCTTTTCTGTGGCCAAATAGGCAGGCATTTCCCTTCAGGATTCTTACCAAAGGTCTGTTTATGTTGCTTTTTAAAAATATTGAGATTCCACATAGTGTTCTCCTGTTTTTGGAGAGGGGAGGATTTCTGGGGGAAAAAAAATATTTCAAAACCATACCTCTAAAATTAATATCAGGGATTTCATTGAGGCCATATAGTTAATTCTGGTCATTTTGAACTAGCTCTGTATCCAGCTCCATTCCCCATTCTCCAACAGACAAAAGATGTGATATTGAGAGAGTGTCTCAAATCATGGAAATCTCTGAATCGCAAGTGATACTAAGAACCTGTTGATTTTATTTTAAGCCCATGACCTAAAACACACAAATGCCTTTCATTTTGTTGTTATCTAAAGATAATTCTATAGAAGTAATCATAAAAATCAATAGACATCTGAATCCATGTTAGTCATAACTAATTTTTCATAATCTTTCCACTTCCACTCAGCTATTAGCATCAAGAAAAAGGCTGATTTATTCTCTCTAAGTTTCAAAATGAGCACATGGATGGAACTGAATGTTCTATTTACTCCTGGTTATAAATTGCCATTGGACCAAGAAAAATGTTTCTACTGTGATTATTAATATTTGTTGAGAACCCAGGGTCTGGATTGAGACCATAAAATTTATAATACAAAATTTATAGTCTGTCAAACACTAAAAGTCAAAACCTAAAAACAGGAAACAAACTATATGTAAAAAATATAGGTGAACTAAAGAGCTAGAGTTAACTATTTTCACAACAGATATTATTCTTTAATTTTTAAAGATATCTTGGCTTGAATAGGATCATCTTGAGGCACAAGATCAACTAAATAATTAAAATATTTGGGCAAAAAACACTTATAGTTACAAGTTCTGATTTTTCTGTCCACTGAAAAAACGATAATCAGTAAAATAGGCTAAAACATTTTGACCCCTAATTTTACTGCTCTGCTCATCACCTTCATCCCTCTTACCGAAGCCTCTAAGTAGCAAAATAGGAGCCACGTATACTTTATTCTCTTCTCTGTGCCCAAGTACAAAAAACAAAAACAAAAACAAAAAACAGGCACATAGCTCAAACTTAGGCTCAAGACCAAGAAGAAATGTAATAAAGTATATTATAACTGAAAAAATTTTTAAAAACATTTTCAGAAATAATGTCTTTGGATAGTCATCCATTTAATAAATATGTATCATGCCCCTACCATGTGCTAGGTGTCGGGGAAGCAAAAATGAGTAAGAGGCAATTCTTTGTCATTTGGGAAAGAGTTTTTTGAATTGGGAGCTGTGGCCCATTATTGAGCTGTGAAATCAATAGAATAAATTTTGATCAACAATTTAAAAAAGTGAGAGTAGAGACTATCAAAGGACATTGTCTATTGTAAAGGAATACATTCTTTTAATGGATGTTCTGTTTCAATCTGTGTCTGTGTGTGCTCTGGATTACAACGTAAAAATGTGTTTCTTTTTTTTTTTTCCTGTTTCAAGACAGAAGAAAGAGAAATTAAGGAGTCGATCCCATTTACAATTGCACCCAAAACCATAAGATACCTAGGAATAAATCTAACCAAAGAGGCAAAGGATCTGTACTCAGAAAACTATAAAATACTCATGAAAGAAATTGAGGAAGACACAAAAATATGGAAAAATGTTCCATGCTCATGGATTGGAAGAACAAATATTGTGAAGATGTCAATGCTACCTAGAGCAATCTACACATTCAATGCAATCCCCATCAAAATACCATCCACCTTTTTCAAAGAAATGGAATAAATAATCCTAAAATTTGTATGGAACCAGAAAAAAACCCGAATAGCTAGAGGAATGTTGAAAAAGAAAAGCAAAGCTGGCGGCATCACAATTCCGGACTTCCAGCTCTATTACAAAGCTGTCATCATCAAGACAGTATGGTACTGGCACAAAAACAGACACATAGATCAGTGGAACAGAATAGAGAGCCCAGAAATGGACCCTCAACTCTATGGTCAACTAATCTTTGACAAAGCAGGAAAGAATGTCCAATGGAAAAAAGACAGTCTCTTCAACAAATGGTGTTGGGAAAATTGGATAGCCACATGCAGAAGAATGAAACTGGACCATTTCCTTACACCACACACAAAAATAGACTCCAAATGGTTGAAAGACCTCAATGTGAGACAGGAGTCCATCCAAATCCTAAAGGAGAACACAGGCAGCAACCTCTTTGACCTCAGCCGCAGCAACTTCTTCCTAGAAACATTGCCAAAGGCAAGGGAAGCAAGGGCAAAAAAGAACTATTGGGACTTCCTCAAGATAAAAAGCTTTTGCAAAGCAAAGGAAACAGTCAACAAAACCAAAAGACAAGTGACAGAATGGGAGAAGATATTTGCAAATGACATATCAGATAAAGGGCTAGTATCCAAAATCTATAAAGAACTTATCAAACTCAACACCCAAAGAACAAAGAATCCAATAAAAATGTATTTCTAATGGTAGTTGCATTTGAAAAGTTTGAAAGCCACCATTAAAGAGTGTACTTAAAGAGACAGACAATTAAATATATAAGTAAAACAAAATCTTGCAAGAGCTCTTTCACTGGTGTGGAAAAGTAAGCCTGAAATCTAAAGAGAGAGAGAGCGGCTATCTCTGCCTGGAGACTTGTGAATGACTGCTGAAGAAGAATACTGATATTTGAACTGTGTCCAAAAGGATGAAATTGAAGGTAGAAAGGGTGACCCTAAAAGGAAATTCCAGGAAGAAGGAACTAACTGTGTAAGGAGTTCTGAAAGGGAGCACTGTGTTCAGAGTGGTGGGAATGTGTCTGTGGGGGAGCATAGGGTTCCCAGGGGTGAGACGTGGGGAATGGCATGTGATAAAAATGGAGAAGTGCATCTGAAACAGGACGGCTATTGAAGAAAGGAATGACAGATCCACTTTGCTCTGTTTTGTTTGTCTATGTGTTCTTCGGGGGTAACACTGTCACCAAGATGGACTGGGAATAAAACACAAGTGAGGAGATCATGGCAATCATTCTGAACATAGTGAGGGTGGAAAGAAGTACCACAGTTAGGAAGATGTTAACGTAGAATCAGTATGAGTCCATCCTTAATTATGCATGTGTGCTGCGGCAGAGATGATTCTAGAATGATCCTATTATAATAGAAATACAGAGATAAAAGCATCAGAATGTAAGAGAGACATCTATTTCTCCCCTTTTAAATTCACTTTATTTTCAGTGGTGGACCATTATGTAATTTTTTGAGCCTCCACTTTTTAGTCTGCTAAATGGAAATGTATGTCATATAAATTAGAAGCCTTTAATAAGAGCTTTCTAACTTTGTACTCTTTTGAACAGACTATGGTGTGCTATTATAATGTCATAATTCTGTAACGTTTAACACGTTTGCTAGTGTCATCCTCACTATGATTCAAATATCTCACTTCTCAAATCAAAGGCAGTGTTATTAGTTTAAAGAAGTCAGAGAAAGAAGCTAATTATTTTCCTTTTACTTAAAAATAAGTCTAAGAAGGCAAATTCAATTAAGATTCTACATGGTACCAACTTATTTAGGTAAGAGAAAATAAATAAATAAATAAATAAATAAATAAATAAATAAATAAATAAA
>NW_023270377.1:72453095-72497965 GCF_011800145.1 Mirounga leonina | reverse complement strand
AAATAAATAAATAAATAAATAAATAAATAAATAAATAAATAAATAAATAAATAAAATTGGTCATATTGTCAAAATAATAGAAAAGCCATTTTCCTTCCTTGCCTTGTTCACACCAAGGACACCTAAGCCTCTAAACATTATCTTCTTTTCCTGCCATAATGAGAAAGAATCTTTGTGATCTTGGTGTTTGCTAACTGACACATTTCAAACCTTCCATTTGGGCATCACAGAGTCATTTGCTTCCCAAAGGAAGATATCCAATTCACAGGAGAATTCAACTAAAAGCAAGCCAACCCACGCTCTGGGATTCTTTAGAGTATAAGGTGTGTGGCCCAACAATCTGCCTTAAACAAGATTCCACCATTTCCCGTCCATATACAAATATTGATAACCACTCTCAGCAATATTTTTTTAGAACTATAAAAGTCCACATTAAAATAAGTTCTTAGTTATTGAGAAAAATTGAATATGTAATGGCTGAATCATACTCCATATGTTGGACTGTGTAGTGCCCTATAAAAGTAACCAAGTGAGGATTCCTTGTGGTTTGTATGAGAACCTTAGACTGGTTCTCCAGATACTGTGGACCCAAGGAATGTGATTTGGAGAAACCCAAGAGCCCTGACTGAGACTTTAGAGACTTGGATTCTAGGTTTCACTCTTTCTCCAGCTGACCAATGTCAAGTCTTCACGTTTCCTTAGAGTTTGCTCACCCAGGGGCACCTGGGTGGCTCAGTTGGTTAAGCGTCCGACTCTTGGTTTCGGCTCAGGTCATGATCTCAGGGTCTAGGATCCAGCCCTGTGTCAGGCTCCCTGCTCAGCAGGAAGTCTGCTTCTCCCTCTCACTCTGCCCCGCCCCCCTTCTCCTTCTCTCATGCTTTCTCTCTCTCTCTCTCTAATAAATAAATAAATCTTTTAAAAAACTTTGCTCACCCAGAAAAGAAGGGGTTGAAATTAGAGAGATGGTAAAATCTTTTCTAGCTCTAATGGTGTCCAGTTTTATTAAAAAGCTTAGAAAATAAGAGAAGCTAAAGTGCCTCCAGCTTGCTGTTCTGGTAGCTCTTAAGATGACTCTGAAATGGAAATAAAACGAAAAAAGTCATGAAGAACTTTCGTTGGGGCACCATTCAGAGTTCTTAGGTGGAGAGGAGGGGATTGGACTGTCCATCTTGAAAACAATTTATTTGTAAATGCCTCTAAGAATGGTGGATTGTGTCCTCTTCTCCATAAAATGTCTTCTCTTGTTCACCATAAAGTGCAGATTTTATAGTTTCGCATGACCAGCCTAAGAATTATTAATAATACTTATTTGTTCACTATTCTGCACATAGGTGGGGAATAAAGAGCAAATAAAGACTCACTCTCTCATATTTTCCATATCTAGGATTTCTTAAACTTTTGAAAACCATTAGTTTATGTAAAGGCGCATTGTCTTTGAGGAAGTTTATGGCCTTGTCTTCATAAGAGAAATTAAAACTACACATCTGGTAATAAAATATGATTGTGGGTATTTACCAAGATTCTCCCAGAGAGCAAATCCACTCTCACTGAAGTGTAAGACTAAGTTCCTCTGTCGAAACACTTAGAATCTCTGGGAAATGTATCCTTTTCCTAGATTTTCAGTTCTGGAAAATCTATGCAAAGTAGAAATAAGCAGATGGACTGAGAAACCATCAGAATAATGTTTTTGGTGACAAATTCTCAGCAAGTGCCCTGTGAGTATGTTCCCATCTGAAAAGGACTGCAGCTGTCTTTCCATGTTAATGCAATGAACAATAGTCATAGGCCCTAGTCAACCCTTGGATAGGAAATCAACTCCTAACATCAAAGTGCTTTTTTTGTTGTTTTTTGTTTTTGTTTTTGTTTTTTTTTTTTGGATTCCTCTCTCCTGGCTTACTTTAGGCATATCACACCATTTCAAGTTTAAAGTGGTCCTGGCCATTTTATCAGTTATCATCCTCGCTTTGCTGGAAGGAGAAAAACATTTTGCTGTTCAGTGAGAGAGGTTTGAGGTTTGAGCACACCTGCCAAAAGGTGAGCGGATGAACTCACTTTAAATGTATGCTCTTCTTTGGTGCATCTTTGTGTCAATGTGGGACTCAGAATTGATGGCTTTCCGGTTAAATGTGAAAGCCTGGCGACAACACATACACATTCAGCAAGTACTAATGTTACATATCTATATGACAAAGAAGAGAAATAGTTGCTCAATATTCAAAACTTCCCCCACCAACATATACTACTTGGCATCTGTTTCATGTTTGCAACCTGCTAACAGTTTTAGTTCTGGGGGATTTGCTCCTTTTGCTTAGTTCTGCCTGGACCAGCACGAAGTAACCACATGTGGCCGGTGGCTACTATATTAGACAGTGTAGACTTATACTTTGACTTTCAAAGCATCTCCAGATTTTGGGTAATGGCCACCCAGATCCTGAAATCCAAAATTGTTCCTGACTGTCTGCCATTCGTCGGCGGCTGCGAGTGCCTTTTTTGTCTTGTGAAGTGTAACTCAATGTCAAAGGGGTTTATGTAATATTTAGACTTGTATTACATGAAATTAATCTTAACATGAAAAACCTTTTGATTACAGAGTATGCTTTGTCAGTGATTGATTAACTAACTCATTTATTCATATAATAATGCCACCATTTACTTTTATTTATATTCTTGAGTTGTAACAGAAAGTTTCTATTTGTGCTATGCTAGAGGGCAGATTACATGGTTATCATAATCTTTCCACCTGTTTTACTAGGCTCTCTGGAAATAACCTCTTATTTTCTTTGTTAACGACTCTCCCTCAAAATCACTTTCTTCATACAGAACCAACATTTGGGGACAATGATCTTATTATCTATAGAGATTCCTACTCTTTCCTCAGCTTTAGCCCTCACCTCATTGGTGTGGAAAGAATAAAATCTTTATTTTCATCATGTCTTCTTCATAAATAGTTACATTTGGAAGTGAAGTGACATACATATTTCCTAATGCACACTCTGACCCTTGGTTATACTATTTGTTTTCTTCTTGCCTTTCCTGTCTCTCCTTGTGTAAAGTGAATTGAGGACATTAACAATGATCTTCTAATTTGTGTATTTTCTACCTTAACAGGATAAATGATAGGTATGAAATAAATTAATAAAAACCCGTACGTTGATTTCTTTGTTGACAAAGCCCTCAATAGTGAAGAAAGACAAGAACAAGCTCATTAATAAGTCAATTAATCAACATTTATTTATGGTTTACTATGTACTCTGAATTAAGAGCTATATAAATAAGATAGGATTCCAGCTCTCAGAAAACTTCCTGTAGTTTAGAAAACCAAGACAAACACTCAAGAGGCTATAGTGGAGCAAAAAATTATGGAATTAATTACTACATTTATATAGAAAATCTGTAAGCATTTTATACTTTAATGCTGTAGACTTCAGGAATCAGAGAGATCAGTGAAGATAAGAATAAACAAAGAAAAATTCATGGAGAAGATGGTACTTCAGCTGTGCCTTGATTAGCAAGTAAAATTTGATGAGACCCCTGAGAAGATAGACAATATTCCAGGGAAAGAATTACTCACATACAAGTCAGAAAGACCCTGGAAAAAGACAGTGATAGTAGAACGGAGAGGTTGGCATGGGTTCAAGAGAATATTGAAAGGAAAAATGGAAAGTAAGCTCTAGCTCTAAGTGCAGCACACGCACAATAGAAAATCTTTGTCCTTCATTCAATAATATAATATTTTAACAAGAATTACTACGTCCTAAGATTTTCTTCTGATTCACAGATCTTCATAAGAAGACCAGGTGGCTGTGGGAGCTTCTCCTCCTCCTTCCTCTTATCCTTTCCTTTTTTTTTCTTTATTACTATTATTATTATTATTATTATTTTCTAAACACCATGAACCCACTCGATATCAGAGGACAGTTTCAATCACATTGGTATAGACCTGTCCTCACAAAGGTGATCAAAGAACAAGTGAGTAACAAGAAAGGAGAGGCAGCAGGGTGTAAGGAGGGAAAAAGTTTCTGAGACTGGATTCTGAGTACTCAGTATTCCTTCATGCATTCTCTCTCCCTCTCCAAAAGAAATATTTCACTGGAATGGTACCAAAATGGCAGCTGGGGAATCCAAAATGCAAACGCTACCCAAATTATTTTTATTTTCAATATAAATTTATACCTGAAATTTCTCCTTATGTCTTTTATGTTATTAGGTTAGTCTTTCACCATTACTATGCTAAATTAATAAAAGTAAGTCACTTTAGAGATGCAGTTTGCCATCCTAGGTAATTGAGTACTATTGGAGAACCAGAGAGCTTAAGGAGGAACAGCATAAAAGTTGAGCAGCTTTTTTTATCTTGCTCTTTGTACAAGGGAGATGCCAATTCAGTTCAATCTGATGTTTTAGCAAGATTTTGTTGATCTTGTTTCAGATTAGAAAAAAATAAAATCTAAAGCCCTTGCCACAAACATAGTGTTCATATACAAATATATATGACAGGCGTATGTAGAATATAGGATAAATATATGCCCAGAAGCCAATGATATGCAAATTTTGCTGTAAATTGTCTATTACTGTCACCACTTGTCAGCATGTCACCAAAACAGTAGCTATCTTAGACCATAACTCTCTCTAATGAGTAAATTAAAGGATTGTGAAATCAGAAGAATGCATATTTTCAATGCTAACAATCATAATAATATTATGATTAAAAATCATGCTAATATGGAGTACCTGCATCTTTCTACAAGAAAAATTGCAAAAAAAAAAAACACTGAAAAGGGTCTAGGTTAAAATTATTAATACTATAAAAGTCACTTCATGGTAAGCTAAAGAACTTAAAGAAGATAAGTGGATTTCTCCTTTTCAATGCATTTTATAGATGTTGGGGTTGAAAGTGTGGTGTGAAAATATGGGGGGAGGCATAACTCCCTAGATAGAGGTGAACTAGAGCATCCGGGATTATCTTCCTTGCTAATCTTTTAATTAATGTTGGAACTTTCTTTTCTCTGTTTATCCCTATTTTATAATCAGCCCAGACTAAAATTTACTTCATTTATATAAGCATTATCCCATGAGGACAGTGCAGATTCCAAGAGATATGCACCAGTGTAGACAATTCCAGTACATGGCAGCTTAGGTGTGTTATGAGTGTAAAAGCATGTAATTGTCTTCCCTTGTTATAATGAATAATGTTGTAGAAGCCTATGAAGATTCATCTTTCCTAACGGACCTTTTACAAGTTTCTTGCCAGTGTCTAAGTCAGCCTGGGGCTAAGAAATGAAAATGGGAGGTATGTCAATTTAGTAAATAATTTTCAGCCTCTACACACAGTCAAGAGACTCTTGGTATTAAAATTTAAAAATTGCTGCTCTCTTAATTAGCAATACTACACTTAAGATCTTTGACTATTATCTTGGTTAACTAGCCCTTTTGCCAGGAATGGTCCAGGTCAATGATGTAGATTTAGAAGCATCACTACAAAAGGTAATGTTAGTAAAAATGAAACTCTAAGAAAATCTCAGTCATATACAATGCTGTAACTTGCAAAAACATTTATTGATGGAATTTTAATATCAGGGGTTATATTATGGTATAAAAATATTAGAAATATCTCAGGAAAAATATCCAGGAAAAGAGAGAGGATAAAGAAAACAGGTTAATTTGAACAAGATATATTCCTGGCACCAATATTAATATGATTGAGCCCTGACCTTTGGGATATTGCATGCATTATTAATCCATTGAAGACAGTAGGTAATATGACTTTATATGCTTTTTAGGTTATAATTTGCATAACTGGGGATGTAGTTTATTTTTCAGTGCCTCGCATGCTGTGAGTGCTCAATAAATACTAAACAACAATAATATGGTGTGTAGTGTATTCCTGAGCCTTCATTTGCATGACCATCTGGAAAACTCTTGTGTTGTAAACACTAGTTTTATTTTGAGTAAGAATGAAATTCTGCAGAAGTTGTTTAGCATTCTCGGTTCAAATTTTTTCCTGTTTTTCACCCTTTCATTTGGTAGAAAATGTGAAATAATCCAAAGAGTTTGAAGCTTTTCAATGTAAGAAGTGGAAGATTTGGATAGATTATATTTACATGATGGCATGTGTTTTATTAAATTAGCTTTCCATAACTCTTTTGGAAATCCATATCTTTTTTATTTTTAGAAATCTTTTTTGTTCTCATAAATCTTCCTCTTCACCAAGTATATATATGGGAAGGTAATTATCAGATGAGGCCTAATATTTTCTGTTCATCCATTTATTTTGTAGTTGAGATATAATTCACATACCATAAAATTCACTACTTTAAAGTGTGTAATCCAATGTTTTTTTTTAGTATATTTGCAGAGCTGTGCAATCATCACCACCATTAATTTAAAAATGTTTTCATCATGGTAAAAAGAAATATGGTATCCATTAGCAGTGACTCCCCATTTTCCTCCAGCCCTTCCTCCCAGCCCTAGACAACCACTAATCTATTTTCTGTTTCTACAGATTTGCCTGTTCTTAATATTTCACATAAATGGAGTCATACAAATGTGGCCTTTGTGACTGGCCTCTTTCACTTAGTATAATGTTTTCAATGTTCATCCTTGCTCTATGTATCAATAGTTTGTTTCTTTTTATAACAAATAATATTCTATTTTATGGGTATACCATATATCAATTCACCAGTTGATGGACATTTGAGTTGTTTCCACTTTTTGGCTATTATAAGTAATGCTGATATGAACATTTGTGTACAAGTTTTGGGACATGGGTTTTCATTTCTCTTGAATATACACATAGAAGTGGAATTGCTGGGTCATATGGTAAAACTATATTTAACTTTTTAAGAAATTGCAGGCTGTTTTCCAAAGTGACTCTACTACTTTACATTCTCACCAGTAGTGCATAAGATTCCAATTTCTCCACTTCCTTGCCAATATTTTTTATTATCTGTCTTATTGATTACAGTTATACTATGGGTGTGAAGTGGTATTTCACTGTGGTTTTGATTTGCATTTCCCTGATATCTATTTATTTTTAATCTGCTGAATAATTAACACAGGCTAAAAATTATTGGAAGGGGTTGGCTAATCTGTATAAGAAGCATTGAAGTCAGTTGGTAGGTAAAGAAGAGAGGCAAATTCCTTCCCCCAAATCAATTGAACTAGATTCAAAATTATTTAAAACTTTCAGGGTGTCCCAGGAAACCCACGATAAAAGTTTAGGGGAAACCAATCAAGTCCTGAGATAAACTCCCATGAGAGCAGAAAGTATCTGTGGACCGGACCTTACATTGGAGTTATTATCATAGAAGATAGATTCTCTGGATAAGTGTTTAGAGATTGATCAGTCAAGATCCTGGAAGGAAACAAATGTCATATTCAGTGGAGGCAATTAAAAATAGTTTAATAAATGAACCATTTACAGAGATGTGGACAGGGTTAGGGGAACCAACAAGCAATGGTGAAGCACCCAGAAACTAGCAATAGTGACAAGTCATTATCACCCTTTGATGGAAGGGTCAAAGGCAGGAGACAGTATTCCCTCAAACCATCGCAAGCTGTAATTATGGGAGAGAAGCCACCAAAAGGAACTATGATCTTACGTAGAAGAATGAAGCCAAGATTAAAGCTACATCCCAGGTTGAGTATGAGGCGGAATAAATATCCTGATCTTTTCCTTTTCCCACACCCTCATTCTCCCACCAATACCTCCTATTGGTCAAACTCAACCGGAAAGCAAAAAGCAAAGCAGCTTGTGTATTAGATGCATGGATATTAAAATCCCAGGACATAGAACATGGCAGAGAAGAGCAGATAATGGATCTGGAGTGATAATCAGATAACACACCCTGGGAGGAAAAGTGATAATGTGCTCTCCATGCTAGCGGCAGCCACAGAGACAAGTAGAGGGACTTTTCAAACTGTCTACCTTTGACCTGCTTTTCCAAAGCTCTGGCTTTGATGGAGGTAACAGCAGCATTGCGGTCCACCTGCAGCAACTAAGTTCAATTCCAAATGGTTCCACCATCAGGCTGGGGACAAGCAGGGAAGAGGAACAAACAGGCACTGATAAAAACACACGTCAACACCACTTAGAAGTTGGGAATTTGTTGATTGCATTCTCTAGGTCTCCTGTGTTACCCTCTGACATTGGGTGTTAGAGTTGGCAACAAAGGAGGAACAATGCATTCTAGGAAAACACCTTCTGATGGCAGGGGCAGAATGTTTCCCACTGCAAAGAATACATCTATACCTGCAAAATAAGAATAAAAGTGACTAGTCCTTAGTGACAAGAAAGTGCTCTGAAAGTTTTCTGACTATATCAGGTGAGGAGTGATCCATTCCAGAGAAGAGACATAATGGAATTCATGCCTTCTGTGGTAATGTAGTCTTAGGTAGTATTTGGAAACACTATGATGGAGCTATTATTTATACTCTAAACTATAAATTGTGTATCTTACATCAGCGCTCTCTCTCTCTCTCTCTCAAAAATCTAGTCTGGATATTTTGTGATGGCAATGATGCTTGAGTATAATAATCTAAATTTTTTGTTATCTTTTACACTTAGTTTAATTATTAAGTATATTTTCACATGAAAAATGAGGTTCAAAACATAAGGCTTATTGTTTTAATGCATTTTCAACCAGAATCAGAGTATTGCTACAAAGATGTTCTAGAAAATCGATGAGTTAGAACAAAGAGAAAAGATCTCAGTGAAGAGCTAAAGTTTGGTGGCCTGTAGGATAAGGAAGGGACTGTTCCAAACAGATAAGGCCACATAAGAGTGACTTCAGGAAAAAGCTGAAGGACTGCTCAGCTTTAAAAACAAAATAGAACAGAACTAGAGTACATTTTCTTTCATTTATCTTTACACAATAAATATTTATTCTCAGTGGGAAGCTCCTCATCAAGTCAGTTGATTTGAGTTGAGAACCTGAATTCTCAAAATAAGAGTTAATACCAGCCATATTACCTGTCATGGAGACCATGTTCAATAAAAACAGGTTGCTCTTTGGGTATCTCACGTCTCTGTGAGGAGTTTGTTCCTAATCTTCACTCCCTCCTTCCACCTCAAGCACAAAAGATCAAATGGCAAACAGCATTTTGTATCTAATATCTAATATCTAAGTGACAGGCATAGTACAGTGTTTCACTTCTTCAGAGAATAAATATGCCAGGAAATCAAATTATTCTAACATAGCCCCAGCCTAGCAACACATTTCCTAATTTTGGCAAGTGTGTGTGTGTTTATAACAACTCACATGGTTTCATTTAGAAAAACTGTATTGTATGGGATTTTTTTTTACATACATATATAGGTGATCCTGTTAATCAACACTTTACATAAGCATGTGTACTATTCCTTCATTTTTATGCAAATCCTTTCTGCAACCAGACAGGTGCATTGTCTGCTTTCTATTCATCATCAAGAAATCCAATAACTTGGCTGTGTACCTACATCTGGTTAGGGTTTGACCCAATATGTACTTGAATGTGGATTTCAAATATAC
The DNA here is from genome assembly GCF_011800145.1 of Mirounga leonina. Taxonomy (NCBI): domain Eukaryota; kingdom Metazoa; phylum Chordata; class Mammalia; order Carnivora; family Phocidae; genus Mirounga; species Mirounga leonina. The sequence continues at coordinate 72,488,459 of NW_023270377.1, read as the reverse complement.
GCAGGTGTTGAGCCTATCAGAACAACTAGCAATTGGAATCTCATTCACCCCTCAAAGGCAACCAGTGATTAAAAAAAAATGATTATAATTTGGACTTTGATACCTTTTTTTGGTGGCGGGGGATGAGGAAGGGAATTTATTTAATTACTGGAGCACCACTGAGAACTAGGTTCTCTAGAATTCTGTTATGCAGTGAAGTGTGACTTCATATAATTTTTGAGAACGGACATATAAAGTGAAAAAATTGAATGAAATTTCAAAATCAAAGAAAAACATACTGTCCATGTTTGGTAGTGCATTTTTCATAATGTTTGCCCACAGAAGTGACCTTCTCAATGGAGCACAGAAGTCAGAAAAGAGCTGGACTCTGGGGACAAGACAACAAGCCATCCATAACAAACGGTAACATTGCAGCCCTGCTTCTCCTTTGCCGGCACCCCCTCCCCGACCCCCAGTGTGCTAGAAGGAGGACATGGATGCCACTGCATATAGGCAGCTATTAATCAAAGAGCCCTTTTTGGATACTCACATGTTGAGAAGATTAAGCCCTATTTTTAGTTTTCAGGGAACAGAACTGCTAACACATAAGGTCACAATCAGCTGCTCTGTAGCAATGAAGATTTACATGCCCACGAGAGAGAGGAAGTAAAAAACAAGAAAGGCCAAGATAGCTTTAAAAACTGTCTGTTGTCTCATGGCCATGCAAGCAGCTTAAAAGCCTGGGAGAAAGAAGGAAAAAAAAAAAAAAAAAAAAAGGACCGCTCATATATCAATGACCAATTTATAATCTTGTAAATGTGCTCTTAATTTCTAAGGCAAATTTTGTTGGCAGCATAGGGATTTGGAAGGAAGAAAACCACTTTGTACCTACAGCAGACAGAGAAAAGGGATAAGAGGGGGAAGGAAGTTCTAAAGGGAGTGTTGACAAGGCATGGCTTAAAAATGACTGAAAAAGATGTAATGAGCTCATACTGAGCAATAGAAAGAATGAAAGGAGAGAACACAACAAAGGGGAGAAACAAATAGATTTAGCATATACTTTATAAGAAGGGGATAAAGGGAGGGGGGAGAGAGAAAATGTGATCTGCCATTATAGAACATCCTTCTGGTAGGCTAGACAGAGTATGTTGCTTCTGGAATTGAGACAGAAGCCAGCTCCTTCTTCCTACGGCTGAATGGCACATAGCTGACATCTCTCTGAGGCCAAGGGAACATGGCAAGGTATCATGAGCCTAGGTGAGTGAAGAGCTTCCTTAATAGGGAAAGCTTTCTAAATGATGAGCAAAGTTCAACGAAACTCTCAGGGTAAAAACTACCTCTCAGACAATTGTTATAAATTAGAGGATTGACAGACCTGAACAAAAGCAGAGAAGAGAATCAACTGAATTTGATGGGGATATTTAATTTGCTTCATTGAATGCCTTCACTTGAGAGCTGTAGGAATGCCCTAATTTAAACCCAGAAATCTATTGTAAGAGAATGAGATTATATCTGATTGGTGCCCACTAAAAGATTTCAAACCTCTGAGTGGAGGAAGGAAGGAAAAAGTTCAATCCAGTGGCCGCCAGGGGTGATTAATTCCACCCCAAAATACACCAAGATCCCACAGGTCCAAAAGGCATTTGACTCACTCCGTTTTATTTTTTGGCAGCAGTGGTTCTGCCCATGATTACCAAACCTGTTTCTTCACTAGGCATTTTTATAAAACATCTTAAAATTTCTAAATGTTCTTTTCAAAACTAGTTGGCCTGAGAGCATTAAAACACTTCTCAAAATTGTCTAATTGGAACCTAGAGGGGCTCTAACTTGAGTAGAGGTGACTCTCTATGTAGCATTCACAATCCTTTCAAGTTATTTTATGTCTTGTTCTATGGAGCATCATGATTTGATGTGTCCATGCACTCAACAAAAAATTATGAAAACCCTACTGTTTTAATTATTTTTCCAGGTGTTGGAATAAAAGAAATGCAGGGATGAATAAAAGGTGATTTCTGTCCATGAAGAGCTTGGAACAGGCAGTTAAAATGCTCCTAGTTTAATGGTTAATAGTGTTCGAATTAAGAAAAAAATTCTCAGCATTACTTCTTTTCCTGACTTATCCTAGGGGTGAGCTAAATATTTAAGTGTATTATAAAAGATCATATTCTCTTTACTATTTTTTCTTTCACCTGAGAATTCCCATCAGCATTGAAACTGGAAACATACTTTGCGGTTTCTCAAAATTTCACTGACTTCAGCATGTTAAAAAGAATACCCAAAAGGCAGATATGATTTCCTTCTATGCTACTTCTCAACTCTTTCTTCCCCTCCTCCTGCACAGGAAAAAAAAAAAAATCTTATAACTCTAAACTGGTCTCCTGCTTGGATTAATTTTCTTCACCCAAACAGTGACCATTGTCAAATGCCGTGCATCTCCATGGAAACTGTTTCCTTGGCCATAGACAAAGGTCTGCCTATAATACAATGCCATGAGAGTGTCTGAGGTTGTAGATCCCGTGTTTAAAATCACAGTGCAAGGGTAGAGTGTAGATTTTAGATTATTTCTGCCTGTCTGCTGCAGCTGGTAGGCCTTCATTCCAAAATAATATTTTTTCAAATGAAGTAGCAGAAAACAGCTTTACATTTTTGTTATCCCTTCCAGCACAAAATAAAAAAAATGTCTGTGCTGCCACTAGCTGATTCAATCAAGTGGGGTACATGCGATACCCACGGGCTACAAGTGCTGGGAAAGCTGACTTGTGTTTTAATTAATAATGTGCTACACTTTTTCAACAGCCAGGCCTTTGGCAATCTGATTTGCTTTGTTCATTATTTGCTGTAAACAATTTTCAAACAACACGTAGGCAGCTCTATTTCTGAATATCTCCTGCTAATTCATAACATTAACAAAAATGTAGAGGAGATTCTTAGTAGTAAAAAAACCAAACTAATTAAACTTTAATCATAGCCAATAGAGAGACTTTGAGATAGGAATATTGGGGTTCATATGTCCAAGAGATAAAATTAAATACAAAAATAAAACAAATATTAGATATGTGTATATTCTGTCAGTTCACTCAAATATAGGATGAACCAGGATGAAGCACAGGCATTGATTAAAAATCTGGTGACACAAAATGGAAAACTTCCATAGTTGTTATCCGGTATGGTGTTACGGACCAAACTGTGGCCCTTCAAAATTTAGATATTACAGCTCTAAATCCCAGTGTGACAGTATTTGAGATAACACCATTACAGAAGTAATTAAAGTTAAATGAGGTCATAAGGTTAGGGACCTGACCCAATAGAATTAATATTCTTATAAGAAGAGACACCAGGAAACTCACTTTCTCTATTCCAGGCCATGTGAGGACACAGCAAGAAGGCAGCTAACTACAAGTCAGGAGGAGAGGTCTCACCAGAAACTGAATTAGCCAGCATCTTAATCTTGAGCTTCTCAGCCTTTAGAACTGTGAGAAATAAATTTCTGTTGTTTAAGTCATCTAATTTACGGTGTTTTGTTATGGCAATCAGAGCTGACCAATACATGTGGAAAGGAAGAAATTGAAAGGGTTGAAACACTCTCTTTATATTGAGTGGAATATATGCCCCCTCCCCAAATAGAAGTAAATGGTTAATCTTCATTTACACAAGACAGGACCTTCTGAGAATAGTATTAAAGTTTAGGAAAGAGGACTTGGTTTAGACATGAAGAGTAACTTCAGAATAAGGGACATATATCTTCCCTTTACATGGCACTTTACAGAGAGCAAACAACCTTCCTACAGATTGGCTTTACATAATCCCTGTAAAGTCAATAAGAATTAGTATCTCTATTTTTAAAATGAGGAAACCGATCAAGGTTACACAGATTATAATTGGCAGCACAGGAACAGGTGATAAAGCATATACCTGCAGAAAAAGGGTTAAAATCCTTCCGACCTTGAATGTAGTCCATCATGAGAGGCATAAAAGGACCAGTTTTGAAGCCTACTTTCTAAGTATGAATAGCTTAAAGGGAAAATTGGTTAATTTAATTTTCTCCTCTTTGAAGTTAAATTAATAGTATATTTCAAAATAAATTACCATTCCCATCATACTAACATTATCTACCAATTAAAAACTTCCATAGGACAACAGTGACTACAACTATACCTTATATAGTTATGAACATGGGTTGATAACTTCAAACAAAAGATGAACTTGGGTTGATATCTTCCAACAAAAAACCATTTATACACTTATTAATCTACTTATACTTCATTTAACAGATATTTAATAAGCCCCTACTTTGTTTCAGACATTGTGTTTACTGCTGGGTATATACAACAGTGAAGAAAATAATCATGGTCCCTGGCCTCAAGGAGCTTATATCCATTAATGCTAGTTGCAGTGAGCCAACATGTGCTGAGAACCTACTAGGTAGCAACCACTAGATATATTAGAAAATAAGTACACAAAAGTAAGATTCAATGACTGTAAAAAATTATTATGAATACAGAATTTTAATGCAATATAATTACAATCACATAGAAGTATGTACTAGATATAATGGTTTCATAAAGTCAGAGACAATCAATGCTTCTCATGATGGGCAAGCAGAAAACATTTAATTTGAATGTCAGAGAATCAAAGGAAGACTAATAGGTGCAAATGATGAGGAAAGCATTTCTTTCAAGTGTAATAGCTAGTATAAATTTACACAGGTTAAAATAAAGAGTAGGGCCAGAGCAAAATCTTTCAATTTCACATATGTTCATCTTTTTAGTGGATGGGTAAGATGTAACCATGGATATATTCTGAAGGACAAAAAGCAATGAGGCTGAAGATATAAATGGAACCAAATCATAAAGAGCTTTAGATGCCACACAAAATAAATTTGTTTCATTTTATAGGAAATTGGAAACCATTGTAGAGTTGTAAACAGAGCCATGACGTGATCAGATCTCTGTTTTCAGGAGATAGCTAACAGGAACATGGAAGACAGGGTAGAGAAACGTGAAACTGGAAACTAGGTGTTAGGTGGAATGGTCAAGTTGGAGTTAATAAGGACTTGAACGAAGACACTGGCGGTGAAAATGAAACTCCTTTACTCATATAGTTAATCAAAGAGATCATCCAGATTGGTCTCTTATTTTATGAACAAAATCTTCAAAGTTGGAGAGAACAAATGACTTATCCAGTGGCACACAGAACCAAGGTTAGAGCTCAGATCCTCTCATTTCCTTTCCATCTCACCTGCCACAACAAGGGAAGGCCCCACTTTTATCTTTATCCTATTTCACATAATGATAGGACTATAAAGCAACTAACTTCCTAGGTCATGCTTTTCCTGGTCATTTCATATGTTTCCACTTGAGCCTGACGAATTGCTGATCAATAATTAATACACAACGGGGGTGCCTGGGTAGCTCAGTCATTAAGTGTCTGCCTTAGGCTAAGGTCATGGTCCCAGGGTCCTGGGATCGAGCCCTGCATCAGGCTCCCTGCTCGGTGGGAAGCCTGCTTCTCCCTCTCCCACTCCCCCTGCTTGTGTTCCCTCTATCACTGTGTCTCTACCTGTCAAATAAATAAATAAAATCTTAAAAAAAATAATTAATACACAACATAGGTGGAGAATTAAAGGGCGTCCATGGTGCTGGAAGCTTCTTCTTATTTCCAAAGACTTTCAGTCTTAAAATAACTCATCAGCTACTAAGTGCAGGCATCTAAAGCTGTCCTATACCCAACCAGTTGCACAATGTCACACCAGTCTAGCCCCATCCAGAACACAGTCTGAAGAGGAATGTTTCCTCAGGACATCAAGAGTGTGGAATCCCTGTTCTCCTAGAGAAGCACTTGGTATAACTTGAACCCCTTTTTTTTGGAGAGAGAGAGAGAGCTAGGGAGAGCTCCAGGGGTTGGGGAGGTGCAGGGAAGAACAGAGGGAGAGGGAGAGAGAAAATCTTAAGCAAGCTCCATGCCCAGCACGGAGTCCCAGGCAGGGCTGATCTTGCGATCCTGAGATCATGACCTGAGCCAAAATCAAGAGTCAGTTGCTTAACTGACTGAGCCATCCAAGCACTCCAACTTGAACCTCTTTTAAGTCAATGAGTATACTTCATGGCAACTCACATCAGCCTTAGAAAACAACCTACTTTGAGTAATATTCAAATATTCAAAGTTATTGCCTGGGGTCATAATCTATCCTGCTATGTCTGAAATTCCTAACACATGCCTTGGCAATTTAACCTTAGACCCTTCATCTAAATTTATATCTGATCCTCACAAAGCAGAATAGTACCTCAATCCCCCCATATTGCTATCACTAGAGTTAAAAACATTATTTTGCATCAAAAAGTTGTTAACATTGGGATTCTCAAACGACACCCTGGAGGTCCAATTGCTCAATCCATCTGCTGAGTTTAAAGGTATTCCCTCACTTCAACTAACTGTGAGAATGGAATATTATTTCCAAACTCCTGATAAACACTAATCTTTGGGATTCATGAATGAAAAACTGGAATCCCTGCAATTTCTTGAGAATTCTCAAAATCCTAAATTATTACTATATTTTTCATAAGACTTTCTTTATGTATTGTAATGAATGGCCATAGTAATAAACATGAATCATTCACTGATAGGGTTATATTAAAAGTTTCAGAACTTTTCTGTTAAAAAAAAGATATAATAATAAATGAATGTTTTCTTCTGATTTAGAACATATCTGATGATGAGCTGATTTTCTATATATTTCTTAAGATACTTTCAACATTTTCCATATTTTTTACTTGATATTATGAATATCACAATTGTTTAATAAATTAAAATTATTAAGTTTAGGATTATTTACAAAGAACTGTAACCTATAGAGTATATTCAAACACTGGAAAATGCCAGTGAATATTATTGGGTGGTATCTGAACACAATAACATTCTAATCTCCTAGCAAGGTTAAAGACACTACACAGAACCAAATGTCAAAATTACCAACTTAAGGACTTATTTTGCTCCCCAAACTTGTTTATTCTTGGAGCATCACTCACAGGATTTCTATGAAGTATACTCTATGTATAAACTTATCAATATTTATTTTATTTGTAAGGATGATGAACCAGTAGCTAAAGACAGGATCACAAACACAGTTATAGCTACTCTATAACTAAGCAAGCCTGACTCATTAGAATTATGACTACTTCTCTCCTCCTTGCTCTTGCCATGGTTCCAGGAAACATCAACATTTTTCTTGGACTCCACATATCAGCACTTCCTACTCTTGCTTTCAACTTGAAGTTGTTCCAGGAATGTTTTTATGTTGATTGTTTAAACTTAACTCCTGTAGAATTACTCTTCCCCATTTTCCTGATTTCTAACCTGATTTTTCTCAGGATTTAGGATTCAGAAAAACATACGATTCTCCCAAGAAATAGCAGGAAAAATTTCTGCGTGTAACACTGAACCCAATCATCTCTTGGCAACCTGAAGTCACAATACACACCAGCCACCCCAGCAGCTGATCATGGACTTTCAGAATGTGGATAGTGAATTGATGTCCACAGAGTATTTCCATGTTCAGAAGTCAGTGATTTACACTCAGATAACAAACTCTTAATTTCAATGAAAAAAAACCTTTTATTTCAATATTACATTAGCCAAATGAATGGGGGAGCAATTACTTTTTAAATTTCAGTAATTGCTCATTATTTATTTTGGAATGAAGAAATCAACAGATATTCATGGTACTGATTTGCCCGGACATAAGGATAGGATGAATTTTGCCAAGTTATTCACTAAATTTATCTCATTATAACAAATACAAATTGTATTGCTTGGCTACTCAGAGAACTTCCATAACCTTCTATAATAGGTGAAGTACAGAGATACATAGTAATTATTATAAGATTCCCATTGCTCCAAAGAAAAGCGTTTGGCCTTTTTTAGTTCACAAAACCAGCATAGGCTCTGTAATCTCAACAACACCATTCTGGTCATTGCTTAAATAATCCTTGCATCCTTTTCATGGACTTTACCTGGGTGCTGAATACAAGAAACAGAGACCGATGAGCTAGTCCAACACGAACACCACACTGTGGTATCTGGTTCACAGGAGAAAAGGGAACATCTCCATCAGGATCTCTGCTCTCTGATTAATGAGGAGGCATTCATTACAACACAGGAACAGACAGCACCTTCATATACCGGGAATTTAATTTATTAGTTTAAGGGGCAGAGGTTAAGGAAGACGAAAAAGAGAAAGGAAAGGGGGAAAAAAAGGAAAAGAAAACAGCTAGAGCGAAACAGAGATGTGGAGTTGTAAATGTACCAGGCTTAACAATAATCACAATGGCTCCTAGAATACGCACCTATTTTAAGTATGTATAAAACCCTTTAACTGATAAAAGATTTTAAATATTCATGATTCAGCTGGATGTGTTATTTTATATGTACCCATGCCACTGCCATTTATCTACATACAGAACTGATTATATTATGTCAAAAGAACAAAAGGAAATGGGATCAGCTACCAAAAACTAGAATTTTTTGGAAGCCTTTCCCACCTACTGCCTTCAGAGCTAGTGTCTCAGTCACCAAGCCATTCTTAGATAGGATGACTTAACTTTCGAGCATGACCCTTCCTTGGGTCTGGATGGAAACCAGGACTGTCTGAAAGCTAGAGACCCAATATAAGGTTGACAAAGGAGCTGATTTCTGGTTCCACCCACTTTCTCCATGGATGCAGCAGTTCTACAAGAGGGCTGGGACCTTTGTCATATCTTCTTCCAGAAGTATAGGCATCACTTCAGAGAGTTCAAAGTACAGTTACTCAAAGACTCTTACTTCGAAAGAAATAAATGCATTTCTTTGGGGGATGGCTGTATAAGCTATTACATCAACCATGGAGTCTATTATCACTGGAATAGTGATGTGACGTCATTTTAAAGTACCATAGCTTTGCCAGACGCTGGCTAACTCTTCTCCAAACCTATTTCTTCTTCTTCCCCACAACACAACCTTTCTTGTAGTTGGGTGTGGCCACTAAACTAAGTTTTAGGCAATGACTTTTGAGTGGAAGTGGCTGATCTGTAATGTAAAAGCCTCCCACACAAGGTCCTTCATGCTTTTTCTCTTTCTGCCAGCTCAGGAAGGGGATCTCAGCTACATTTAGGTGCCAGGCTTGAAGAAGACAAAAACCACAAGATGAGAGGAGTCTGGCTTTTTGAGTCACCACTTAAAAGAAAGGCATCCACCAATTCAGAGCACCCGTTATGGATTATATGAGAGCAAAATATAAATTTCTATTGCATTTGTGCCATTATGTATTTGTCACTGTTGCTAAAGTCACGAACGTCACCTTAACTATTGCAATAGTTATCGTTATGTAAAATCATGCTTTATCATACCGTGTTCCAAGACTTCGTACCATTCATAAGGCCAATGTGAATTTTCACTAGAACGGAAGCATGTCACTCATGCATCTCCAAATAATCACTTCTCATAATTAATTTAGAAAAATGGAATTAATTATTGCTCACCACTGTATTTCCAGGATCCTTTCTGCCTTATTTCGCTACTTAAGTTATAGGCCTCAGGTTTATGTTTTTATCTTTCACAGTGTGTGAGGTCTAGTCAATGCTAGTTGATAGCAGTAGAAGGAAGGTGATTGAAATTCTGAGTATTATTTATTCGAGTGCAGTGACATCAGAAGGTGATTCATTCCAAAATAAGCATAGTATGGACACTTATTTCCTCAGAATCAAACAAAATACTTTGATTTAAGGGCAAATGGCATATGAATAGTTGGAAGGTCTTTGAAGCATCATCAAACCATTTTAAGTGATGGCTAATATCTGAGGAAGACAGCTAAGATTATTGTGTGATCCTGTGGGAGCTCACATTTTGCAAGAGAAATGTACAATTTTAAAGTGACCATCCCAAACTGCCAAGTAGCACAGTACAATTGACTGATCTCGATTATTTATTTTGTCATCTTCTTTCCTTCATTAAGTGTTTTGTTTAAAAAGAAAGAGAAATGCTACGGAAACGGCTTTCCCCTCCTCAAAAGAATATCCGTAAGTCACATATGTTGTAATACATTTGCATTCTTAAATAGAACTCAGACAAACAAATTAAAAATGATTATTTATGCCCTAAGAAGCCGTGTTACCCTGCAGTGCCAGCAAAAGGTCAACCATGGCCTCTAACTCTGCTGCGTCTACCCTGACCTGGAAGCACCATTGATAATGACCACTCGGCTGGAGGACTTGAAGACTTAATCATTTGACATACAAGCAGCCCAGGGCGTTCAGAGCTGGCATTTTCCTCTGCGAGATGTACACAAACAATATGCATTTTAAACAATTCAAAGCCCCAGTGCCTAAAATAGACCTGGCACCGCTCTCCTCCTCAGGAGCCGCTTCTCACCCTTCTCAGCTCGCACGCAGAGGCGCATGCCGGGCAACGTGGAGCTGGCGGAGGCAGCTGCAACCAGAAGCCGCACGTACTCCTGGCATTTCCCCCACATTTCAAGGCGCGCCTGTCATCTGTATCATCGGAAGCTTAATTACAGGGTGATGTAACTCCAGCCTCTTTGGGGAGGAATTTTACGCATTGTTCAAAGAAAACTCTTTGCTGAGAAAACTTCACCCCCCTCCTTCTAAGTGACACCTGAATTGAAGGCATTTGCATAAAGTATCTTGACGGCTGTGTTCCTTTAAGTTGTACCACGCTGTCTTTGGGAACAAAAACACAGAATATCAATAGAGTTATTTCGACGATCATTGAGATTCACCCGAGCCCCCTGGAGAGCGCTTTCTACTCATATAACTAAGGCAAAGAAAAAAAAACTGCATCCAGAATCTGTGTTTTCTAATGCTAGACAGGAAAGCTGAGGGCTGTAGAAATGACTATCCTTTGGAGGAAGGAATCCTAAGAGCTAAAAAAAAAAAAAAAAAAAAAGACTCTCAGCTTGTCAGTTGGAAACTTATGTTTTAAAGAAGAAGAACGATTTCTCTTTAATGTATAAGAAAAACGGAAGTGATCAGGGGACTCCTCGGCTTAAAATGTCAGTTTCGTCTTCTTGTAACCAGAACTACCAAAGCACCGACCTACCATCATTCTAGATGGTCAGGGGGAAACCTCGCTCCTTCAGCTGAAGTCTTTAGTGGGGCTGCACGTGGCCAGTGACGCCATCCTCCCATCCATAAAATGAGGAGTGCTTGCATTCTGCCCAGCATGCAGACACCCCAGAACTGGCTCCCGAGTCCAAATGAAAGGCCATGAATCAGCTTCAGCGATGAGGCCATTTGGCAGAAAATCACTATCAGTAGTCGTTGTTGGTCCAACCGTTTATTCATTTAACAAACATTTTCAGAGCCCGGTGCTATATTTATTTGGTAGGAAGATGGCTCTAGGGAAAAAGAGCCAGCCAGGTGTGTATGCAGATTGCCAGAACAGGAGGTGTTGCCCATGCTATGGAAAGCTTCACCCCGGGGTTATCCGTCACAGGTATTTGATTCTTTTTTGTTATTTAATATTTTTCATAATTTATTTCATCCATCGAAGGGTTTAATCTTAATAAAAAGAGGGGGAGACAAACAAAACAAAGCAAAACACAAAAAAGCTTAGCACCATGAAATGGGATGTCTCTCTCCTATTTTTTCCATTGCTCAACACCAAGAAAAGGAAACCTTTCTCTTACCATGTGTTGTGTTTTAATAAACTGTACATTAGTTTCATTCAACTGCTCCAGCCCCTGGCTATCCACTTTTCTGTATATTAGTTTTAAATACACATTGCTTGCAATAACACTGTAGCGGGAGCTGCGCCTCAAGTGAAGAAATGGTTAGGATTGCTTTACATTTGCAGTCCCATTGAAAACATTTATTCAATCAAAGGGAAAAATAAATGTGGTCCCTCAGCTCTGTCAAGTATAAACTGTTATTGATCCCCTAAATGAAATTTGTTCATGCTGATCGATCAAACACATTATCTTTTTTTCCAGTCTATTACCAGCAATTGGAAACTCTCAAGCGTCAATAGTTGTTTGACCACATACAGCTGTAAATTTAGACGATTGCTTTCAAACCTGAATTACCATCCCTCTTTCCCCAAAAGTGATGTCGACATTCAGATGATTTCTCTCTGAGCTGATGGTTAAAAAAGTAATTGAATAACATGTTGACAATAATTGGTGTCTCTCCCACTAAGCTACACAGCAGGGAAGAGTTGAGGCTATAAAGCATGCTTTAGCGACAGCAGACTCAAAAGCCCCTTTTCCTTCTCCAGGTCTCCTTACACTGGGGGCCATCTCAACTTCCTTATACATCGTTAACCACATCTGACACAGAATCATTCATTATTGAACTTTTCTCCTTACAAGTTCTGTTAGCATTGGTTGGCTTCTGACTTCTTACACTACTTAAGTTTCATTGTGCCTTACATAACAAACTAATCCACTAGGAGCACAACCTCTCCATAGAACCCCCAACGCTCCTATCACAGATGGACTTTATGGGAGTTTCAAGTTCTGCTAGGTCTCAAAAAGCCAATCTGACTTGATAAAGTCAATGGATTCCGTTTATTCATTCATTTATAAATCCAGCAAGCCTGCCAGTCATTTATTCATTCATTCTAGTCTCAGGGTTCTGCCTTCTGTGTCTTAGGCACCACTACCAAATGGCCTATTATATCATAACATTATCTCACTGCAAGTCAAGCTGTATTTCCTATACATTTAGTGAACTGCAATACAATAAGTTGATTACATGGCCATACCAACACTATGTATTTGGTTCTAGAGTCATAACACAAATCTGACATATACCAGATTAAATCCTAAATTGTCTAACTAAAAATGTAAATCATTACAGATAATCAGAGAACCATAGCAATTGTTTGAAATAAGACAGTGATTTCACCCCCACTTCAGTAAACAGGTAGACTGCTGTTGTCCTTATACTGTCTCTTAATACTTAGATTTTATGAAAAAAATCATTGCTAGTGAAAATTTTATCAGTGAATGGGTACATGGATTGGGTTGGTTCAAGTACTGTGGAGCCTTCCCCCCCATTTCAATTTTACTATTCATCAAAGCAAATCTTCTGCTTCTAGGTTAGACTATAAAAGCAGCTTCTCACTACTAGCTTCAATTGTCAACTCTCTAGAATTCAAGTTACATCTTCAAAAAGAACTTAATTTAGAATTATGTTGTTTTTTTTTAAAGTAACTTTCACCTCTTAATTGCCATCATTAGGCACCTACTTTCTACTACTGTCAATATCATATATGTTTGTCTTCTATCTTGCTGATAGGTAATAATTTCCCATGTAAGCTTAGGGAGCAGTGATTCTTTATTAAAACTAATAAAAGAGGAAATCATAGGTTTTTAAAAAATTACTCTGGAAATTCCTACTGACAAGTCTGTCTTGAATTCCTAAGAAACAGTGAGGAGTTAAGTTGACTTGTCACCACAGCAAGCTAGTGGTTTTTCTGCCTTGTGCCTTGTACAAGTAAGTTTTAGCAGGTGTCATTCTACTATTGTCTGAAGTTCCATTTTCATTATGAAAGTGATAAATGTGATGATCTTTTGATGTAGGAGAAAATACAAAATGCATTAACTTATAAAACCATATTTCAATGATGTTTACTAATTATAAATCTTACTACTCCTGATAATATGGTAAGCAGTAAGTAATGGATAACAAGGTTCAAACAGGAAAGAAATCAATTTATAAGAAAAAGCATTATTGAATGATAAAGACCAGCAAAAGAGTGTTTGAACTAGATCAGAAACCCAAAGTGACACTAGAAATAACTATAAGTATGAGAGAACCATATTCTTCTTTCACCAACTCAATTCACCTTTGTATTTTTGTTCTGTCTTCAATTTGAGGCAGTCTCAACTGGTGGACAAGACATAATTGCTGGAGAGAGGTCTTTAGGACGTGTTTAACATCTGTCAGAATCCCAAGGTCATTGTTCCTTCCACTTTCTAGTAAATTCATACAAAAATAAACTTTACCTTAGCTTTATTAAATCAATTACCAGTCAAGAAATATTTTTGGAATGAATTCCCCTAAAATAATGAAAGATATAAAGCTTCATGCTTCCTGGTAATTATGATAGAAGCATTTGATGTGACATATAGTTTACTTTTAGAAATGGCACTATTCACACTACAATGGGAATAGGGCACTTTAAAATTAATATTGACAAATAGTACTGAGGGTTTCTATAATGTTAAAAAAATACACATTTCAGAGAACCAAATGTAATTCTCATATTCTCCTCATAGGAGAATCAGTGCAATTGAAAGTCCAAATTAGTTGGAGGTGATTTTCATGCTGTATTGCTGCATGTGGAAAAAAAAACATTCTTGATTCCTCAATTTATTCAGTCTTCACCCTATGTACTTAATATAACCATTTAATTCTGGTTTATGGTTATATGGATGGGAATTTTAAAAACAATGACAAAAAACAAGAAAATTATTCAAAAAGTCAACATGATGAACATATGTATAGTTCATTCTACCATAAGGAAATGCTAGATACTCATATTCACAAAAACCTTAGTTTGAGCAATGAATAATTTTACCTTGAATCACAACTGTACAGAACTTAATTAGTAATAATTTGCCATCTAACTATATGTAGGAAGCTGCTGTTGAGCCCTGATTTGTTATGTCTAAATGGTTTTGTCAGGGATGCAAAAGAATGTGAGTATATGTTATGTTAGAGTATGTTAGAATATCTAAGGCAAACTGCCTTTTCATGGTAGCACAGAATGTAGGATTAGCTTCCTACTAATCCAGGAAGCCTCTGTCATGTTTGTTGAAGCAATAAGCAATGCTTCCTTTAAAATTAAAGAAAAAAAGCTGTACAGATAAACATCAGAATTAAAATTAATTTGAATCATTTTGTGTCTAAATCAACATCAGACTATCCACCTTGGATTCATCATATTTTTAAAATGCTCAACAATACTCATAAATAATGCTTATTGAGGCACTATTTTAAGAGTTCTATATGTACAATTATTGCCATCTTCACAGCAATCCTATATGACATAACTTGTCTTGAGTCATATGGCTTCTTAATGGTAAAGCCAAGATTTGAATTCAAAAAGATTTGTTTCAGAAGCCACTTCCTCTACCTTATTTTGCTTCTCAAAATAATAAGAAATCTTAGATGTCAGGTTTCTGCTTATCAAAGGAGGAATTAGAAAAATACCTTTAACAGGTAAAAAGAAAACTGAAATTCTTATTTTGTCACTTTGAGAAGACTAATTACCTCCCTAAATAATTGTACTTATCTTTCTAAGTGAGCTGACGTGACATGTTCTAAGAACATGGCAAATTTATTCTTCTCTCACATTTGGATGCTCTAATTTTACTCAGATAGTAAATTCAGTGATACAAATTCAATAATACAAGCATCCTTAGGTCGAAATGGGCCATCCAGGGATCCTGATATCCACTTGTTGCTCAGAGAATTCCTTCTAACACTGTCCAATAGGCTGAGCAATATTTCTAAAACTGTGAGTAGCTGGAGATCATGGATGGTATCATGCTCATTTATGCCTCTGCAGGGACAAGTCCAGTGCTTGGGTCAATGGCTTTGATGCCATGTGGTAGACACTGTAGTGTGTTGGAGGTTAATCTTGAGGATTTTTTTTTAAAGATTTTATTTATTTATTTGACAGAGAGATAGAGAGAGAGCACAAGTAGGCAGAGTGGCAGGGAGAGGGAGAGGGAGAAGCAGGCTCCCCGCTGAGCAGGGAGCCGGATGCAGGGCTCAATCCCAGGACCCTGGGATCATGACCTGAGCCGAAGGCAGCTGCTTAACCGACTGAGCCACCCAGGCACCCCAATCTTGAGGATTTGATGTAATAACAATGATATTAAGCTTGGGGCCTTAACATTCCCAAATTCTGTAGAATTCTTCATAAAGAACAATAGCCAAATCAGAATAAAATGCTACTATCCCTAGGGCCTGGCAAACCCTAGTAATTCTTCATGTAGGAACTATTGATTATTACCAAATTGTAAAACATGACTTTGACTTGGAGGCCAAAAAAAAAAAAAAACCTCTCCAAAAACTCTTCTGCTTCTTCTTCTTATGTAGACACATAATTAGGGCTCCTTCTCACTTGATCTCTCTGCTTTAGAATTTTTCCCTCACTTCCCAGCAACTGTGATTGCCCCTAATTCTATCCTGTGGCTCTTTCGGCAGGAAGACTGGCTTTTTTAATTGGAGTTTTGGCTCTTCCAAATAGTGTCAACTTTACCCTGCTCCTCATCCTGAAGTCTGCAAAAAAGGAGAAATTTACCCCATGCTGCCCTTATTCTAATTGTCTACCCTCCTTCAGAATCTGCCTGTTACTGTTCATTTTCAAATCTCTGCAGTTCACTGTGTGTGTGAGTGTGTGTGCATATATGTGTTTTTCAGAATTTATAACTGTCCTCTCATCTGTAGGTATATTAGGTTCAGTAGGAGCTTACTCAACCATACCATGATTGAAAGCCCTAATTAAATTACAAATAATGAAAATAAATAAATAAATAAATAAATAAATAAATAAATAAATAACAAATAATGCCTGCTAGATATTTTCTACCTACAGAAATGATAACCAACACTACCAAGAAATGCATAATTATTGAATCAAAGGCATAAGCAGTAATTCTTAATGGAGCTCAAATGAAGATAAACCAATTTTAGTGCTTTGATCAACAAGAGCTATATGATTTTTTAAAAGATTTTATTTATCTATTTGAGAGAGAGAGAGAGCACAAGTGGGGGGCAGAGGGAGAGGGAGAAGCAGACTCCCAGATATTCCCCTCTGATCAGGGAGCCTGACGCAGGGCTGGATCCCAGGACCCTGAGATCATGACCTGAGCAGAGGGCAGATGCTGACTGAGCCACCCGGATGCTCCCTATTTCATTTCTTAATTTCCTATAAATATTAGTAGGCTGATCACCTGTAGATTTCTTGACAAGAGGTGCATTCCTATTTACCACTGTCTACTCATATCTATCATAATGCCAGGTACATAATTGCTATTTAATAAATATTTGTTGTATAAGAAAGGAAAATGATTAGTAAGTATTTTGAAAGATCTGAAAAAGGGAATAAAGAAAATCAGAGACATAGCTCATTATTAAATCTCAATTGAGTGCCCATAAGTAAATCATACAATAAAATTCAAACTTCATTTTGGATCTCTAGAAAAAAAAGAAAATTTACCAATCCAGTTAAGGAAAGTTGAAAAAGCAAAAGTCTACAGAATAACCCTGGTGAAAATAAGGTGAAGATAGCAGTAGGATTTCTTAAAGAAGTTGAATTAAAAAGACAGAGACCTATACCCTCCTGAGAAAAGGAAAAGAGAAATTAATTGGTTGGTAATTTGAAGATATCTAACTTGATACAGAATGAAGGAAAAGGGCAGCAGAAACCTGCAGAGCTCTCTTCTTGACCCTAGGCACTTTTAATTTCCTAGAGAGGGCTCCCCACTCCCACACTGTTGTTTTGGATAATAAAAGGCCTCTATGTGGTGGATATGAGTCATATCTCTTAGAGGAAGTGAAGTTACAGGCAGCAATCATGTGCAAGGATTTGGAGAAAAGTTACCCAAGTCCCACCTAGAATAAAAGCACTAGCTTCTCTCACTTTTTAAGTCACGTCAAAACAACAAAGCAGCTGCATGTCCATCTGCACATTAGGTTATAAAACCAAAGTCAGTCACCAGAAAGAGAGGGCAATGCTTCTGCAGCAGCAGTTAGGACCCAGCGGTGATAGAACCCTGATTGGTTATGGAAGTGGAGGAAGGTTGTAATCCCCACAAGCAAATTTTGAAACCCTTGGCACAATAACTAAAATGGAAAGCTTAGCGGAAACACCCCAAAGAGGAACTATGGTCCTCCCACATGAAAGTCAAGAAAAAATTCCAAACTTGCTAGAGCCAGGATGTTAGCATTAAGTACTGACAGACATAGACAGAGGGACTATATCTTCCCAGAAGGATAACTGGATGATTACTACAATGAGTCTGGCCAGCTCACTTCCTCTTGCTAAGTACAAGATTTTTCTCTGAAAATGAGGAGGCCCAGGAAGGTGTTCCATGAAATTATTTCAAGCTATGAAAAACTCATATTCTAAAAAATGATGGAGAAGCAAAAGACACAAGTGGAATATTGTCTTTCCACACCTTTCTATGTTACAGCAACATACAGTAAGCACTGATTTTCAAGGCATTTGATATCAGGCAATGGGAAACACATAAAGTAAGCCCTGTCATTCTTCCAGCTTATAGTTTTGAGAGAGGTTGAGAGAAAATTCTAGAACTCTAGAGATCTTCAGTGGATTCCCCTCAAGCATGCAACAAAGTATTAGCATACATGTGAGAGAATTACCCAATATTAAGGCAAGAATAACTAGAAGAAATAGTACTCACACCAAGCCACAAATATTGCCTGTTCAACCAGCCTCATGTTAGAAAATCTCATAATCCAGGAAACATTTAGTAGAGTACTCAGACAAGTCTCATTTCTATAGTGGGGTAAAATTAGCCCTAGATTAATACAGCTCTAGTCATGACAAACATATCTTAAAAAGCAAGATCTAAAAACATCAAACAATTTCCAAGTAATTACCTGGATCCCTGAACAAAGTTCAAGAGTATTTATCACAACATAAACATACCTATCATAAGGAAAGGTAAAATTCACAATCTCAGGCATCCAGTGAGAAATTACCAAGCATGCAGAGAAACAGGATATATAACCTATAATGAGAAAAATCAATCAAAATAGACCCAGAACTGACACACGTTAGAATTAGCAGAAAAGAACAGGAAAATGGTTATTATAACCATAGCTCTTATATTTAGAAAATGTAGAGAAAATATTGAATGTGTTAAACAAGTTTTATGAAAAGAATACCCAAACTAAATTTTAGAGATGAAAGACAGATTAGACATTGTGGAAGAGAAGATTTGTGAATTTGAAGGTATATCAATAAAAACTATCCAAAATAAAACACACAGGAAACACACACACACACAAGTAAATAGTCAGTAGGCAGTAAGCTATTGGTCAACTTTAAGAAGTCAAACATGTAATTGGAGTATCCAAAAGAAAAGGGGAGGTGGTGGTCCCCTTTTGGCTTAATTTTTTCTAAAGTTAATAAAAACTGTAAACCTTAGATTCAAAAAGCTCAACAAACCTATGCTTAAGAAACATGAAAAAAACTACACGAAGCATATTGTAAGCATAAGGCCAGTGACCAGTGATAAAGAAAATTATAAAGGCAGTCAGGGAGAAGAGAAATGTTATATACAAAAGAACAAGACAGTTCTTGTTAGAAATTTTACAAGTGAGAAGACAGAGGAACAACACCTCTAAAAAACTCAAATTCTATTCTCAATGAAAACATCTTGCAAAGTGACAGACAAAGGCTCTTCGAGACATAAAAAGTTGAAATGATTTATCCCCAGCAAATATGTTGTATGGAAAATGTTAAAGGAAACCCTTCAGTTAGAAAGAAAAAAATACCAGTTGAAAATACAGATCTACACAGGAAGAAATATTGTGATAGATGGCAACTACATGGAAAAATAAGAATTTTTTCTTATTATTTAAATCTTTTAAAAAGACAATTGAATACACAAAAATAATAATTTAATATGAAGATTATAACATATTTAGAAGTGAGATATATGGCAATAAAAACTATGAATGTTAAGAGTGAAGAAGTGTAAGTTTATTGTTTTAATTTTCTTATCATATACATAAAGGATAAGAGGTAGACTGTGATAAATTAAAGATGTATACTGTAAACCCTGAAGCAATCACTAAAACAACAAAAGTTGTCACTAAAGAGATAAACAAAGAAATAGAATTATAAAAAGTACTTAATTAACACAGAAAATGTTTTTAAAAAAAGGAAAATGAGGAGCAAAGAATAAATGTGACAAGTACCAAGATGGTAGATTTAATCCTAACCATGTAAATAAATAGATTGCAACAAATGATCTAAGCACTCAGTTAAAAGATAAAGATTGTCAGATTAAATCCAAAAGCAAGACTCAACTCTATGTCACCTTCAAGAAAGACACTGAAATAGAAAGATAAAAGCCTGTTAAAATTTGAATATGAAAAGATATACCATAGTAACATTAGACAAATAAAACTGGAATGGCTATATAATATCAGACAAAGTAAATTTCATAGGAAAGAATAATACCAGGGATTTTTTAAAAAGTCATTTCCTAATGATAAACGTGTGGATTTATCAAGAGAACATAATAACATTTTAGTGCATGACAACAGAGCTTCAGAATACATGAAGCAAAATAGAAGTACAAGAAATGGACATATCCAGACTTAAAATCAAATATTGCAATATCTCTCTGTCAATACAGAATAATTAAACAGAAAGTGAGTAAAAAGAAGACAAAAAAACACTAATCAGTTTGTCTTAAAATTGACATTTGTAGAACTCTCCAAGCAACTCTACAAGAGTGCCCATTTTCTCCCAAGTGCACATAGACTATTAACCAAGATCAGCCATATTCTAGACCATAACAAAACTATCAATAAATTTGAAAAGACTCAAGTACCCAAAGTATGTTTTCTGACCATAACAAAACTAAATTCAAAATTAACAACAGAAATATTTTTGGAAAAGCCCAAGGAATTTGGAAAATAAATAACACACTCCTAAAATTGCATGGGTTAAAAAAAAAAGTTTAAAGGAGGATTTAGAAAGTATTGTGAACTAAATGAACATGCAAACATAACATATCAAAATTTGTAGGACTCCACTAAGCAGTAATTGGAAGAAATTTTATAGAACTGATCATCTATAATAGAAAAAGTAAATCAATGGCCTCAGGATCAACTTTAAGGTATTAGTAACAAGAAGAGCACATTAAACCCAAAGTAAGCAGAAATAAATATCAGAGCAGAAATAAATAGAAAACTGAAAAACAGTAGATAAAACCAATGAAAAATAAAAATGATTCTTTTGAGAAAATCAATAAAGATGCTCAAATTCTTGGAAAGACACAAATGATCAAAGGCAACTCAAGAGAAATAGAGAGATGCCATCAAAATGGTGACAGAGGTCATTCCTGACTTTAATTCCTCTCACGAGAAAACTAGCAACTCTCTGTACACAGGACACCACTGTGGCAATCTCAGAACCCACAGCTGGTGCGGAAGCACCTTCCCTACAAAACACCAACTGAGAAGGACCACATGATAAAGGTAAGAGGAGTGATTTCACTGTGACCACATCACCTCTCCCCCAGGCTAGCAAAGCACCACACAGAGAGGGCCCTCCTGCAACTACAGTTTCTCCAGTGGGAAAAGAGACCCCAGAGGTGGACGTTCAGCTCTGCCAGCATTGTGGTTTGCTTCCTGGGAGGCTCACTCTGGTCTCACCTCTAGGAGATCACTAGAGAAATAGAGTTCGACAACTAGGGATGGAGAAGGGGGAATGGGGTTTACAGCAACCAGCTGTCAGCTTTTTGTGGATCATTCCTGCTTGCGGTGGCATCTGAGCAGACATCCCAGCCAGCAGCTCTGCCTATCTATAGAGCTGGGCTAGTGGCCCTGTCAGGCAAGGGAGCTGGGTTGGCAGTTCTACCTGATCGCATCCCCAGCCAATGGGCCATACTGGATGTGGAGCTCATTCTATAGCCCCATCCCAGGAGGGGAGCTTCTTCAAGTCCTGCCCAATGGCTCAGTATAGCCTTCAGTCCTGCCCCTCTGTGAAACTGGTCACAGATATCTAGAAGCACATTCTATGGCTCACTCCAGCAGGGAACTAAGCCAGCATCCCTGCCCAAATGTTTCACATAGCCTTTAGCCTGGCATAACAAGGGAACCTAAACAGTGACACCGAGCAGCCTCAGAGCCCATCCTAGAGTATTGCTAACATACAATCTCACCCAGCAGCAGAGACCAGCATATGGCCCTACCCAATTGTTGAACACAGCCAGCAGACCCACACAACCAGGAAGCCAGGATAGTGACCCCACCCAACCAAGGAGCACAGTCTCCAGTCCCATCCAACTGTGGGGTAGAACAATAAACTTCACTCAACCAGAGGGCCAGGTTGGCAACCTCATCCAACAGTGGACCGCAACCAACAGCTTACCAATGATGAAGCCCACCTTGTAGTCCCACCAACTTTGGGGCACACCAAAAAGGTAAAAGATTTGTACAGTGAAAACTATAAAACACTGGTGAACGAAATTGAAGAAGACCCAAATAAATGGAAAGGCACCTAGTGTTCATGTAGCAGAATTAATATTGTTAAGATGGCCATATAACCTAAAGCCATCTATACATTTAATGTGATCTTTACCAAAATTCCAATGGCATTTTTTTACAGAAATAGAAAAAAAAATTCCTAAAATGTATATGGAACCACTGAAGACTCCAGACTCCAGATAGCCAAAACAATCCTGAGAAAGAACATACTTTCTGATTAGAAACTACACTACAAAGCTATAGTACTCAAAATAGTGCAGTGTTGGCATAAAAACAGACACACAGATCAATAGAACAAAATAGAGAGCCCAGAAATAAATCCACACGTATATGGTTAACTAATATTTGACGTGGGAGCCAAGAATACTCAATAGGGAAAAAAATAGTCTTTCCAACAATTGGTGTTTGAAAAACTGGATATCCACATGCAAAAGAATGCAATGGGGCCCTTATGTTACACCACTCACAAAAATTAACTCAAAATGGATGAAAAACTTAAAAGACTAGAAGCCATAAAACTCTTAGAAAAAAAATATATAAGGGGAAAATTTCCTTGAAATGTCTTGGCAATGACTTTTTGTATATGACACCAAAAGCACAAGCAATAAAATAAAAATAAACAAGTGGGACTACATCAAACTAAAAAACTTCTGCACAGCTAAAGAAATAATCAACAAAATGAAAAAGCAACCTACACATTGAGAGAAAATATTTGCAAATCATTTTTGTGACGAGTTAAATACCCAAAATTTATAAGGAACTCATACCCGGCTGCATTTAGGGAAATGCAAATTAAAACAAAATGAGATACTACTAGACTCCTATTAGAATGGCTAAAATACAAAATACTGACAATCCTAAATTCTGATGAGCAGTTGGATCTCACATACATTGTTAAATGCAAAATGGTACAGCCATTCTGGAAAAAGTGTTTGGCACTTTCTTTAAATGTATTTTATTTTATTTATTTTTTTTAAAGATTTTATTTATTTGACAGAGACACAGCGAGAGAGGGAACACAAGCAGGGGGAGTGGGAGAGGGAGAAGCAGGCTTCCGGTGGAGCGGGGAGCCCGATGTACGGCTCGATCCCAGGACTCTGGAATCGTGACCTGAGCTGAAGGCAGACACTTAACGACTTAGCCACCCAGGCGCCCCTCTTTAAGTGTATTTTAAACATACATTTACTATAAGACCAAGGAGTCTTATTTCCAGATGTTTTTTCCTAGAGAAATGAAAGCTTATGTTCCCACAAAACTCTGTACATAAAATAATTCATAATTACCCCAAACTAGAAACAACTCAAATATCCTGCAACAAATAATAAACAAACTGTGGTGTATCCATACAACGGAACAGTACCCGCAACAAAAAGAAACAAACTACTGATTTAACAACTGGATAAATCTCCAAGACATTATGCTGAGTGAGGGAAGCCAGTCTCAAAATGCTCCACCATATAATACAATTTATATGACAATTTTGAGAAGACAAAACTATAGAGTGGAGAACAGAACAAAGGTTGGGAGGGGGCAGAAAATTTGCCTACCAAGGGGCCGCTAGATGGAGTTTTTGCAGTGATGGAGCTGTTTTGATATTAATTGTGGTAGTGGTTACATGAAATCATACATGTGGCAACATTCATAGAACTGTGTACCAAAAAGTCAATTTTGTTGCATATTAATTTAAAAAATAGAATAACATATTTGAATAACATATTTGAAAACAGAAAATAAACCTTGATATGAAGAAAACAAAAAACTCAATAAAAATGGGCAAAAGATATGAACAGATATAAGGTTGGCAAATAGGCACATGAAAAGATATTCAATATCATTAGGCCTTGGGGAACTATAAATTAAAATCACAATGGTATACCATTCCATGCCTGTTAGAAAGACTGAAGTTGAAACATCTGACGATACCAAGTGCTGGTATTGTGGAGGAACTGTAATTCTCAATGCTGCTAGGGGAATCTAAAACGGTATAACCACTATGGAAAATAGTTTAGTAGTTTCTCTAAAAGTTAAAAATATACCTACCATGGGCTTCAGACATCCCATTCGTAAATTAATGTGAAAAACAAACAGACACCCATTCTGGGTGGCTCGGTTAAGTGGCAGACTCTTGGTTTCAGCTCAAGTCATGATCTCAGGGTCATGAGATGGAGCCCTGTGTGGGCTCCTCATATCCTCAAGATTCTCTCTCCCTCTCCCTCTCCCTCCCCCTCTACCTCTCTCCCTGCTCCCATGTGTGCTCTCTCTCTCTCAAATAAATAAATAAAATCTTTTATTAAAAAAAGATATTTACCCAAAAGGAATGAAAGCCTATATCTGTACAAAGACTTACACAAATGTCATAACAGCCATATTTCTAGTAGCCTAAATTTGGAAACAACTCAAATACCCATCAACAGTTGAATGAAAAAACAAACTGTGATATATCCATACAATGGAATATTACTCTGCAAAAGGAAAGAACTAATACATGCCAGATGGATGAATTTCAAAATAATTATGCTGAGTGAAAAAAGTCCTTACAAAAAGAGTGCATTCTGTATGATTCCATTTCTATAAAATTCTAGAGAGTGCAAGCCAATCTATCAAGATAGAAAGCAGAGCAGTAGGTTGCCAAGGGATGGGGTGGCACTGGTAGGGAAGGGTGAGATGGAAAACAGGAAGGGACAGGAGAGAGAAATTAAAAAGGGGCACAAGAAAACTTTTGGGCATGATGGATATGTTTATTTCTTGATTTTAATAAGTGGCTACAAGGGTGTATACATATGTCAGAACTTAAATTATATACTTTTAAAATGTACAGTTTAATATCTATATAATTTACCTCAGTAAAACTGTTTAGAAATAATAAGTAAAGTAAAATAAATTTTAAAAGATGAAATATGAGAAGAAAAAAAAAGAAACAATGTCAAGGAAGAAACTGATAATTATTTTTACCTGTTCAAAAATAAATAAATAAAATGAGTAAAGGTGAGTAGAGGTGAATACTTGCCCCTCACAAATACAAGTGTAATTCCATCATGACTGCCCACTTCTTATATTTCCATTCTTACATCTTTATATGATACAAGGATAGCCCGTTAGGAACAGAAGAAAAAGGGTAGCAAGTTTGGTCCAGGTTTGCCTTCCTCCTCCTAATCTCTTTGGATGTATGGTGCCCCAGGCTGCAGGAAAAGACAAAGCTCATTGCTTTTCTCCAAATCTCCTTGACAGAAGTGAATTCAGTTGGTTTGGGAGCATGTCTAGTACAGATAATTCATCAGGACCATTGTCAAGATTGTCAGCAATATGGAAAAGCTGTTTCCCAACCTTCAGCAAAGCACAGTTCCATCCAAGTGAGAGTTGAAATACATCTCAGTTTTTGTATGAAAATCCAGAGACCTGACAGATTCAGTGTCATCTGAATACTCCACATGCAATTTCCCTTCTTGCTCATGTCTATTTAAGTGATTTTTAAAAGCTGTAATTATATAAACAGAGAGCCTCCCACACTCTGACAAGAGGAAAAATACATATTAACTCTAGACAAAATGTGGGTGGTGGTATCTTTTTTTTTTCCCTTAGCAAGCTTTATACTGTCAGAAACTATGAAATGCTACTGCAAACAGCAATAAGTCACTAAAAGTCTTTCATATTAGAAACCACCATGCAGTTTCCTAGGATATTATTTTACTTTTTTATTTCTCCTGGGTAATGTGAGAGGTGAAACAGCCAAGCTCTTAAATCCAATTCTTCCTTCCCTGAAAGATGGTATCAATCCATTCCCTTTCCCAAATACGTTTGTTTGTAAGACTAGGCGAATTAAGAAAATGCTTGCTATGTTCTGTTGAGATGTATTGATACGAGTTCCTTTTGACACCATGATTTCTCATCATTTGAATTACATGGTATGGCTGGTATGGCAGGGTGGGAAATGGAAAAGAAAGACAGGACATAGATTTATCTTCTGATTTACAAACTAGACACATCTAATGGAACATTTCCCGTTAATAGTAATGTGAAAAACAAGACCACAAATTAAAATCAGGTGTAGGAATTAGCATTGTTAGTACTACTTACCTGGGACTAATTTTATCTTGTAAATAGTTTATAACATCAGTGTTTGTTGAATGTTCATCATGTAAAAACTGGCATAAAGAAATTAAGATCACCCTGGAAAAATTAGGACAAATAAGTAGAACAGGTATTAAAACTCCATTATCATGGCTTCAGAATCCTACTTTCAACCACTGTGCTCTTCTATATCTCAAAACTGTGATTGATACTCATTAAAAGCTTACTATGGGCCCACACATTATTCTAAGCCCTTTATATTTATTATTTCAGTTAAGGCTCACAATAGCCCTATGACGTATGCATTCCTATTTTCCCAATTTTTCAGATGATGAGATTGAGGCACAGAAAGGTTAAGTAACTTGCTCACAATTCATGGCAACTGGCAGAGTAGGGGTTTGAACAATGTCAGTCTGAATCCAGGGCCTCTGCTCCTCACCACAAATCCAGGAACATGAATTAGGTTCACGTTCTGGGCAAATCACTATGCCCAGTACTGGAGTTCTACAGATAAAGCCCCTGCCAGAAAGCAGCTCAGCATCTAGTTACACGGTTAGGCAAGTAAGCCATGATCTGACCTATTGCTTCTCTTTCTTTTTCCCCCTTTCAGTCTTCCATCTTCATGCTTTCTTCTGGCAGGATTTCATTCTATGGACAGAAAAGTAATGAAACACAATAATTGATCCACCTCCCACTTCAAAATAGGAGGGGAAGGAAGTGGGAGAGTATAAAATTTTATCTTCCTCTTTAGAGAGCTTGGGTTTAAAAATATTAAGGCATACCAGAGATTGGCAGTTGCAAATTCACCTAATCTTTTGTCAAATCTGCATCCACATGTCTACAATTTTCATGGGTGACAAGAAACCCCCTCCTATATGGGATACAATTTAGCTGGAAGGAAGGTGCAAATACTTTCAAGCAGGGGAAATGTTGTCTGGGAAACCTAGAGACACATAAAAAAAAAAAAAAAGAGAGAGAGAGAGAGATTGATTTAGCTGCAGTAGATCATTCCTGACAGGAAGAAGTGGAATATCTGGTCAGCAGGACTATAGAGCAGCAAGAAATAAACCTTTATGTTACTGAAATTTTGGAGATTTTTATTATAACAACTAACAGTATTCATCCCACTTAAAACAGAAATTTTACCAGAAATGGGGTCCTGCTCTAACAACAAATACGAAATGTACAGCACTGGCTTAAAGGTCAGGTAATGAGAGTCAAGATAAGAGATTCAGCAGGCTGGGCAGATGGAAACTCCCATGACACTATGGGAAATATTTAATAAAACTGTGACAATTTGGAAGACAGAATATGTGCCTCCTGAGACTATAGCTTTTAAGGAAGTTGTTGGAAGATGTCAGAATGTTGTGTGCTACTCTATGTTGTTCTTAGCAAGGTATTATAAGAAAGAAATGACTTCAGGCAAGAGTAGCTTATTTTGAGGTAAAAATTTTTTAAAAAATTAGAGTCAAGAGCTTTACTTAGTTGTAAACGATGCTTATTTCTGAACTTCAAAATAGTAAGTTAGATAAGATCAAACAAAGCTTTGGGCATCAAAGGTCCAGCAAGACTTCCTAATTGAAGGAAGTGTCTCAGTCTTGCAGCAAAGATTAACCATACAATCTCCCCACCCAAGTCATTAAGTTAAGGTAGAGAAGCATAGGAAAGAGGAAACAAAGAAAAAAAAAAAGCAATAAATAAAGAAGGAAACTTTGGGTGTAATCATTGATACACGGAACAGAATGAAACAAAACAAACCAAAAATTTAATAAATGCATGGGGGACTTGTATTGCCCCCACAAAGAAAGAACCC
The DNA here is from genome assembly GCF_011800145.1 of Mirounga leonina. NCBI lineage: Eukaryota > Metazoa > Chordata > Mammalia > Carnivora > Phocidae > Mirounga > Mirounga leonina. The sequence continues at coordinate 72,460,340 of NW_023270377.1, read as the reverse complement.
AAACAACTGTCTAACACCCTCTTCAGAGGTGACCAAAGAGAACATGGAAGAAGTTCCCATAGACTGAGGGCATCAGGGGCCAAGAACAATAAACAAGGAGATGGAATCTTCCAGAAGATGTAATTAGAGCCTGGGAAGGAATTCCCCTACTGATAGGGCAAAGGTACTTCACAGCCCAGCTGGACTTTATTACTGAACTAACAAAGACAGCCAAAATGCTATGAGTTTCTCATTGTTGCCTTTTCCATTTGGAAGCTTGCATTGCAGTTACCCTCTCTCCATCCCGCCATTGTATGCTGGGTGGGGGAGGTGGTGCTGGAAGCAGCAGAAATAACTTATCTTCAGATCATAAGCCAGCAGAACATGAATAGCTATTTCTGTACCAGAGACAGAGAGAGAGAACTGTATCTCCACCAGAGGTTTTAGATTTCAGACTGGATTTGTTTATTGCATGACATTTTGGGTCATCTCCTTAGGGAAGAGGTAAGTGTATTCTAAGTATCCAGAACTGGCAAGGACTGGTCAGCTCTTCATCAAATGCATTTACTCTTCTTCCTCTGCACACAGCTAGATGAGAAACCCCATTCTCCCTTTCAGCCGACATGGTCATGTGGCTAGTTATCACCAATGAAATTTGGGTGAAAGAACACTTGTCACTTAGGGGATAAGGTCAAAAGAAGTGAATGTGTCTTCTTCACCCTCTTTTTCCTCATCAACAAGCTAGATGCAGATGAGCAGGAGGCCCTGGAGAAAAGCAGAGTTACAAGATGAAGGGATCCTCTGTTCCAGAAAGATCATGTGGAAGGCCAGCTACCAAGTAGGAACATCCCATATGGGAGGACTATTTATGTGCAAGAAAGAAACTTTTATTAAGTCATTGATATTTTTTCAGATTTGTTTGTTACAGCAGGAAACATTATCCTAAGTAATACAATACACAAAGCCTTTAGTATTCTAACTTGATCTACATCGCTTTATTCCTTCTTTGAACTTTATATAGTACTTAATCTGTGCTAGGCACTGTTCTAAGGATTCTACAAAGTATATATTCTGCACATACATATACTCCATCAAATCCCATACCAAATAAAAGCTCTACTTCAGAGCTTAACACTTAACTGTACCCCAGGAGACACACAAAAAATAATTCTTTAACTATCTAAAAGTTAAAAAACAGAATAAAAGTCAGTTTGGCTAAACAAATATGGATCATTAGGGGACTTCAGTAAGATCTGCTTGAAGAGTATCCACCACTTCCAGCTCTATCATAACTTTATCCTATTCATCTCTTTATTGGTCATTTAATTTTGGGACACTGTCCAGCAACAGGAACATGGGTCTAATTTAACTAATAAGTTACACAGTAGATTTCTTTGGATTCTATTTTATCTATGTTATAAAAAGTATTCTTTTGGTGTTGTAGCATCATCAATAAACAAATATTTGTTGGGCACTTACTATTGCTCAGCTTTTTGCTTCAGTTATAAAGATGATTGCGACACACTTCTGCTCTTGAGGACTGTAGAGTTTAGGGAACACACAGGCATGTTGAAAACTATTACAACAAAACCTGATGCAGGCTGTCATAGCAACGTGTATACAGTGGGCTATGAGCACTGGTGTCAGAGCCATAATTCTGCAAAGGAGCAACCTGTAGGCAAGAAAAAAAAAAAAAGATCTTGAGGCAGAGGTATGAAAATACATGTGCACACACATTATATGAAAGAAAATTCTCGTGGTCCTTTCAGCCAATTATTCACAATTATTCACCATAGTAATATTCCAATTTGGTCCCTAAAAAGCTCCAGTCATCTTAAAACTATACATGAAGAGCTGTGTTTAGGTACTACAGTGTTTACTGTTATTTGGAAATCCTTGTATGATTTCTGTCATTCATTAATATCTTCATACTTAATACCAACTTGATTACCACTATTACTAGTACACCTGCCTTCAAAAATTCTCCCTATCCAGCCTTTTTTTTTTTTTTAATTAGTTCTCCCACAATTCTCCCAGTTGAAGCCTTGGACTCATGTCTGCTCCCCCTTTCTTTATCACCCCTCCATTTAAATAGAGCTTTGTCTCTCATTAAGGCTGTTTATACTTCATGCCTAGCCTCTGGAGATGGCTTCCATGGCAGCCTCTGCCTTTCCGTCACCTGATTCATTCTGATACTCTCGACCGGATGAATGTTCCAATAGCCCTGTTTTAACTGTGTCACACTCTTCCAAATCTTCCCATGGCTCCACATTACTTGAGTCCTGACTTTGTTACTTACTAACCAGCTAATTAACCTCATTGAGATTTGACTGCCCAATCTGTAAAATGGGGATAATAATCACATCTAACACATACATTTATCATGAAGTTTAAATGCTTTCAAACATGTGGAGTATTTAACACAGTTTCCAGCACATAGTAAGCATTCATTAGATTTTAGTTGTTGCTATTACTTTCAGTAACACAACATGTGAGGCTGTCTGAAATTTGACCCAAATTTAGCTTTCTACTTTTAACTCACATAAAACACCTGTTCGCAACAGAGAGGAGTTTCTCACAGTTTTATGAACACGTCTTGCAAATCCCTTCCTTTGAGCCTGTAATATGATCATGTTCTGCCCCAAACATCTCTTGCTTTCCATTTATTCAAATTTGTTTCATTCTTTATGGATCAGTTTGAATCTCATCCCACAAATCTCTTGTCATAGCCGATGGTAGCTCTCTCCCCACTCTGAACAGATACAGTGATATTCATTTGGAGATTAGCATGTATTGTGTGGTATGAAATAATGAGGATCCAGATCAGAGTGGAAAAGAAAACGTTCTCATCCCCACTCAGTCATGGTTTGTCCAGCATACTGCCCCAAAGCAGGAAGTGAGCCATAAATGTTTGGGGACTGACTGTTCATAATGTTAATAAGGATACTCCTATAAAGTTTAGACTTAGAAGCCATAAGGCAAATGAGAAAATAGTGAAGGTCCCATGTTGGAATTCTCCCTTGAGTTGCATCTAGAAAATAGCATCTAGAAAGAGATATTGCTATGATTACCATATCTCCAAATGATACTACATGGGAAAAACTAAATGTTCTAAAATGAATATTTCCATGTCTTCCTAAGAATTGGCTTTTTTAAAATTTTGTAACTGGAACTGATTTTCATTCTTGTGCACTAATTGTGACTAGATACACACTAATCTAGTCAACTAAATATGTCAAAACCATACAAATTTATATACGATTCACATAGACTTCATGTGGGTGAGCCCTGCCCCTACCACGGGGAAGCTGTACAATAGAGCAGCCTCTGCCTATCCAGGTGGGTTGGAAAGAAACCTGTGCGTATATTTTGTTTTATTTTTCAGAGTGCAATAATGCATCAACAGAGACAGGGATAGCAGTTTAGCCAGTGTGAGGATTAACGAATGCAAGCTTTGGAGTTAGCCACATCATTGCATCTCTTCACATGGTAGGTGGCCGTGGACAAGTTACATAACCTTCCTGAGCCCTTGTTTCCTCCCAGTAAAATGAGGATAGCAATACTACTTCATGAGGCTTTCAGAGGGGTTAAATGAAGTCTAGCAAAGTTCTCAGCTCATAGTAGGAATTCAGTGTTTACTTGTTCACATTTGCATTTCAAAACTATGATTGCATTAGGGAAAGAGGTTGTCCTTCTATGGCATGAATGCTGGAGAGTAATACCTCAGCCTGACTTCAAACCCCCCATTCTGGAAAATCATGCTGGATATTTTCAATGAGTGAAAGCAATGGCTTTCAAACATTTTCTTCAGCAGCAGCAGAACCTTTTGGTTTCCGGTCAAAATCTTAAACAGACCCCAATTTAAAAAAAAAAAAAAAAAAAGCAGCCATTCTGGGTAAGACTTTGAAATAGAAGATCTGGTCCCATCTACCCTGGTATTGCCTGAATTTGGGAGAGTTACCTGACCTTTTTGAGTCACTTTTCTCATCTGCAAATTTTGGAGAATAAAAACATGCTGCCCTGCTTAGTTTACGAGATTGTTGTGACACTCGGAAGGGTGCATGTGTATGAACGCACTCTGAAAGAGTAATGTAATACACAAATATACACTAGCTTTCTTATCACAACACAAGCTTCTGCGTTTTGGCTCACCTATTTGATTTTTTCCCAACAGATTTACCTCCCTAATTACAGGCAGTTCCTTGCTAGCAAACAGGTGTATTTCAAAATTTAATTTGCTAATCAGTTGTTAGGAACTCAGCACACGTTTTCCCTTAGAAATGATGTTATAAATGGAATAGCTTATTTCTAAAGAAATTTCAGCCCTACTCTTTAGCCCAAGATGTAGCTGAAATATTATACATTTGCTATAAAACCATTGGAAATATTATTGCAATAGAAGTAATTAAAATAGTAAAATAACAAAAATAAATGAGTTAAATTTATCTTTAATGCTAGCATTTAATGACCAGCAAGTCTAATAAAAAAAATGGTAGACATTTAAGCCAACCGAGATTCTAAAGAGAATTTCTGTGTCCCACAGGGTTTTAGAATTGGTATTACCTGCTTTGGTGATTGACAAATTCAAAACTTAGATATTTTCATTTCTTTTTGTAACTTTTATATCTAGCAGTTACTACCAGGGTAATTGACAGGGGCAGGGATATATAATAGGTAACAAAGACAGATAAGAACAAGCATGGAAAGGGAAGAGATATAGGCAGAGAAATAATGATAGAAAGAGCCAGAACTCTAGGGTGAACAGGAAAATAAAAAGGAAGGCTGAATGATGTGAATTCAGTCAGGAAGAAAAAGGAAAAAAAGGTAGGAAAGAAAACGAACCCAATTAAAGACTAAGGGGAAAGAAACATTTTGGAGGGTTTATATAGTCAAGTTTGTCCATCCTACAAAAAGGTTTGCAGTCCTTGCATTAAGCAGCTGGATGAGGGAATATGGAGGCTCTGTAGGGTAGATGAAAAGGAAACAGGAACAGATGTGGAGCTGACCTTTGGTATGAATTAGACATTTGTTACTAAGTGCTAGTGACTCTGGAAGTCAATAACTTAAATAGTATTAAAATTATTTTGGGTGGGGAATTAGTATCCAATAAATAATTAGGAGAAATTAGCCAAAGATGAAAATATTTAACTCAACAGTCTACATGGTGGATTGATATACAATCATTTGAGAGATGTCTTTAATTTATAGTATAATAGGAAATTGTTTTCCACTCGAACATTAAATATTTATCATAACACCTGATGCTTGTGAAGACCCCTAGGGCAGTGAATAAAAAGCTAGTTGTTAAAGTAAGGGCAAACTCTCTCTCTCTGACAAGCCTGCCAGCATTTCCAAAGGTCACCGATGACTTACTCATTGCCTCATGCAATTAACCAAGAATCCATAGCAATGTGTCCTGATCCACGTTTTCTGATGCTTTTCATTTTGGGGTTCTCATGACCATTCCTTCTTGAGTCTTCATCCATCTCTCCAGCTATTTATGTCTTCCATCATTTTTTAGGGCTCATCCTCCTTGCCCTTCCTCCTCCCAGTAAAGCTTAGTGTTCCTCAGGGTTCTCATTTGGTTTCCCTATCATTTTACAAATGCTCTATAAACAATCTCACCTACACCCGTGGTTCCAACCACCATTTACAGGCTGCATTCAACACACTGATAACACCCAAATTTCCACCTACAGTCTAGACTTTGCCCCAAGATTCCCAACTTCTGCATTCAACAGAAAGCCAGAAGTTTTAGAAATTCGCTTTTTCCTCTCATTTGAAATGCCATGGTTTTGATCATTTAAAACATTGAAGTGCATTAAAAAAGAAAAGGCAATTTTATCTTTTGTATATTTTTGCTAGTTCTGTCAGAAATTAAAATAATTTATCTTAAACTTATCCCCTTGTATCTACCCCCCATCTTTAGTACTATAAGTTGGTATGATAAAGAATTCACAAACATTTTAGAATTTTCCTGGCAAAGGAAGCTTTTGAGTGAATTTTAAAAGTTAAAATCTTCAAAACTCCAGAATAAATTGTGCTATATTTTCCCATTAATTAAATTTTACCTAGGGATTTTTAAGTGGGGGATTAATTAGGACCCCTCATATTTTATCTTTAAACATAAAATCTCCAGATCTACCTAAGCTGGGGTCTTCAGTACTCACAGTTTCTATGCTAGAATAATGCTTTCACCATTCTGACATACTATTGTTTCTTTAGCTTTTTTTTTTTTCTCTTTCAGGTAATGTTGAACTTGGAACAAAGGGATTTATACTTTGAAATATTTCCACAAAATGTTCTTCCAATAATCATTTTTTATTTACCAGGGAATAATGGCAGTTATCCCCCCACAAATGAAATGTTGGGCATGCTAAAACAAAACAGGATCTATTATAAGAAGTAAATAAAGCAGTAATATTATTGGGAGGGCACTAACAGAAAGGAAAATATCAGTTGAGTCAAATTTCAAGTTGTTGTTGTTTTTTTTTTTTTTTTTCATTTTCTATGATACTCTGAATATCTTCCATTACCTATTGAGTCATTCTGCTAAAGAAGAACAGCCAGGTCATACTTTCATGAAATGTAAACTTTTTAATGCTAATAATCCAGGGGCACTTGGGTGGCTCAGTCAGTTATACATCTGCCTTCAGCTCAGGTCATGATCCTGGGGTCCTGGGATCAAGCCCCACATCAGGTTCCTTGCTCAGTGGAGAGTCGGCTACTCCCTCTGCATCTGCCTCTCCCCCTGCTTATGCGCTCTCTCTCTCTCTGACAAATAAATAAATGAAATCTTTTAAAAAATATTATAATCCAAATTTCAAGATAATTCAGATTCAAAAATACACGCAAGACAAATTCTCCTTTATTACACTGAGTTGATTGTAACCTGGGCTCACCACGTATAGGCCCTAGTTAAAGGTTATGAAAATGCAGACTGCGGATGCTGACAGGCTGCAAAGAGTAATAAAGAAAAGTGGATTGTTTTAAAGATTTTATTTATTTATTTATCAGAGAGAGAGTGAGTGAGTGAGCACAAGCAGGGGGAACGGTAGGCAGAGGGAGGAACAGGCTCCCGCTGAGCAGGGAGCCCCATGAAGGGCTCGATCCCAGGATCCTGGGACCATGACCTGACTGGAAGGCAGATGCTTAACCGACTGAGCCACCGAGTCCTCTCAGAAAAGTGGGAATTTAAATCTGACTACCAGGGGCGCCTGGGTGGCTCAGTCGGTTAAGCGACTGCCTTCGGCTCAGGTCATGATC